>NC_037676.1:22448340-22774060 GCF_003255815.1 Theropithecus gelada
CTTCCTCTTTTCCTAATTGAACACCCTTTATTTCTTTCTCTTGCCTGATTGCTCTGGCCAGAACTTCCAACACTATGTTGAATAGGAGTGGTGAGAGAGGGCATCCCTGTCTTGTGCCGGTTTTCGAAGGGAATGCTTCCAGTTTTTGCCCATTCAGTGTGATACTGGCTGTGGATTTGTCATAAATAGCTTTCATTATTTTGAGATATGTTCCATCAATATCTAATTTATTGAGAGTTTTTAGCATGAAGTGCTGTTGAATTTTGTCAAAGGCCTTTTCTGCATCTATTGAGACAATCATGTGTTGTTTTTTGTCTTTGGTTCTGTTTATGTGATGGATTACGTTTATTGATTTCCATATGTTGAACCAGCCCTGCATCCCAGGGATGAAGCCAACTTGATCATGGTGGATGAGCCTTTTGATGTGCTGCTGGATTCAGTTTGCCAGTATTTTATTGAGGATTTTTGCATCGATGTTCATCAGGGATATTGGCCTAAAATTCTCTTTTTTTGTTGTGTCTCTGCCAGGCTTTGGTATCAGGATGATGCTGGCCTCATAAAATGAGTTAGAGAAGATTCCCTCTTTTTCTTTTGATTGGAATAGTTTCAGAAGGAATGGTACCAGCTCCCATTATTATTGTGTGGGAGTCTAAGTCTCTTTTTAGGTCTCTAAGGACTTGCTTTATGAATCTGGATGCTATTGTATTGGGTGCACATGCATTTAGGATAGTTAGCTCTTTTTGTTGAATTGATCCCTTTACCATTATGTAATGGCCTTCTTTGTCTCTTTTGATCTTTGTTGGTTTAAAGTCTATTTTATCAGAGACTAGGATTGCAACCCCTGCTTTTTTGTTGCTTTCCATTTGCTTGGTAGATCTTCCTCCATCTCTTTATTTTGAGCTTATGTGTGTCTCTGCACGTGAGATGGGTCTCCTGAATACAGCACACTGATGGATCTTGACTCTTTATCCAATTTGCCAGTCTGTATCTTTTAATTGGGGCATTTAGCCCATTTACATTAAAGGTTAATATTGTTATGTGTGAATTTGATCCTGTCATTATGATGTTAGCTGGTTATTTTGCCCATTAGTTGATGCAGTTTATTCCTAGCATCGATGGTCTTTACAATTTGGCATGTTTTTGCAGTGGCTGGTACTGATTGTTCTTTCCATGTTTAGTGCTTCCTTCAGGATCTCTTGTAGGGCAGGCCTGGTGGTGACAAAATCTCTCAGCATTTGCTTGTCTGTGAAGGGTTTTATTTTTCCTTTGCTTATGAAGCTTAGTTTGGCTGGATATGAAATTCTGGGTTGAAAATTCTTTTCTTTAAGAATGTTGAATATTGGCCCCCACTCTCTTCTGGCTTGTAGAGTTTCTGCTGAGAGATCCACTGTTAGTCTGATGGGTTTCCCTTTGTAGGTATCCCAACCTTTTTCTCTGGCTGCCCTTAACATTTTTTCCTTCATTTCAACCTTGGTGAATCTGACAATTATGTGTCTTGGGGTTGCTCTTCTCAAGGAGTATCTTTGTAGTGTTCTCTGTGTTTCCTGAATTTGAATGTTGGCCTCCCTTGCTAGGTTGGGGAAGTCCTCCTGGATAATATCCTGAAGAGTGTTTTCCAGCTTGGTTTCATTCTCCCCATCACTTTCAGGTACACTAATCAAATGTAGATTTGGTCTTTTCACATAGTCCCATATTTCTTGGAGGCTTTGTCCATTTCTTTTTGCTATTTTTTCTCTAAACTTCTCTTTCGCTTCATTTCATTAATTTGATCTTCAATCACTGATATCCTTTCTTCCACTTGATCAAATTGGCTACTGAAGCTTGTGCATGCTTCATGTAGTTCTCATGCCATGGTTTTAGGCTCCAACAGGTCATTTAAGCTCTTCTCCACACCGTTTATTCTAGTTAGCCATTCGTCTAATCTTTTTTCAAGGTATTTAGCTTCCTTGTGATGGGTTTGAACATCCTCCTTTAGCTCAGAGAAGTTTGTTATTACTGACTTTCTGAAACCTACTTCTGTCAACTCATCAAAGTCATTCTCCATCTAGCTTTGTTCCATTGCTGGCGATCAGCTGCGATCCTTTGGAGGAGAAGGGGTGCTCTGGTTTTTAGAATTTTCCGCTTTTCTGCTCTGGTTTCTCCCCATCTTTGTGGTTTTATCTACCTTTGGTCTTTGATGATGGTGACCTACATATGGGGTTTTGGTGTGGATGTCCTTTTTGTTGACGTTGATGCTATTCCTTTCTGTTTGTTGGTTTTCCTTCTAACAGTCAGGTCCCTCAGCTGCAGGTCTGTTGGAGTTTGCTGGAGGTCCACTCCAGACCCTGTTTCCCTGGGTATCACCAGTGGAGGCTGCAGAACAGCAAATATTGCAGAACAGCAAATATTGCTGCCTGATCCTTCCTCTGGAAGCTTCATCTCAGAGGGGCACCTGGCTTATGAGGTATCAGTCAGCCTCTACTGGGAGGTTTCTCCAACTTAGGCTACACGGGTTCAGGGACCCACTTGAGGAGGCAGTCTGTCCGTTCTCAGAGCTCAAACACTGTGCTGGGAGAACCACTACTCTCTTCAGAGCTGTCAGACAGGGATGTTTAAGTCTGCAGAAGTTTCTGGGACCTTTTGTTCAGCTATGCCCTGTCCCCAGAGGTAGAGTCTACAGAGGCAGGCAGGCTTCATTGAGCTGCGGTGGGCTCCACCCAGTTCGAGCTTCCCGGCCACTTTGTTTACCTACTCAAGCCTCAGCAATGGCAGACACCCCTCCCCTAGCCAGGCTCGTCACCTCACAGTTTGATCTCGGACTAGCAGTGAGCAAGGCTCCATGGGTGTGGGACCTGCTGAACCAGGTACAGGATATAATCTCCTGGTGTGCCATTTGCTAAGACCATTGGAAAAGTGCAGTATTTAGGTAGTAGTGTCTAGATTTTCCCAGTACAGTCTGTCACAGGTTCCCTTGGCTAGGAAAGGGAAATCCCCTGACCCCTTGCACTTCCCGGGTAAGATGATGCCCCACCCTGCTTCAACTCACCCTCCATGGGCTGCACCCACTGTCCAACCAGTCTCAAGGAGATGAACCAGGTACCTCAGTTGGAAATGCAGAAATCACCGTCTTCTGTGTCGAACACACTGGGAGCTGCAGACCGGAGCTGTTTCTATTCGGCTATCTTGGAACGGACCTGCAGTAGCGGTTTCTCAATTTTGCTGCACATTAGAAGCCACGTAGCAGGCTGAAAATGGCCTCCAAACATATCAGGTCCTAATTCCTAGAACCTATAAATGTTGCCTCCTTTGGTAAAAGGGCCTTTGCATATGTGATTAAGTTAGTTAAGGAACTTGAGACGAGGAAGTAATTCTGTATTATCCAGGTGGATCTCAAATGCCATCAAAAAAGTCTTTTTCTTTTTTTTCTGACAGGGTCTCCTTTGTTGCCCAGGCTGGAGTGCAGTATGTGATGATGGCTCACTACATGCTCAACCTCCTTGGATTCAGGTGATTCTTCTACCTCAGCTTCCAGAGTAGCTGGGACTACAGGCACACGCCACTATGCCTTGCTAATTTGTTGTTGTTGTTGAGACAGGGTTTCACCATACTGGCCAGGCTGGTCTCAAACTCCTAGGCTCAAGTGATGGAATCCACCCACCTCAGCCTCCCCAAATGTTGGGATTACAGGCATGAGCCACTGTGCCCAGCCATAAGTGTGCTTATAAAACAGAGGTGGAGAGAGATTAAATACACAAATGCAGGAGGAGATTTGGAGACAGAAGCAGAGATTGGAGTGATGTAGCCACACATCACAGAAAACCAGAAGCCACTAGAAGCTGGAAGAGGCAAGAATCGGATTCTCCCCAAGAGCCTGCAGAGGGAGCTCAGTTCATGACACAGTCATTTCAGCCCAGAGAGAACCGATTTCGGACCTCTGGCCTCCTGAGCTGTGAGAGAATACGTTTCTGTTATCTTAAGACACCACATGTTTGGTCATTCATTACAGCAGCCACAGGAAACAAACCTAGCCACACAGGAAGATTTTAAAAGTCCCAATGCCCAGATCACACTCCAGGCCCATCAGTTAATTTGAAATGTCTAGGAGCAGGAGCTAGGCCTCAGTATTTAAAGCTCCTCAGATGATTTCACATACAAAGTTTGGGGACCATCAGCTACAATAAAGATTCTTATTTCTTATTTCAAAATCTGCCCCATCTGGCTTTCTTGGAGCCTGATACTCCACCACTTACCATTAGGGATTTGTTTCTTGGCATTCTTTCATCTGTTTGCACCTGGGGCAGAATATGCTCTGGTTATCCTCAATGCAAATGATAATCCAAACATTTTCCTACATTTTTGTTTTTTTTTTTTGAGATGGAGTATCGCTGTGTTGCCCAGGCTGGAGTGCAGTGGTGTGATCTTGGCTCACTGCAACTTCTGCCTCCAGGGTTCAAGCAATTCTCCTGCCTCAGCCTCCCAAGTAGCTGGGACTACAGGCCCGTGCCACCATGCCTAGCTACTTTTTTTTTTTTTTTTTGGTAGTAGTAGAGACAGGTTTTCACTGTGTTGGTCAGGCTGGCCTTGAACTCCTGACCTCAGGTGATCCACCCACCTCAGCCTCCCAAAGTGCTGGGATTATAGGAGTGAGCCACCACGCCTGGTCAAGACACTTTCCTAGTCAGTTTAGACTATCTAGCCCAGTAGATAGGTTAGAGTGAGTGTCCTCAAATTTTGAAGAAGAGGTTTTGTGTTTTTAACTTACCAAGTAATTTGCATGACTTATCATCAGCTTCAGTGATAAATGTCTAATGAACTATCGGATTATTGAACTCTAAATTTAAGATAACAGCAAGTTGTGGTCAGCCCTTGAGAATATGTCTTATGGTACCTTCAGTCTTTCTGTCTTCCTTCCAGGGTTCCTTTTGTTGAGGACTGGTATGGTTTGACTCCGTGTCCCCACCCAAATCTCATCTGGAATTGTAATCCCCACCTGTTGAAGAAAGGACCTTGTGGGAGGTGACTGAGTCATGGGGGCCCTTCCGCCTTGCTGTTCTGGTGATAGTGAGTGAGTTCTCATGAGATCTGATGCTTTACAAGTATTTGGCAGTTTCCTCTGTGTGCTCTCTCTCTCTCCCCCCTCTCTCCTCCCTCTCCTTGTTCCTCTCTCCCTCTTCCTCCCTCTCTCTCCCCTGCTGCAATGTAAGATGTGCCTTGCTTCCCCTTCCCCTTCTGCCATGATTGGAAGTTTCGTGAGGCCTCCCCAGCCGTGTGGAACTGTGAGTCAATTAAGCCTCTTTTGTTTATAAATTACCCAGTCTTGGGTGTGTCTTTATGGCAGTATGAGAATGGACAGATATGGGGACCCAGTGCCTTCATGGGTCCTTGTCCTCCTGATGAAGCACATGGGGGAGGCATCCCACTTCCCCATCCATTCCTCACCTCTCCTTTCCGTGTTAGTGAATCACTGGCCTCAAAGAATTTCATAGTTCTCTGACCCACACCTCTGAGTCAGCTCTATGGGAATGGCACCTCTTCTAATAAGACAATATGCAGAATCTCCAGGCCTTGTACATGAAAGGAGAAAGTCCCAGTGAGCAGGAGTTGCTGATTAAACAATCTTGACTTTGCCCTTTAAGTTTTGTTGATCATCTCAGGGTAGAACCTCTAGCCTCAAGAGTTCGCTTCTCCATCTTTAGATCTCTCTTCTCAGCTAGGATCAGCTGAGATTTTAAAGAAACAATGCATTTCACTACATAGAGAGGAAAAGAGATTTAAGCCAGGCATGGTGGCTCACATCTGTAATTCCAACACTTTAGGAGGCCGAGGCGGGTGAATCACTTGAGGTCAGGAGTTTGAGATTAGCCTGGCCAACGTGGTGAAACCCTATCTCCACTAAAAATACAAAAATTAGCCAGGCGTTGTGGTGAGTGCCTGTAATCCTGGCTACTCGGGAGGCTGACGCAGGAGAATCGCTTGAACCTGGGAGGTGGAGGTTGCAGTGAGCCAAAAATTGCACCACTGCACTTCAGCCTGGGTGACAATGAGACTCTGTCTAAAAAAAAAATAAAAAAAGAATTAAGCAGAGAATGTAAGGAATTTGAAAGATGTGGCTTGCAAAATAGATTCCACTGTTACTCGCTGTCTGGGCCCTGTACCAGTTTACTTGGACCTTTGGAAGAAAAGAGGACAAGAGGACCCTGCTAAGGAATTCTCCCTTTTAACCTTTAATATCTTCTTTTCTCTTTTTGAGACAGACTCATCCCCGAGGTGATCTCTACCCTGCTTTGCTCTGGGGCAGGAAGCAGCTTTGTGTCTAGTACAGGTTGAACAAGATTCTAATTGTTTAATACAAGATGATAACCAGAGCATCTGGGTGGCTAAAATCACACGTATGTGGAAAGATGTGAGGCAGTGGGGAAAATATGTTATCCATCACATTTACCTTCTGATGAAATTACTTCCTGATGCAAAGTCTGACTTATTGTAGTGTCTTTTTGAATGCATTTTTACGTGTAAACTCCACTTTACATGTTTTCGTATGAAGGAATGACTTGTGCCTAGGGCAGATGCATGCAGCTGTGTGTACATGCCTGAGTGCATGTGGATTGATGTGCATTTGTGGGAAGGGGAAGGGCGGCTTACACATGACCCCTTTGATCACATCGCATCAAGCAGTGTTGCACGAATACAGCGTTATGGATACTGTGGGTTTTCAAACTTGTGTTGATTGAGAATCAAATGTTCTTTTCAAACTGAGAAAGAACTGTGAGAATGGACAGATATGGGGACCCAGTGCCTTCATGGGCCCTTGTCCTCCTGATGAAGCACATGCGGGAGGCATCCCACTTCCCCATCCATTCCTCACCTTCCTTGTTCTCCTTTCCCTGTTAGTGAATCACTGGCCTCAAAGAATTTCATAGTTCTCTGACCCACACCTCTGAGTCAGCTCTATGGGAATGGCACCTCTTCTAATAAGACAATATGCAGAATCTCCAGGCCTTGTACGTGAAAGGAGAAAGTCGCATCTAGGCATAGATTTGAGAATTGAGAAGGAAGGATAAACTAGATTTGCCTCTTTCTGGTGCAAGGCATGAAAATAGGAAAAAGGTGGCTTTGGGAGGTCAATGTGCCCCAGAACACTGAAGCCTGAAGATTATTCTAATCCCCTGATGCTGTCAGAAACATAAACTACTAGCTTTTATTTTATTTTTTTTCTTTTTGCTTACCACATCAGCTACCTTCCTTTTGCTAACCATAACCCTAATCCTGCCCTAACCCTAACTCGACCCTGATCCTGCCTCATTTCCCCGTTACTGTGTTTCTACAGAGCAGGCCACTGATTTACCTCCTCTGCAGCTCAGCTTCCATACCAGTTTTCAGACCAATTTTGAATCGAGGCAGGAGTAGTCTACACTGGCTGAGCTCTGTAACAGTTCCCCTACTTCCAGACCCAAACACACACACACACACACACACACACACACACACACTAAAGTGGGACACAGTGTTGAGTCACTCTTTTTGCCACTACAGCCATAGACCTCTGCCTTATTTCCCACAGCTCCTCCTGCACCCTTATATTTGATACATGAACTTGGCCTTATAACAAGGTTCTTTTTCCGAGTTCCACAGCTGGAGCCTTTGCCATGCACCCAATATATTTTTGTCATTTGTTTCTTTATTCATTCCGTATTCACTGAGTCCCTGCTCAGGCCTCTGCTTGTTGCCAGGGATTTGTACCTGCACAAAGAGCTCATGTCCCCTTGGCCTTCTGTTCTGATCACCTGGTGGGGTCCTCTGTGACTGTCTCATTCTTGCCAGTTTCCCCTCCTCAAGTGCTGAGACCAAGTGCCTCACCTCTCTGGGTGGCAGAGTCCCGTGACTCACACCTTCCAGACGATGCCTGCTTATGTGCCTGGACCTCAGAGTCCTTCCTTCCGGGGCCTGGGCTTGCTCTGTTTGGGAAGGAACATCTTGTTACAGATAATGCATCCCTAATGCTAACTCTTTGCTTGAACTGTGATGGGGCAGGATAGGCTGAGCCTCCACAGACGGCCCCTTGTAGTAGCAAGAAACCCTGTCCAGCCCCAGAGAAAACACAGAGCTGACACCTGCCTGTTTCATGCAGTTGGCCTTGCGTGCTAATTAGCTAAGTCCTGGAAAGTGGGTAAAGCCCAGTAACCTATGGTGTGAGTCCCAGTTGGACATGGTGACTTTATGTGCATCATGTGCATAAAAGGATTCTGTTGTTAGAAAAGAAGTAGCTCTAAGAGGAGAAAATTAAAGGGTAAACTAGAGAAAGAAGCCTCTCAGAGTCAAATGAGCAAGTTCCTTAAGAAAGAATATTCTGAGCTTGCAAGATGATGGAGGATGCAGATGAGACTGGGCTGGGCTGGAGGGACTGCAGCGAACTTCACTGAGGAGAGAACTGGATTGAGAGTCCCAGGTCCTACCTCTCTGTGCCACTAAGCGCACTGTGCGACCACAGTGTATTACCCATGTGTTTCTGATGCTTTGACATGTGGGGCCTTGCTGCCATAGGAGGCACTATCCCTTCCAAGGCTAACTAATTTCCAGAGATGGTGAAGAACTTGCTTTTGAGTGTACCTTTCGTATACAGACCAACCCATCTAGAGCCCATTCCTTCAACAACCTTCTGTATCTGGCTCTCACACTCTGGACTGCTATTCCCTTGCCTTCATTACCCCAGGCCAGGTACTAGATGACTAGGGCCAACCCCTAGCCCCAGAGCCCACTGAAATTATTCAAACCTGCTGACCCTAAGCCTGCTTACCCTGTCTTGCCTCTTCTTTTACATGGAAGCCCTCTGCCTCCTGACCCAACCCTGATGGCCTCCCACTCCCATGGCCTGGCGTGCCCTCCTTCTCTTGGGAATTTTGAGTAAATCTTTTTTTTTTTTTTTGAGGCAGGGTCTTGCTCTGTCACCCAGGCTGGAGTGCAATAGTGCAATCAAGGCTCACTGCAGCCTTGACCTCTTGGGCTCAAGCGATCCTTCCATCTCAGCCTCCTGAGTAGCTGGGACCACAGTATGCAGTACCACACCTGGCTAAGTTTTGTATTTTTAGTGGAGAACGGTTTTTGCCATGTTGCCCATGCTGGTCTCAAACTCCTGAGCTCAAGGAATCTGCCTGCCTTGACCTCCCAAAGTGCTGGAATTACAGGCATACATCACTGTGCCCGACTGAGTTGACATTTTAATAGATGAATTTTTAATAGAGAAATAGGCTTTTTAGAGTATTTATATTGACAGCAAAATTGAACAAAAGGCACAGAGGTTTCCCATGTCCTGCCTGCCCCGACACATGTATAGCCTACCCCATTGTGGACATCCCCCTCTAGGTGGTACATTTGTTACAACTGATCAAACTATATCAACACGTCATAATCACCAAAAGCTCATAGTTTAAGTTAGAGTTTACTCTTGCTGTTGGACATTCTGTGGATTTGGACAAAGGATACATAGCCACCATTATAGTATCAGTCTGAATCTCAATTTTTGTTGTCACTAAAATGAGGGGTTGGATTAAATGGACTTTTCTGGAGTCTCCTTTTTAAGGACCCAGATAGGCTTGAGAGGTAGCCAGTGAGTCTCTGACTACTCCCCTAACTCCCTCAGGACCCCTAACCTGTGGATCCTGCTCCTCAGAGTGGTGGAGGAGTGGGGGTCTCACTGTGTAAGGCATCTTCCTGCTCACTGCCGGCAGGCTTAATTCCTGCAGTCCCAGTGAAGGAACTCTGCCTCGTACAGGTGGGGATTAGAATCTCAAAATAAAGTCAGATAATGCCAACATTGACATCCTTTTAAAACTGAAAGGTTAGAATTCGAGAGAAAACACTAAATTCAATCGCTTGAATGTGGAACTCTTAATCACCCTAATTAAATATCTTCATTTAGGAAGTCTTGGAAACATGGATCTTGACATTTTTGCTTTGGCAGAATCACAGAAGTGCACTTAGAGACATTTTCCTTTCTCCCCAACTCTCCAAACAGGAATCCTTTCTCCAGTGCCAGAAAGGCAGTTTTCTGCACTAGGTGGTGCTCTGAGTTGTCAGATGGATGCCCAGGGCTGGGCTTGGGGGTCAGATGTGGCTAAACGTCTCCGATCTAGGCTCCTGCCTGCCTGGCCCAAGGCGGAGGTCGCATTTAGTCCTCACTATTGAACGCTTCCAGCTCTAGGATTTGCTTGAAGAAAAGTTTTGCCTTATAAATCCCCTAGATGGTGCTCCTTGTCAAGCCTGAGTGTTTCTTTTTACCCCTTTCTTTTGAAGCTGCTGGCATCTCAGCAGCCTCAAAAGGCCCAAGTTAGCTGCTGTTGTCTCGATGGAAAGTTTTGGTTGTCGGACTCAGGGAGTGATGTCAGAAGTGATTTCTGCTGGAAACAGTCCCCTCCTTTGGGTATTTCGCAATGGTTTACAGTAGGAATGAGATATATGCCGTGTTTATGTGGATGGCACGTGGCTCTTGTTGTCACAGGACAGTCATTCTGTATACACAGAAGGTCACTGCAGTTGGTGGCTGACGTTACTTTGATATGACTGGGATGGGGGGCATGGAGGAGTGAGATGTCAAGAGGTGAGTTCAAGTCCCTGTCTTCTCCGCCTTCCTTTCTCTCCCTGGTTCAACTTTTCTTTGGAAAGACAAATATAGACTGGGCATGGTGGCTCACACCTGTAATCCCAGCTTTGGGAGGCTGTGGTGGGAGGATCACAAGGTCAAGAGATCGAGACCATCCTGGCCAACATGGTGAAACCCCGTCTCTACTAAAAATACGAAAATTAGCTGGGCATGGTGGCGTGTGCCTGTAGTCCCAGCTACTTGGGAGGCCGAGGCAGGAGAATAGCTTGAACCTGGGAGGCAGAGGTTGCAGTGAGCTGAGATCACGACACTGCACTCTGGAGACAGATTCCATCTCAAAATAATAATAATAAATAAATAAATAAATAAATAAATAAAAACCCTCAAATCTATCTGGAAATTCTGATCTATCACAAACTCTACCTAAAATGCTACCAGGCCACATTCATTTCTTTGGGTTATAGAGCAAACATATATTCATTCACACTCACAGTTAGCTGAAATCATGCTACTCTGTGAATTAGAATTCTAAGTTTTTTCTGTTTTCTTCCAAGTTTATTGAGGTATAATTGACAAGTAAAATTGTGTGTGAGAAGCTGAGGTGGGAGGACTGCTTGAGGCCAGGAGTTCAAGATCAGCCTAGGCAACAGAGTGAGACCCCATCTCTACAAAAATAAAAAAATTAGCTGGGCATGGTGTGGTACAAAACTGTAGTTCCAGCTACTCAGGAGGCTGAGGCAGGAGGATCGCTTGAACCGAAGAGGTTGAGGCTACAGTGAGCCATGATGGCACCACCGCACTCCAGGCTGGACAACAGAGCGAGATCTTGTTCTCCAAAAGAAAAAATATTGTATGTATTTAAGGTGTACAACATGATGTTGTGATACATGTGTACACTGTAAAATGGTTACCACAATCAATTTAATTAATATATTAGCTTTATAAGTTTTGATGGAGTGGAATGTGAAGTCAGGAGAGCAATGGTCAGAAAAGGAGCAGTTGTTACTCAAATAGTTAGGTTGGACCAGCCGTTTTCAGTGTTCCTTCTGCTGATTATTGCCGTAGCACAGTCGGGCTTCTGTCCTGGCTGTCTTTGCTTTCCTTTCTCTTACTCCCTGAGCTCTGATTCCAGCTTCAGTATGTTACAATCCACTGATCTGGAGATGCAAACCGTTTCTTGAGGAAAGAAGAATAGGAGAATTGAAGAGACAGGGTGGATAAAGGAGCAGAGTCTCTTACTATCTGTGGTGTGTGCCTGCCTGCCGGGCTGCAGGCATGCAAACCTGCTTGTCATCCTCCAGTCCTCTATCAAAAGGTGGTGGTGTCTGATTTAGGGAACAGGAATGCGTAGTCCTTGTAGCTTATTGGACTTCATAGATAGACCCAGGGTTCTATTCTGCCTTACTTGTGCCCATGATCAACTTCTTCAACTTTTTTTCTTTTAAGACAGGGTCTCCCTCTGTCACCAAGGCTGAAGTGCAGTGGCATGATCTTGGCTCACTGCAGCCTTGGCCTCCTCTGGCTCAGGTGATCCTTCCACCTCAGCCTCCTGAGTAGCTAGGACTACAGGCACGCACCACCATACCCAGTTAATATTTGTACTTTTTGTAGAGATGGGATCTTGCCATGTTGCCCGGGCTGGTCTCGAACTCCTGGGCTCAAGTGATCTACTCGCCTTGGTCTCCCAAAGTGCTGGGATTATAGGCATGAGACTCCATTCCTGGCCAACATGATCAACTTGTATTAAGGTGTCTGATGAAATCTCACAATATCACCTCTCCTAGGGATTTTTGCATTTCTACTAAGAACTCTTGAGTGAAATCCAAACTCCTTAGCTTTGAATTCAATGTCCTCTATGCTTAGCTCCCCATCCTACATTCCCAGATCTGTTCCCCCTCTAAATACCTTTCAAGCCACCAGGCCATCGAACAATAAGCTCCTCTGAGGCTGGTATATACTTTACTAAGTGGTACTTGTGGTAGATACCCAGCAAGTCATATTTCCCTTAATCCACACCTGTATAGTTCCCTTTCTCACTGAATCTGGTTGACGTTATGACTTGCTTGGATGTAGTGTTGGGCCTAGGCTGGAAGAGACCTGCAGCTTTTGTTTTTGCTCTTTTGCTGTCTTGAGAGGTCATGCAAGAAAGCCTGGGCCAGCTTCCTTGAGGATGCATTTTCTTGGGAGAGAAAAAGGCCCTTGAGTATTAAAGGCCATGAGGAAAGGAAGAGGAACACCCAGCTTTTAGCTAGTTGGAGCTAGCTAGACATGCCAGACTATGAGTAAGGCCATAGGGTTCTTCAGCCCTGGGCTGAACTTATCGTGGAGTGGAGATAAGCCATTCACTTGAGCCCAATATAGATTGTGTAATTGCAAACAAATACGTAGTTGCTAAGCTACTGAGTTCTCGGGTGTTTGTTACACAGCAATAGATAGCTGATACAGTATTGTAAGTCATCTTTGTGTCTGATGCCAAACAGGGTTTTATTGGTTTGCTCACTCATTATTTCCTGGGCATGCTTCATGCATTCACACCTTCTCCTGTACCCATGGCCATATTCCTCCAACCTGGAAACATTTATTTTTCCCTTTTATCTATTCAAATACAACCATTTCTACTTTCTCTGATACTCCAGTTAGAGCTTATTGTTCCTGAACTCCTTTGGGGCCTCTTGCTATTTGGCATATACTGTTTGTGTGTGTGTGTGTGTGTGTGTGTCTGTGTGTGTGTGTGTGTTTTTTTTTTTGCATAAGTCTTCTCACTATAATTGCATTTTAAGCTCCTCAAGAATAGGTCCTATCTTTAAAACATCTTTATTGAGATATAAGGCACATACCAACAAATTTGCCCATTGGAAGTATGCAATGTGAATTATATATCCACAAAGTTGTGCAACCATCACTACAGTCTAAGTTTGGAACATTTTCTTTTTGTTGTTGTTGTTGAGACAGGGTCTTCCTCTGTTGGCCAGGCTGAAGTGCAGTGGTGCCATCATGGCTCACTGAAGCCCTAACCTCCTGGGCTTAAGCCTCCAGAGTAGCTGGGACTACAAACACATGCTATGATGCTTGGCTAATTTTTTTTTTTTAGGTGGAGTTTCACTCTTGTTGCCCAGGCTGGAGTGCAATGGTGCGATCTCAGCTCATTGCGACCTCTACCTCCTGGGTTCAAGCGATTGTCCTGCCTCAGCCTCCCGAGTAGCTGGGATTACAGGCATGCGCCACCACACCTTGCTAATTTTGTATTTTTAGTAGAGATGGGGTTTCTCCATGTTGGTCAGGCTGGTCTCAAACTTCCGACCTCAGGTGATCCACCCACCTCGGCCTCCCAAAGCGCTGGGATTATAGGCGTGAGTCACTGCACCTGGTGATGCTTGGCTAATTTTTGTATTTTTTTGTTAAGACAGGGATTCACCATGTTGCCTAGGCTGGTCTCAAACCCCTGGGGTCAAGTGATCCTCCCACCTCAGCCTGCTAAAGTTCTAGGATTACAGGCATGAGCCACCGTGCCTGACTTACAACATTTTCATTACTCCTGAAGGAAATCTCATATCCATTAGTTGTCACTCCCAATTCCACCCAACCCTGCCTCTAGGCAACCACAAATCTACTTTCAGTCTTTACAGAATAAGGATCTATATTTTTTTGGTTACATAGCAGAAACCCACAGAATGACTCTGTGTTGATGAATTGAACGAAACCTCCAGAACCTTTTTAAGATCCAGGGAATGACGATTTGGTGGTCCAATTTCAGGTCCTGTGATAGAAGCCGTGGAGACTCCTATTGGGGAGGGTATTTCATGGCATCTCACATGTCACCAGTCTCTGTGACTTCTTTCCTCTTTCTTCAGAGGCAACAGGATAAATTAGAGAAAGTGCATCTCAGGACCTCAGGCCAAACCTTGCCTTAGCTGATGACTCGTTGTGATGTCTAGAGCTGGTTACTCTGCTTCCCCAAGCCTCAGTTTCTGCAGTAATAATATTTTGTAGAAGAAGTGTGAGGACCAAATTCATAACACATGGGAAACACCTCCCATCAGACCAAGGGAGATGTTTCCTTTTCTTCCCTTTCCTTCTTATGCTTGTCCCATTGAACCCCTTTCACTGCCCAGTGATTTGAAGGTGGCTCTTTCCTCCAGTCTTTCCTCCACTTTAGCCACCATCTCAACTCTACCCCAATAAGGAATGGGTGGACCAAGGTATCAGGCGCTGGAGCAGGCTGGAGAGCTGAGGGACAGCATGATGCTACCGGGGGGAGCCAATGTGATACCCAGGACCAGGACATTCCCAGACTTACTGGACAAACTTTTCATCAGTCCCTTCCAAAGATGAGACTTTGGATATAACTCTTCATTTTCCAGTTCCCTCTACAGTGACTTTTGGGGCACACATGCTCAGGTAGCCATTTAGTTTCATGGAAACTTGAGTTTCCATGAAAAAAAAAAAATCCCAGAGAACCAAATAGTTGCCTATCGGGTTAGCTGCAGATTGGTTGTCTTGTTGGGTCAATTGGCTGACATGGGTTTGCTCACACAGAATGCTGGCTAAGCATGGTGGTGGTTTGGTTTCCCCTAGAGGAGATGGCCAGAGAGACAAACGTGGGCAAACACAAGGGCCTGGTGCCATCTATGCCGGTGGACTTGATGTGCTGTGCTCTATTTATCTATCAGTTTTCACAAAATTGACAACCTGGGCTGCAGGTTTCATCCTGAGCTTCCGCAAAGAGAGCACACTGGGAGCAGGCTGCCGCAGATGGACTGTCAATTACATTCCAAGAACTTCCCAATGGGTCCCCCATACTCTCTCTGCTGGGGCTCCCCCACCTGGGGGCTCCCAGGGGTGGGCAATAAGCCTGTACAACCAGAGAGACTTCTAAAGTGAGCATTCTTGGGATGGAGGAGCTTGATGCGGTGTGGCTGTGTCCCCACCGAAATCTCACCTTGAATTGTAATAATCCCCACGTGTCAAGGGTGGGGCCAAGTGGAGATAATTGAATTATGGGGACGGTTTTCCCCATACGGTTCTTGTGGTAGTGAATATGTCTCATGAGATCCAATAGTTTTATAAAGGGTAGTTCCCCTGCACACGCTCTCTTGCCTGCCATCATGTAAGACGTCTCTTCGCTCTTCCTTTGTCTTCTGCCTTGTTTGTGAGGCCTCCCCACCCATGTGGAACTGTAAGTCCATTAAACCTCTTCCTTTATAAATTACCCAGTCTCAGGTATGTCTTTATTAGCAGCGTGAGAACAGACTAATACAGAGTTCATTGCTTTGGTGGAGGGCAAGTTTGGGGCACCCTGGCAAAGAGAGAGCTGGGGCTGTGTTTTTGCTTGGCAGATGGGACATGCTCACCTGGCCGAGGTTCCAACTTTGGGAAAGGAAGATCTTTTGGCCCTCAGTTTTTGCCTGATTCTGTAGTCACAATAGACCTAGTTCTGTCTGTGCTCTGATCTTCCCCCAGAATTGTGGGATGTCCTGGTAACATTCGGGATGCTCTGCTGCACATTCTTGGGTCTCTCTGTCCTCACTCTGCGCCCGGCTGCTGGCTGCTCACTGTGCCACCTCCAGTCCCTTTTACCCATTCCCCCCAGTGGTGAAGTGGGGGTGGTGGGGGCCACTCCTGTGCTCCAGGAGCAGGCGAGGAGTTCAGAAGCTTAGGATTCTGGTTTCTTCCGCTGACTGTTCAGAGGACTCCCACCTCCAGCACATTGACTTCTGCAGGACTGAGGGCACCTGCCTGCTCATCTAGCTCCTATCCTTGGTCAGGATGACTCAAAATGAGCTCTGCTAGGTTCTCTCTTCTCCACCAGAGCCCGAGGCTGACAGAGAGGAAGGCTGTCGGAGGTGCTGCCCCTATGACAGTGCAGGAAGGGGGGCTGGGGATATGGGATATGAGCAAAGACACGCAGGAGATCTACTGTCCTATCCCTTTGATTGTTTTCTTCCCCTCTTTTCCACTCCCATACGACCACACTCATCAAAATAGGAAACGATGTCATCACTTATGTACATGTCTCCCCTTCGTGCGTTGCTCTGGGTCACCACTTCCTGTTTCTGAGTCATCAGGAAGGTAATTTCCCCCGGTGCTCAATATCCTCCAGGACACTGTGATCACTCAGCATCTACCCAGCTTCCCCTCCTCTATCCCTTCCATAAAAACATACCAAAAAGACCACCTCCCACACCACTACAAAAAAGACCTAAACTAAACACTGTGCAGCTGTTGGTCTGAGTTGCTGCAAGCTCACAAAATGCATGGGGATCACAGCCCCCAGCCCTATCTGGAAGGATGGCTGATTGCCTGGGTTTAACTGGATAGTTAAATACAGATGAAGATGATTCTGGAGTGCAGATGAGTCCTGGTGCAACAAGATCTGTCTAAGACTCTGCCTACTAAGGGAAGTAGGGTATTTGGCTGCCCCCTAAAATAAAGAATGAATCAAACTGCCGGAACAAGACACCCCAGGAGGCATGAGATGGCACTGGAAGGATTTGTGTTAGAGTCAACTGAAGCAAAACTTTAAGGAGCTAGTCCTGTAGACAGCCCGCCACTACATTTTTCCATCCTTCCCCTCCTTTTCATCCTCCTTCCCCTTTTCCTTCCTCCCCTCTTTCTTTCTTTTTCTTTCGTTCCTTTTTCAGTCATGCACTACACTTTCTGTCTGCCTATCTTTCTTTCTTTTTTAATCTGATGTTCACAAGAGGGAAGTGACTAGTGATAGGAACTAAGTGATTGGGGCTCAGTAATTCATTCAACAAACACTTATCAAGTATCTACCATGTGGCAAGCTCTTTGCTAGGTACTGAAGCTCAGAGATGTGTAAGATACCTTTCTGGCTTCCAAGAAGCTCATAGTTGATGGAGTGTCACATAAATTAATAATTGATATAGAATGTGTAAAATCACATCATGGGGATGACTCAGGGATTGTGTGAACACGGAGAACAGACCTCATGGCACAACTGGGTGATGGTGGAAGATTCTGGAAGAGCAGTCACCAGAGCAGAGGCTTACGAGGTGGAGTAATTACTAGGGCACTGTCTGAGTAAGGTGTTTGATTGTTGGAGGGTGAAGAGGGAATGGGAACTGAAGAAACAAGAAAGTGTGTATAGGCTGACATTTTTGAGGAGCTTGACAATGGAAAGACAGAGGATGAGAGGAGACAGATGTAGGGTTCAGTTGTTTCATTGAAGGCACATGTATTGTGAACTTGTGTATGTGATAGGCACTGACCAGGCACCAAGTACCCGAAAGCGGATGAAATTTTGCCTGCAGCCTTAATGTCCTATTGGGAAAGGCAAACAGACACATAATAGACATTTAAGTAAAATGTGAGAAGTGCTATGATAGAGCTATGGACAGAGCTCAGGGCAGCATCTAGTGAAGCCTGGGTGTTCAGGGAAGGCTTCCTGGAGAGAGGCTTCTAAGCGATTTCATTTTTGAAACTGGTTTTTACTTTTATGTGAAGTTTTAAAAAGTGATCAAATATACATAACATAAAATTTACCTTTTTAACCATTTTTTAGTGTACAGTTCTGTGGCAATAAAAACATTCACATTATTGTGTGACCACCACCACCACCATCATCCATGTGCAGAACTTTGTCATCTTTCCAAATGGAAAGTCTGTGCCCATTCAACACGAGCTCCCATTTCGCCATCCCCCAGCCCCTGGCAGCCCTGATCTGCTTTGTGCCTCTGTGAGTTTGACTCTTCTAGGTGCCTAGGTACAAATGGAATCATACAGTATTTGTCTTTTTGTGACTGTCTTATTTCACATGGCATCCTGTCACAATGTGTCAGGATTTCCTTCCTTTTTAAAATTTTTTTATTTTTTGAGACAAGGTCATTACTCTGTTGCCCAGGATAGAGTGTAGTGGCATGATCATGGCCAACTGCAACCTTGACCTCCTCAGGCTCAGCTGATCCTCCTGCCTCAGCTTCCTGAGTAGCTGTGACTACTGGAGTACATCACCATGCCCAGCTAATTTTTAAATTTTTTGTAGGAATTTTTTTTTTTTTTTTTTTTTTTGAGATGGAGTCTCACTCTGTCACCCAGGCTGGAGTGCAGTGGTGTTCTCTTGGCCCACTGCTTCCTCAACCCCCACCCTGGGTTCATGCAATTCTCCTGCCTCTGCCTCCTGAGTAGCTACAGGTGCCTACCACCACACCCGGCTAATTTTTGTATTTTTAGTAGAGACAGGATTTCACCCTGTTGGCCAGGCTGGTCTCAAACTTCTGACCCCCAGTGATCTGCCCACTTCGGCCTCCCAAAGTGCTGGGATTACAAGCATGAGCCACCACATCCTGCCTGGATTTCCTTCCTTTTTAAAGCTGAATAATATTTCACTGTATGTATAGACCTCATTTATTCATTCATCTGACATGGACACTTGGGATGTTAAATGATATTTTTGAGTACAACATGGGCAAGGTTAGGGGCTGAAAGAGTTAAGTAGGATTTGAAACTAGAGCACCAAAAGGAACCAAGGCTCAGGAAGGCATTTTTGGTGGCCCTGCCTGGGTGTAGGAAGGGGTCTGTATCCCATTGAGGTTGGCACAGAAAAGCTAGGAGTGGATTGGGAGGACATAGGTAGGCTGTGGGTAAGGGCCTGGGACCCTGAGGCAGGTCCTGTCCCTGAGCCTTTGTTTTCTTGGCAGATGCAGGAGGGAGGCTGGATGGAAGAGAGGCCTGGTGGCAACAGGGCAGCTGCAGCATGAAGAGCCAGGTTTGGGGTCCACGCAGGGACCATGAGCAGCACCCTCTGCTGGAGCAACTGGGGGAGCCGAGAGTGCCTGCAGGTGGGACACCTGGCCGCACTGTGCATGACTTCCTCCTGCAGCTCCCAGGGGCTTCCACTGTATTCATAGTTTCTCCTTTTGTTTGCCCTGCTCTCTGAGCTGTTATTCAACAGCTAGAATTGTGCAGCATTAAAACCAGTGCCACAGAGAACTTTAAACAGAGACAGATCCAAATACCTCCTTCCTGAGAGCCGATCTCTCTGGGAATACCTCCTTGCCTCTCTTCTGGAGCGCAGCAGCTTAGCCTGGTTTGCACCTGTGACATCTGACTTAACTACAGCTGGTAGCCCTTGTGGCCCCGAGCATGCCTTTAAGGAGACAAGTGATGGTGGATTGGGCAGGCTATTGAGCAGCTCTGAGCCTTGGTGTCTCCATCTACCAAGAGGAAATGATGATGGAGCTGTGGGGACACACGTGAGAGCAACACAGGTGAAGTGCAGAACAGGAATCCCGGCCATCTCTGAGGGTTCGGTGTGTTGGCTGCTTGGGTCCGATCATAGGGCTTAATCGTTAGCTGACTGCTCTCCTCTCGTCACGCTCCAGCCTCATGCACTGGAGTTGCCCCCTGTCCACTTAATCTTAATCCCTTTCTAATCGGCCCATGGCGGTGAGAAGATATCGACGGTCAGCAGCTTGGTCTGGTGAGTGCCCCTCCCCACTCTGTGTGAGGCTTCTGAGCACAGCAGCCCTGATACAGTTTCACATATTATTTGGGCTCATTCACCAGGGCTATTTTGGAAGGTTGGCTTTGTGAGGCTTCTGGGAGCCTGGCTGAACGTTATGCAACTGCTTTGGTCTGGTGTACTGAAGACACTGAATTCTATAGCCAATGGCCCCAAGCCCGTAGAAAATTTGCGGGGAAAGCTGGTGAAATCGAACTTCTTAGGTTCCTAGCAGAGAAAGAGAATTCGAGTTCAGAGGCTAACTTCTCCTTAGAGAATTCACTGACCTTAGAGAATTCAGCTGTGAGCTGCTGAGGAAAGAGGGGTGGAGAATAAACAGAGGTGGGCTTTCTTGGTCCTGAGTCCTAACACTGGGGACAGGAGATCTCCAGAGTCCATGACTATAGAGGAGAAGGGAAAGGAAAAGGAGGGCACAGGAGGAAAAAGAAAGGAAAGAAGTCAGAGAGAGGGGGAGAGAGAGAGAGAGGGAGAAAGAGGGGACTTCGTAGAAAGAAGACACTGCAAAATATTCATTAAAGAGTTAATTTTACTTCCCAGCTTCTCACTGCAGTAAACTTGCCCTCCTGAGGTTATTCTGTCCCCTCCTGCTCAAGTGCTCTTTGGGGACTAGAACTTGCCCTCCTCTGGGGTCTGAAAGTATCATTTCCTATGGTAGAATTTCTAAGAAAATGAAGTTCGGGAAAAAAGGGGTGACAAGCACAGGGGCCTCTTGAGCCCATGGGGTGGCTGAGCCTCGGCTCCCATTGCCACGAGGTCAGGTCTCTGCAGGCCTCTTATCCCTGTCCCCGGGCTGGTGCAGCCCAGTCTGTAGAAACAGATTCTCAACAGGTTCATGCTGTGTTCTGAAGCACTTGCAGCACATCATGCTTCCTTTCTTTTTCTGAGATGGAGTCTCGCTCTCTCACCAGGCTGGAGTGCAGTGGCACGGTCTCAGCTCACTGCACTCTCTGCCTCCCAGGTTCAAGCTATTCTTCTCCCTCAGCCTCCCAAGTAGCTGGGACTACAGGCGTGCACCACCATGCCCAGCTAATTTTTTTGTATTGTAGTAGAGACAGGGTTTCACTATGTTGGCAGGATGGTCTTGATCTCTTGACCTCGTGATCTGCCTGTCTCTGCCTCCCAAAGTGCTGGGATTACAGGTGTGAGCCACTGTGCCCAGCCGTCATGTTTTTTAACACTTGATTCAGGCCTTCGAGGTAGGTGTTATTCCCATTGTGCAGATGAGGGGTCTATGTCTTGGAGAGGTTAAGTAACACATTCCATCTTACCTGGCTTTTCAGCAGCAGAATCAGGTCTCACCACAATTCTGCCTGGTTCTGAAGCCATTCCTTATGGTACCTTTTTTTTTTTTTGGACGGAGTCTCACTTTGTTATCCAGGCTGGAGTACAGCGGCAAGATCTTGGTTCACTGCAACCTCTGCCTCCCAGGTTCAAGCGATTCTCCTGCCTCAGCTTCCCGAGTAGCTGGGATTACAGGTGCGCACCACCACACCCAGCTAATTTTTGTATTTTTTTCTGTAGAGATGGGGTTTTGCCATGTAGGCCAGGCTGGTCTTGAACTCCTGACCTTTGCTGATCTGCCCACCTCGGTCTCCCAAAGTGCTGGGATTATTGGCTGGAGCCACTGTGCCTGGCCTCCTTATAGTACTTTATGCAACCAAAATGTTCTGTCGATTCCATCCCCAAAACATGCCATGGTGCTCTTCACTTCCGTTTATGACCACAGATGTATCCAGGCTAGATTGCCATCATCTTGTACCTGGCAACTTGCAATAGTTTCTTAACTGATCTCTCTCTTCCTGCTTTTGTCTCTCTTCGATGCATTTTCCACAGAGCTGCTAGAGAAATCATCTTAAGAGGTAAATTGGCTCACATCAGACCTCCACATAAAACTTCTCAAGTTTTCAAAGGTACCATAAGGAATGGATTCAGAACCAGGCAGAATTGTGGTGAGACCTGGATTCAGAACCAGGCAGAATTGTGGTGAGACCTGGCTCTGCTGCTGAAAAGCCAACTAAGATGGAATGTGTTACTTAACCTCTCCAAGTGCTTCCCAATACACTTGGACTAAAAGCCAGACTTCTCTCCATGGCCCACAGGATCTGTAAGAGCTGGCTCCCTTTCTTGGAGGGTCTCAAGTGCATTCTTGAGTCTTGTTGGTACTGCTGGCTCCTTTACTCAATATGCTGCAGCCACACTGGGCATTTGGTTCTTTTCTGCCTCAGGACGTTAGCACATGCTGCCGTTTTAGAATGGGATGATGCTCCCTCCAGGATTCGTCTGGTTAAATATTTTTCATCCTTTGGGTCCCAGCTTAAAAAACTGTTTCCTTATATAGTAGAGACCTTCTCTGAATGCCTAACCTAAACTATACCCTTCCTGTGCTTGGAGTTTCCTGGTAGGCAAAGAAGGAAATATGGTCCATTACAAAGATCTCATTGTCAGAAAGGAGAGAGAATGCTAGTTGTTCATGATGAGAGTTTCCTCTGGCACAGAATTTGAAAAGAAATTTCCTGCATGGGGCCTTCTATAGGAATCATAGGCCAATGTAAAGGACAGATTGTCCTCAACAAAAACCATGTGATTCAGAGTGGATTGGGTAGATAAAAAATACTGAAAGATCTCAGAGGTCTCTGTTGGAGGAGTTGACTGGGGAAAGCTTCACAGAAGAGGCAAGAACTTGGCCATGCGGAGGGGAAGGATTTGGAATAGCTTGAGAAGAAGACAGCATGGATGGGGCTTTATTAAGGATGGGAATTGAAGCACATAAAAGACCGTAACACATTGCCCAGTGTGCGATGGGTGCACAGTTTATCTTAGTTTAGTTTCTTCTAGTCCCTGAAGGAAGGTTACCATTTGTCGGCATAATCTATGCCTTGTCTTTGGTAGCCAGTGCAGCTTTTAGGCCAATCCATGAAGAGGCTAATCCCTGCCCACTTTCTGTGTCTGCTTACCCTTTTTCTACCCAAACATCTTAGCAACTCTACTCCACAGGCCTGGGACCAGGGCATGGTAAGCCAGGCACTTAGGGTGCTTGTTGGGTGATCCTGAGAGAGCACCTGCCTTGATGTTGCACCCTGACTGCAACTCAGTCCTGGGACCCTAACTCATGCTGGCCAGTGTCTGACCTTAGCCCATCAGGTCATCATCCATTTGTGCTGAAAGGAGCCACAGGAAACTTGCAGCAAGTATGTGGGGAAGGAAGTAGGAAGAGTGGCACTAGAAAGAGATGAGGTGCTAGACACATTCATTCAAATACCCTTTCCAAAAACATCTGACTTAGTTTCTTTACATTGTCAGGGAAGCTTTTAAAGACCAGCTGCCTCTTATTAATGCTGTTTAGGCTGATCCTCTTCCCGCCAGCCCTGCTCTTGGGCTGTGCCAGCATAAACGGCCTGGTGGAAGTGGAGGACATGCCGAGTGACGTCAGTGGCTGGGTCTGAGCTTCAGATCTTAGCCCAGGCAGCTGAGAACACAGCGCCTTGGTCCCCTTCCAGGGAGAATATAAAATACTCTATCCACTGCCTGAGAAGGCTGGCTAAGCTTTGGGGGACCAGAAGATGGAAGGGCCTCCAGAGTCAACCCCAGCAGCGGAACTGGCCTTGCATGAAGGAAAGGCAGAGGTTGCCAACACTTTGTGACTTAAGAGGTGGCCAGTGGTCCCCAGGGCCATATATCTCTATTAGGGGAAAGGAGTATGGGGTTTGGGGGTCACAGTGCTCTGAGTATGAATGCAGACATTTGCTAGTTATATGACCTTGAGCAAGTTATCTATTAGGTTGGTGCAAAACCAACTGTGGTCTTTGCCATTGCTTCTAATGGTAAAGATCACAATTACTTTTGTACCAACCCAATAGTATCTCTGAGCAGTATTTCCTCAACCGTCTGATGGATGTGAGTAATGATACCAGTAGCCATCTAAGAGGGTTGTTGGGATTACAATGTTTATTTATGTGAAGGGCCCAGGACAGATGGAATCTGGTACATAATAGATGTTCAAGAAAATTTTCCCTCCCTCCCCCCTCCCTCCCTCCCTCCCTGCCTCCCTCCCTCTCTCCTTCCCTCTCTCCTTCCCTTCTCAGTTCTTCCCTTCCCTCTCCTTCCTTTCTTTTTCCTGCACACCCCCCACCCTTCCCTCTTTCCCTCTTTCCCTCTTTCTCCTTTGGTGAAAGCTAAACTGTCTGTGAGGTTGGCATAGGGGTAAAATCAAGAAGGAAGAAATCCATTCTTGTCGTGAAAACTCTGAAAAGCTTGGAATCAGAGGCATCAGGTACCACTGAAGGTGGAGGCACTGGGAAAGGGCAAAAAGCAGGCTGCGGGAACATTTGCATAAGGAACCATTAGATACCCATATTTTCTCTCCCATCTTTAGGCAACCAGGCAACTTCCCCAGTACCTGCCATTCCCCCCGCCACACCCCATGCCTGGGGATTAATTCTGGCACTCAGGTCATGTGCTGGAAGCAGGGGCACTAAGTGACACTTTGCATGTGGATCAGGAAGTTTCCCTTGGCCTCTTCTGCTTTACAGCCCACTCAACACAGGCAGCCAGGTGAGGAGATTGGCCTCCCCAAACACAGGGCCTAGCAGAAGAGATGGATCCTTTCTTAAACTCTGGAGAGGCTCATGAGGCAGTAGGCTCTGCCCATGCATGATGAACTTCTTAAATGTAGTGCCTAATCATTAAGTATGAAGAGAAACCAGGAATCACCAACAAACTGAGGCAGATTGTAAGTGTACATGGAGATCCTGACAGATAAATGAATGGAAGAAAGGAGTAGAGACAATGTAGGAGGCATAAAAAAGTTCAAAATATAATGATTAATGCTATTCATATGATAAGAGAAAATATATCTATGAAATAAGAATGGGATTTTATGTAAAGAAACATTCAGAGAACAGGAAAGGGCCTTTGAAAATTAAAATATGTTAGTATTTTCTTTTTAATAAACAGGGTCTCACTCTGTTGCCCAGGCTGGAGTGCAGTGACACAATCACAGTTCACCTCAGCCTCAACCTCCTGGGATTAAGCAATCCTCCCACCTCAGCCTCCAGAGTAGCTGGGACTACAGGCATGCACTACCATGCCTGGCTATTTATTATTATTATTTGTGTTCTCTCTGGCAGCACATATACTAATTATTATTTCTTTTAATTTTGTAGAGGCAGGGTTTTGCTATATTGCCCAGGCTGGTCTTGAACTCCTGGCCTCAAAGAATCCTCCCACCTTGGCTTCCCAAAGTGCTGAGATTACAGGCATGAGCCACCATGCCTGGCAGATCGTAGAAATTTTAAAGGCCAGTAGATAATGTTGAGGAAAGATAATGTCTCAGAAGAAGAAAAGAAGGATAAAGTGATGGAAAGTAGAAAAGATGAGAAAATGAGAAAATCAGTCCAAAAGATCAAACATCTAACTAATAAGAGCCCAGAAGGAGAAAATTGAAAGTAGAAGAGGTTAGTTATCAAATAAATGAGAACAAAGTTTTCAAGTCTTCTGAAGACCTGGCTTTCCAAACTGAAAGAGCCAGTGAGTACCTAGCGCATAATAGATGAAAAACAGTTCACATACAAAGTACAGCCTGGTGAAATATCAGGACCCTAATGATAAAGAGAAGTTTGTAAAAGCTACCAGAGAGGAACAGGTTATATACTAGGGACCAGGAATCAGAATAGCATAGGACATCTCTACAGTATGGAGATGGTGCAGCAGTGCCTTCAACATTCTGGGGGAAAATGATTTCCAACCTAGAGCCATAGCCCTAACAAAATGACCATTTAAGAGTGAGAGTAGACTTGCAAGGTCTCAAAAGATGTTCCTTCCCTGCCCTTGTTTTCAGAAAGCTACTGTAGGATGTGATCCACCAAAACAAGGATATAAACCAAGAAATAGAAAGACTTAGAATCTAGGAATCGGGTTCTCTAAAACTGGGAGAAGCAAAGAAAAAATTAACAGATGGTAGCAAAGGAAAACCTCAGTATGACAGCTGGACAGTCAGTCTAGGCAGTAATCCTTCCATATGGAACTGATGATGGAGGGATTATAGGAGACACAAATATTAAGCGGTGGATTTCCTCATGTGTTTCTTTGTATTGAGAAGAGTTTTACTGTTCTTTTGGAAAGTGTGGGACTGAACAGGGAAAGAAAGATTAGGAAAAAATATGTAAAAACAAAATGTGTACAAGGAAAAACTACATTAGTAAACTAAATTAAAAAACATTAGTACACTAAATATATGAAATATATATATAGACATGGCCACGTGAATATTGATTAATTAACCACCAATTATGGTATAACAATATGGGGAGGATGAAGGAAGGGGGAAAAGGGATGTTTGTGTGTCTGGTGGGAGATGCTGAGCAGTTGGTAGAGAGAGCTTGATCTTCATCGTCCATACTAGGGAGATATAATGTTTAAATATAAAAAGTTAAAGTATAATGTACATATGTTATTTAGAAAAACGAGGATTATGGAAAAATATCTTAAAAATTTGTTAAGCCTTGTAGCATTATTTAACTTCAAAAGCTGTGCTTATGCATTCCTTTGATTTAAAAAATGAATGAAAAGTGTTTCTTGCACAGCTTGGCTATGCAGAGCACCATCTAGATGTGGGATCTTGAGTCACAGTAACTATTTTCTTTTTTTAAAGTTGAGAGAGGCTTAAATGCAATTATAAGCTAAAATCTGAGGGAAGAATAGAGATAGGAGATACAGAAAAAGAGGGATAATTAATGTTTCAGGGATAGTCTCTAAAGCAAAGGTGGATGGAAGAATGAACCTTAGAACACTGCTTGGAGAAGAAGCGGTAGGTACAGAAACACTTAGGAAGTTGAGGGAAATCTTGCCTGAGGCATCCTGTTTTTGGTGAAATAAGAGGCAAGATACCTTATTCAGAGTGGAGATGTTGTTGTGGAGAGGGTTTGAAAAGAGTATTAAAGTTGGAATCGTTACTGCAGAGACTGGGGAAAAAGAGCTGACTCAGAAATATAACAGGATATCTTGGCAGACCTGAGGGTTTGGCTGAGAATGGAATCAATATATTGGGAATGTCGAATCTCCCCAGCTGTAATGTTTCTTTAGTAAGTCCTGTAATCCTGGGGAACATGGATGGTTGGGATCCTGGGAGCTTGAGGGACCAGCGTAGCTCAGGACAGGACAAGGGAGTTGAGAGTGATGGGGAGAAGTGGTCGACATTCTTCCACTTAGGGTCTGGTCTAGACAAGGGTGGAGATGAAGCAGAGGAGGGTGAACAGCTTTGGAGGAAAGGCTTCAAGGGCCTGGGTGCTCCATGAAGCTGGAGAGTAGGATAGGAAAAAAGGGGGAGGAAGCTGCAAGTATGGGATGTTTTCACTGGAGGTGAGCTCCAGGGTCCAAGAGGCTAATATTTTGCAAGTGGAGCAGTTAACCTTGGGACAATGAAACCAGGGTGTTGGAAGGATTTTCCCCGGGATGCCGGCAGTGCTTAAGGTGAGGAAGAAGCTAGTGATCCAGCTGCCGAAGTCTGATGACTGTAGTGGGATTTACTGGGAGGTCAGGACACAAATACTGTGAGAAGAGTCAGTGAGTGGTAGAGCCAGATAGCATGGGGGCCAACAGGGAGGGACTTTCAATGTGACAATGAAGATCTGGGAGAATATCCCAGCTCTAGCATAGGGCACAGGAGTGCATGTACTCCCTATTCTAGAGGGCTACAAAGGAAAGCACTGATGCTGGGGAAGGGTGAGCTTTAGACAAGGCAAGTTGATGGAGAGAGTCTCTTTTGGTGGCATAGGTGGGGTTTTCAGTCAGCAGGGAGGCAGAGGGGCATGGACCAAGGTCACAGAGGAGGGGGTGAGAGCCCTGGAATTAACTGATTTTGATTTAAAAGCTTTAAGGCTGAAACATTTTCTTTTATTGGAAGAGAAGCAAAGCTACAAAAGCAGTGGGGAGAAGGGTAAGGCATAGTGCATTGACTAATCTGGCCCCCTAGGAGAACCCAAAATGCAAAACAAGCAAACAAGCCCCACAGGTGCCAGGGAACATGGAGATGCTGTGCCATTGAGCTGGCTGGAGTCCTACCAGTTCTTCCAGTTTAATACTTCTTTATAGGACAACCCAAAACTAGCAGCGTCTGCCTAGCATGAAGAAGCTCAACTTACTTTAGTGCAAGGTGCTTCTAAGAATCTTGTCTTTTCCAGGACTAAAATCACATTGGGAGTTGTAGGACAGTATCTTCTTGAGTGGGACTCTCAGAACTGCCCCAGATTGAGTTTCTTAAACTTACTCTTTGACTGCCACTATATGCATCTTCTAGGCTTTCTCACAGTTTTGCTTGGCTGCAAAATCCCCAAATAAGCCAATGTTGAATTTCATCTCTCCACAACCCATCATTCCCTGTTTGCTGCTGGAGATAACCACACAACTCTGTGGATTAGCATCACTACAAAGGCCTGAAGGCTTGCTTTCTACTTTATCAAGAAAAGTGGAAACCAAAGGGCATGATTTTCTTCAATATATTTAAATCTTCCCATAATCTTTTCCAATGTACCTGCAGCTCTAGTTTCCTTGTTATTTTCTACCATTTCAGGGTGTACCTGTGTTCTGGGCCCACGGCCACCTGCTTTGCTGCTTTGCTGCTGTGTCTGTGCTTTTGACCTCAGCTCCTATCACTTTGGTACATTAACCTACCCCTCCATCTCTTTCCCTACCTTGGCTAATATCCTTGATCTTTCTGTCTCCTTACGGTTCCTTCCTCTCAGTCTGTAAACATGGTTACTTCTTTCTCATCCTAATAATACCGATGTTCCCCCAACTCTCCTTTGACCTTGAAACCCCCTTCACCACTTCTCAAACCACGACTGACACTGTTCTTTTGATGCCACGGCATTTCCCTAATAGCCATATCTAAAGGATTTTTTTTTTTTGTACTGAGTTTTCTCTAGCTTTCCTCTGAATCTGATACTATGAATGACTTTCACTTTCTGAAAACGTTGTACACTGGCTTTCAGAACTCATTAGTCTCCTGATTTTTCTAGTTCCTTTCTAACCATTTGTTAACACTTCCTTCAGGAGCTCCCTGTCTTCTGTCCAACTTTTTTTTTTTTTTTTCTTTTGAGACAGGGTCTCACCCCATCGCCCAGGCTGGAGTGCAGTGGCATGATCATGGCTCACTGCTGCCTCAACTTTTGGGGCTCAGGTGATTCTCCAACTTTAGCCTCCCGAGTAGCTGGGACTATACGTGTGTGCCACCACACCTGGCTAATTTTTTGTGTTTTTTGTAGAGACAGGGTTAAACTATGCTGTTAAGTCTGGTCTTGAACTCCTGGGATCAAGCAATCCACCATGGCCCTCCTGAAGTGTTGGGATTACAGGCATGAGCCACTGCATATGGCCTTCTGTCCAACTTTTCACTGTTTGTGTTCTCTTGGGTCCTGTCCTTAGCCCATGGTCCTCCATACTGGAAGAACTCATCAAAACCCATGACCTCAGTTACCACCTAGATGTAGGTCACCTTCAGGTCTCCATGGGGACCCCTAGACATGTATATTCAGCTGCCTCCTAGACATCCTACTCAAGATCCCACAGACACCTCAGCCCAATGTCTCCAACATTAGACTCATTCTTTTCTTAAACCAGCTCTGTTTCTGGTGATTTGAATGCCACATGCACCACCAAATGCCACCCCCCACCCGCCTGCCCGCTGTATCTAAATCACCACCAAGACCTGCCAACTTTTCTTTCTAATTTTTAGATTTGTCTCTTATCTCCATTCCTATTGAAAACATTATGTTTGGGTCTTTATTACTTTTCACCTTACTATTGTCACAGTCTCTTGACTCATCTGTGCCTCTGGTCTTGTTCCTGTTAAATCTACCCTTCATACATCTGCCATGATGATGTGTTTAAAATGCTGATCTGATCACATCACTCCCCTTTCTTAAACTCCTCCAAAAGCTCCACGCTGTCTATAGGAGAAAGTTCAAACTTCTAACACAGCATGCAAAGCCCAGCACAAACCAGCCCCTCCAGATTTCTCTACCTCCTCTGCCCTTTCTTCCTGTCTGCCTGTCTCACATTTATGTTCTAACAATACTGGTGGCCTCGGCATTCTCAGCTCATGCTGGGCTCCTGCTCACATCACACTTCTACTTAGGTGGTCCTCTTGGTGAAGATGGTGTCTTTCCTCTTCCTGCCCTTTCTTTGAATACTTCATACTCATCCTTTAGGACCCAGGTCAGGTGGAACCTCCTCCAGGAAGCCTTCTTGGAGCCCTTAAAAAGCTTCTGCTCAGAGTCCTCCAAAGTCTGCCCATAAATGAGCTCTGTGGTATAATGAAAAGAACAAGGACTGTAGAGGAAGCATGACCTGGATATAAGTGGCAGCACTAAGGCCTTGGGAAAAGTATTTTCCAATTTTGAGCTGCAGTTTTGCCATTTATGTATTGGGGATGATGATATTTAATTTATGGGGATAGTGGAAGAATGATCTTAAATAATGTACGTGTAGTGTCAGGCCTATAGTAGGTACTCAGTAAATGGCATTTATTATTGACATACTCATTGCTGTATCTATTACAATATTTTTTATAACCCACACGTAGGGGAATCCTCACTTTTCCTGCCTTTTAATTCTTGTTCTTAATGCATGAAGCATTACCTGGGAATTTACTGCCTTTTGGGCATGGGCTCTTCTAGGCAGCTGTTGCTAATCAATGGTGACTTTGCCTTTAGAGAGGTGCTGATTGAAGGGTAAGAAATGGATGCCTCTCCAGCCTTGGCTCTGTAACATGATTGAGGAGCAGTTCCTGTGTCTTCCTAGAGTTTTTTCAGTCTTTTTCAGACCCAATACTATGACAGTGGAGGAATATGTCATTTTTTTGAGGGGCTGTGTAGATGTCAAAAGAACAGAAGAGGGTGGACTGAATGGAGATGATATCTGTATCTAACGTGCTTGTTCCCTTGTACCTGACCAGGGAGGGCATTACAAATGGAGGTCTTTGAAAAGTAGACATTTCAGGTGGTGCTCCCTGTTTTCTGATATGTTTTCTCTTCCTTTTCTCCTTTACCTTTCACAGAAGACTCCACCATTCCCCATACAAAGTGTATGCCCCCAACCCCTGCACCTTAGAGATCTGAATGCCTCTTGCATGGGCTGAACATTGATGGGACTTGTCCCAGTTTTCATTGCTGCCTCTGGCTGAGTAGAGTTGGACTTTAATTCTCAAAATAAGGATGGAGGTGGGTGCTGTAATTTCAGTGTAATCTCTCCACAACTTTCAACTAAACTCAAGCTCACCTTATAAAGGCAGGTAACACAGTTGAGGCTTGAGGAAGGTCTGTTTCTTCTCCTGGTGTGATTGACTCAGCCTGTTGCAAAGCAAGAAAACCTATCATTCGTGATGAGTATTCCATTCCACGCTGGTGGCTCCCAGTGCCCTTAAGCCTCAGCTGGTTGGTAACAGGCTGAGCCATTACACCTGTTTAATTTTTCAAAAAATGTTTTGTAGCAATGGGGTTTTCCTATGTTGTTCAGGCTGGTCTCGAACTCCTGGCCTCAACTGATTCTCTCTCCTTGGCCTCCCAAAGTGTTGGGATTCCATGTATGAGCCACCACGCCTGGCCCAGTAACAGGTTTAATTAGATTTCTCATAGTTTTCAAATATCCTTTCCATAGAATGGGGGAGGAGAAGTCCTACTTCATTTTGACACAGAATTATCTGTTCATGTGTCTGTATTGCAGAGTAGCTTGTGGGTTTCTTCAGGGTAGGGTCTGTGTTTTATTCATCTCAGCTCTCTGTCTCTCTTACACTGCCTGCCTCATGGAAGGCTTTAATACATGCTTGTTGACTATATGAATAAATTCCAAAGTTTAATTAGAATTTTTTCGGACTTTTCTTTCTTTTGTATAAATCTGGAGCTTCAACTTACAAGATTTTTTCCTAGCTCAGGTCTCCCCTTCCTGGGGGGCTCAATATCTGTAAGTCAGGTGGGCTTTGGAGTTCCACATCAGGCCTGTAGAACGTTTCAAAAGGTGGTTGGCTATTGATGCTCATTAATTAACTCAGCAAGTATTTACTGAGGTCCTACAATGTGCTTGGAAATGCATTAGGTGCTGGGACCAAAGGAAGTGAACAAGAGAGAGAGCCCTCCTGGAATCAACAACTTTGCTCTAAAATCTTAATCTTTAGGCAATAGGGCAAAGTGAGTTTTAATAAAAGGAGGAACACACAGTGTGACTTCAGAGGAATTCTTCCTTGCTCCAGCTTGCTATTTAAAATGGACTTTAGAGTTATATTATTTAGCTCTTTAATGTCTTTTATATAACATGCTAGACAGATAATATCTACTAGTATTTAACACACTTGTAGGAAAAGAGGATTGGAGAGGCTTTGATTTGAGAGGAGAGAAAGACAGTGAAGCTCCCTGGCTATTATGTTTGGAGAAACAGGATGCTTCTAGAGGGGGAAGGGAGAGAATGAAGGACCCGGGATTCCGGTGACTGATCTGGAGGAGTAGAGCAAGGCAGTGCAGAGTTGATAGTCACTGGATTCTCAGCTCTGCCACTCGTGAGTGGGTTAACTTCTGGCAACATCTTCAAAATTCTAAGGGTCTGACTTGTTTTCATCTGTAACATGGAGATTACAACACTTACTTTTGTAAAGTTATTACTTTTTTCACTTTGACAGTTTGCCTAGATCTGTGTGACCTGTGAGCAGAGGCATTATTCTCTGTTGAAATGCAAATACTGTTGAAACATAGAAAACTATTGTTGACCATAGGCATATTGGTAAGAATTAGGGTTTATCAAATAAAAGTGGTCACCTTGGGAAACAGAGCGAAGCACCAAGATTATGCCTCCTAGCTGGGCCAGATGTGTATGTTGAGAAGGGAGGATAAGTGTTTTACAGACATGAGCCAGAGTTTATTCTGCAGTGAGGGGAGGCTTGAGTAGCTATAGTATATAAGGAGGGAAGGAGGGCTCTGCAAATAGGAAGAAGGCCCAGGGTTTGGGATGGGAACATGAACATGAACTTGCTCCTATGCCTCCTTCACAGTATGTTGGGCTCACTGCATATCTCTATAGACATCTGTTTTTATGTTTAACATTTTATGAAATCATCATAGGAATATAAGATGCTTCTATGAGAAAAAGTGTGCATCCATTAAAGGCAACATTTTGCCATAGGGAGATAGAGATAGGAATATATAAAGACAGACAGGGAGGGAGGGAGGGAGAGAGACAGAGAGAGAGAAGAGGAAGAAGAAGGGGGAGACAGGGGAGAGGAGGAGAGGGAAGGGAGGGAAAGGAAAAAGAAAAGGAAATGAAAGGAAATAAAAAGAAGGAAAATAAAATGAAAGAAAAATGTATTTGGTGGTCAATGTTATGTCAAGGGCAATATACCCTATCCTGGTCTGATGGCAACATGAATATCTTGTTCTATTTATGGGTGCCACATTTTATGAAGGACATTTGTAAATCTCAGTATAACTAGAGTTGTGAGAAGCCATTTGAGAAATTACTTAAAAAAAAAAAACAAGGATGTTTAACTTGGAGAAAAGTCTCAGGACCTTCAAATGAAAGTTATTTTCAAACATCTGAGGCGGAGTCGTGGGCAGAGGAAGCAGGGGCTTGTCCTCTGTATGTCAGGGAACTCTGGGTGAAGAAGGGTCTGTGAGGGTCAGGGTCTCTTCATCCAGGATCCTGGAAGTCTGGCATGTTGGGGGAGCTTCTGTGTGTGGGAAATTAGGCTAGATGACTCCAAAGTTCCCTTCTGGGTCTAAATAGTTAACCAATTGCTTTGAGTGCAATGAGACTTAGAATAATCTATTATTAAAAATACTTTAAAATCCAGTTATAAAATACATGTGGATTACAAAAGATTTGGGAAGTTAAGAAAAATATAAATGTGTAGAAAAAGTATTGTTCATAATCCTACATAATGGTAGCAACTACAGCCAGCCCTCTGTATCTGTGGGTTCTGCATCTGCAGATTGAACCAACCATGCATGGAAAATAATTTTTAAAACCCCAATAAATAACAAAAATACAACAATAAAAATAATACAAATAAAAACGACACAATATAACAGCTCTTTGTGAAAAAAGATACAAATAAAAACAAGGCAGTATAACAACTATCACAATACAGTATAACAAGTATTTAGCATTTATATTGTATTAGGTGTTATAAGAAATCTAAAGATGATTTACAGTATAGGAGAGGGTGTGCATAGATTTTATGCAATTACTGTGTCATTTTAGATCAGGGACTTGAGCGTTTTAGTATCCAAGGGAGGTTCTGAAACCCATACCTTCAGATAAAGAGGGACAACAGTCCTAATATTTTGGCATGTTTATTTTCGGCCTTTCCCTCCATGTTTTAGGAAAAATTGAGAAGCAGGTGAAATCTCTGGTGCTTACTTCTGCCTTCTCCCTTGCTTCTTTTATGCTCATCCTTCATCCAGTTCCTTCATACTTTTCCCCATGACCTCATCTTAAAACCTGCTCTAGAGAAAAAAAATTACATGACTTTAACAAATACGTTGTGAGATTAAGCCTGTGTGCCATTTCTACCCAAAAAATCTGCCTTCTAATCCTTATACTTGATCATAGAAATAGAGGTTTTTTCAGCTGAGAGCACTCTTCAAGTACCAAGAGCAGGTGCTTAGGGGTGGTGCCAAGGGAAAATGGAGCCTTATGTGTGCTCCTGAAGTGGTAATTGCCACTCCTGGATATTATTATTCTCCATATTTATTGGCTCAATCCTTGACCTGTAAACTGTCATTTCTGTCAGCCAAGGTTCATTCTTGCAAATAACAGAATCTATCCTAGCTAATTTAGGCCAAAAGAGACGTATTGAAGAATGTTGCAGGCTGGGCATGGTGGTGCACGCCTGTAATCCCAGTACTTTGGGAGGCAGAGGCAGGAAGGTCACTTGAGCCCAGGAGTTCACGACCAGCCTGGGCAACATAGTGAGATTTCATTTCTACAGAAAAAAAGTGTAAAAAATTAGCCAGGGATGGTGGCATTTACCTGTAGTCCCAGCTACTCAGGAGGCAGAGGTGGGAGGATTTCTTGAGCCCAGGAGGTCGAGGTTGCAATGAGCCATGATTGTGTCACTGCATTTTGGCCTCAGACTAAGACCTTGTTTCTAAAAAAAAGAGTGTTGCATATTTTACAAAATCTCTGGGAGGGCCAGATCACCAGACTGGGTGCTGCACAACTGAGAGTGAGCAGCCCATCCAGGAACGAGGTAGTTAGGACCCACCCTGAGCCACATAATGGAGCTGTCCTGGCAAAAATACCACTGCTGCCACCTTCCCCAACTGTAAATGTGTCTGGTACTGGATTCAGAAGCTCCATCCTAGCACTCAGTTACTGCCTCATGTAATTCTCTTCTGCATCCAAGTCATGTGGATCCAATGGGCCATTTGCCTGTAACTGCTGCGAGGGAGTCTGGGAAGTATATTGTTTTTGATTCTACTTTGGGAAGGTGTATTACTCAGGGTTCTCCAGAGAAACAGAAGTAATAGGAGATCTGTCTGTCTGTCTCTCTGTCTATCATCATCGTCATATCTATCATCTATCTATCATATTCATTATTATCGATCTATCTTCATTATCATCTATCTGTCTGTCTGTCTGTCTGCCTGTCTGTGGAACTGGCCCACGTGGTATGGAGGCCGAGAAGTCCCATGATCTGACATCTGCGAGCTGGAGACAGGAAAGCCAGTGGTATAGTTACAGTCTGAGTATGATGCCTGAGGATCAGCAGAACTGATAGGGTGAGGGTTTTTTTTTTTTTTTTTTTTTGAGATGGTGTCTCACTCTGTTGCTCAGGCTGGAGTGCAGTGGCGTGATCTCAGCTCTCTGCAAGCTCTGCCTCCCGGGTTCACGCCATTCTCCTGCCTCAACCTCCTGAGTAGCTGGGACTACAGGTGCCCGCCACCACGCCTGGCTAATTTTTTTGTATTTTTAGTAGAGACGGGGTTTCACTGTGTTAGCCAGGATGGTCTTGATCTCCTGACCTCGTGATCCGCCCACCTTGGCCTCCCAAAGTGCTGGGATTACAGGCTTGAGCCACCGTGTCCAGCCGACGGTGTGTTTTAATCCTAGTCCAAGTGTGAAGTGCTGCGAACTGGGGAATGATGATGTAAGTCCAAAGGCCTGGGAACCAGGAGTATCAATGGCATAAATCCCAGTTCAAAGGCAGAAGATTGATGTCTCTGCTTCAGCAGTCAGGCAGACAGAGAGACAGAGAGAGAGAGAGGAAGAGGGTTCCACCTTCCTCCACTTCTCTATTTACTCAGGCCCTCAATAGGTTGGTGATGCAACCCACATTGGGGAGGACCATCTGCTTTACTCAGTTCATTCATTCAAATGCGAACCGTGTCCAGAAACACCCTCTCCAGCATCCCCAGAAATAATATTTAACCAGATATCTGGGCATCCCATGGCCCAGTCAAGTTGAAATATAAAATTAACCATCACAGAAGGTGAGACTCATATTGATGGAAGTAACAAAATAGAGAGAAGGCCTTCACAATGTAACATTTTGTCCATGGTTTATACAGGTCATACCTGTGAGTTTTGGGGATCAAATGCTAGGCTTCGAAACTGGAAGTTAACCTCAATATCTGAGCCTTTGTCTGTGCCTTCCGCTAACTGAGGCATCTCCTGGCAAATGCCTGTGAACCTGTACTTGTGGCAGGATAGCTCCTGTTGCTTTAGTGTCTACTGCTCATCAGCCTATCCTACGGGGCCAAAGCTGGCTTCGGCTGGGTAACATTCTCGTAAGCCATATATTCAGTGGAGCTTTGTACCTATTACATGCTTGTGACAATTTTTAAAGAAAAATTTTGGTATTCTTTTATTTTAAATGACTGTTATTAAACACTCTAAAAAGGCAAGTTTGTTGGATAACTTCATAGCTCTTTAAGATGACTTGTTCTTCCATGATGAAACCAAGTTTTCTTTTTTGAAAAGTCCTTGAAGGTATTCTCCGTGCCCTTCTTAGTACTGCAAGAAGTGATTTTTAAAAAAGTAAACTGTGATGTTTGGCTCATTATGAAAATGCTATATGAGTTGCAACTGAGTTTATTTTAGATGCAATTCAAATCCTACCTTTACAATTTTATAATGAGGAATTTCAGTGTCTTTCTGTCTAGTAAGGGGTTGCCTTTCAGGTCAGGAAAGAAACAACTACTGCAGCAACACATCACCCTTCAACTCCTCTTTGGTGCCTTTCCCCAGCAAACCTTCCCACTCAAGCAAAGTCACCATAAATTGGCAACCCATTAACTAGTAAGTACGGTATGTTCCAGGAGTACCACCTCTCCCTCCCGCACCCCATCGCATGGATACTTACTTTTTAATCTGTCAGGTAACAATGAGCTCCTTAAATTACTTGTCTGAATTTACTCTGTGTAAACTGGAAAGGGAACTACATACCAGGAAGGCCAACAACTCATAAATCTTCCTTGGGGTCAGGTCAACTTTTAGGAAGGAGTGGTTGGATCCAAGGATTGAGTGAATGGGGTGGGTTTGAAGGAACCACTGCCGAGAATCTGAGAGAAAGCACTGATTGAGATTTATGTAAAAGAATTGCCAAGGATCATTGAAGGCTCAGTATTCTTCTCGAGTTGGAAAAAGAAGTGTACAATGTTCAGTTATAAAATACCTCCAGCAATTTACCTCTTACTATGTGGCCTTGTTGAGATATTTGTATTAATTCTTGTTAAGGACTTTGTATTGACTATAGCCACATTTTGAATAGTCTGCTCCTAGAGTATACTGTTAATTAATAGAGTAGCCCAATAATTGTAGTTTTTGCTTTTCAGAACAACCTCTCTTTCTCCTCCTCTCTCTCCCTATAAATATCACAGAAAAGAAAAAATATGAGAACAGTGGATAGAATGTCTATAATGGTGAGAAGCATGTACTTCGTGTCATTTTATTCTTCTGAAATGTAGATTTCATGGTGACTCTTGAAAAGTAAAACATTTTTGAATTCCTTTTCAGGTGGAGAATTGTTGAAAGTACTTTGGACCTTGTGCTTTGTTAGTTAAATAGTTTTAGCATTCCTTAGAAACCAAAGAGTTTTATAGACATCTCAGTTAGGAAATTTTGTGGAAAGTATTTCTTCATATATGGGACACAGAGCAGAATTTTTAGCAGAATTTATATGAAAATATTTTAGAACTGAGATTAAACTAGTGTCATGACACATGGTTTGCACATAAACAACTGATACAATACTTTTAAAGCATTCCTCTCTATATTTTCAAAGCAGATGGTCTAAAGGCATCTGTTTTTGTTTAATTTTTTTAAATGGGGACATTTAAAGCAATCTCAATAAAACAAACCTAGGAGTACAAAAAAGAATCAAGGAGCAGAAATTGAAGACCTTAAAATCCTACCTCAAAGAGGCAATCACTGTTAATATTTCCTTTCAATCTTTTTTCTATTTATGTTTTAGGTAGTTGCTATGACCTATGGTATCAGTCATGATAGACTTGGTTGTGATGTGGTAATACTCACCTCCAAGTTTCGATCGTGCAAGAGTACAGTTGCTTATTTCTCACATGTGCTACATGTCCTTTGCAGATTGATTGGAGGCCCTGTACCCATGTCATTATTGCCTTTACTCAGAGTAATCACAATCTGGAACTTTTCTGGTTACCACTGTAGGGTGAAAAGAGTGCACTGAATGGCCACACACTGGAAATTAAACATTTGCACAGGAAATGACACGTATTGCTTATGCTCGCAAATCAATGGCAAGAATTGATCACGTGGCCTAATCCAACCACAGACCCCCATTATATCATGCATACTTTATTAAACAATGAAACTATTATTAAATAACACTTATAAAAGTTAGTTTGAGTTATTGTATGAAACCTACAAAATTATATATCTTTTCTTTTCTTTTTTTTTTTGAAACAGGGTCTCACTCTAGCCCAGGCTGGAATGCAATGGTGAGGTCTTGGCTCACTGCAACCTCTGCCTCCTGTGTTGAAATGATTCTCCCACCTCAGCCTCCTAGGTAGCTGGGATTACAGGTGTGCACCACCATGCCTGGCTAATTTTTGTATTTTTAGTAGGGACAGGGTTTCACCATGTTGGCCTGGTGGGTTGAAATTATATATCTTTTCAAATTAGTCTAGAGTCATACTTTCACTGAATTCCTATTGGATTGTCAAGGGTTCATTTGTATTGGTTACATTGATAGAATTTGGTGATGGAAAGGAATTTTTTCCCCCACTTTAGATGCTTCCTTCCATGGGGTGGGGATTCACCAGCTTGATGCTGTTGTCCTTTAGTTACTTAATTTGATTAGTGAGCTTGGAAGGAGAAATTGGGCTCCACGACTGAGGCCTTGCTGGTTCCTCTCTCTCGAGAGGGAGCTGCCTGTAGGAAGTGTAATCTCTTCTTCTCCCCATGCTGTTGGAGGCAGTCTACCCTGGCCTAGCTGGGGTGACCCATCATCCAGGTTTGCTCAGGACTTAGGGGTTTCTTGGGATGTGGGGCTTTCAGTGCTAAAACAAGGATAGTATCTTCTTGTGATTGCCTGGTAAAATATGGAAAATTCTGGGATCCAAGATGAGGAAGCCTATTTGTTCCATTATCTTAGCCACCACATTCTCTACTGTAATATTTATCAGTAATAAAGATGATAATTTAGTCTCTCATTAAAGAGAGGTTTTACTCTCATTTCTCAGTTGTCCCAGAACCCAGGCCAGTAAGAGAGATGTTTTTTAGGGGGCCTCTTAAACCTGAATGCTGGGATTAGCACTGTCCTCATTTGCCCTTTCCCCACATAGATTGTACTATGGATGGATCTGGCAGCTTCCACAAATAATGAATCCAGATCTGAAGTTGCACTTCTCCAAGATAAACATCCCTATGGGACTAATAAACTTGATGTAGTTGAGGTCTAAGATCAGAGTTTATTTATCTATTTGGCTTCTGTAGTGTAATTTCTCCAAAGCCTGATAATGTTTAGATAAACAGACTCATTGTGATTAAGGGGGAGGGGGTCAGATCAAAGCAGAGGCAGAGGGCAGGGTGAGAGGAAATCAGTCAAGAGGATGAGAAGGAGGACAGTCACTCGGACAGCCACTCGGACAGCCACTTCACTTTGAGGAGGGTCCAGGTGGTAGGCAAATCACAGAGCAATTTCTGATTCTTGAGTGCATGAGGCACCCTTGACACTATAGTTGAATTCACTTCAAACATGGAGAACTGAGGGAAGCAGCAATAAGTCAGTGGAGTCACTCCTGCTTTTCATTTACTTTTTAAATTAATTAATTATTTTTTTTTGAGACAGAGTCTTGCTCTCTCACTTAGGCCAGAGTGCAGTGGTGCAATCTTGGCTCACTGCAACCTCCATCTCCCGGGTTCAAGCAATTCTCATGCCTCGGCCTCTGGAGTAGTTGGGACTACAGGCACCCGCCACCATGCCTAGCTAATTTTTGTATTTTTAGTAGAGACAGGGTTTTGCCATGTTGGCCAGGCTGGTCTCGAACTCCTGACCTCAGGTGACCCGCCCATCTTGGCTTCCCAGAGTGCTGTGATTACAGGCATGAGGCACCACGCCCGGCCATACTCCTGCTTTTAGGCAGAAACATTGTCACATACGCAGCTTTCTTTTACTTTCCATAAATCACCAAATATTTCAGTTCAAGCAAGAATAACAAGAAACAAAACCTCCTTTGAACATTTAAATGTTCATCTGCTTTGCATATTTGTGTACTTGTCAATTTTACAAAGAGGGTCCCTTAAATATTTTTAAGAATTACCATGGCTGGTGTTCAGCTACTTTTACTATGTCCTTGCAATGATGACATGCATAAGGTTTGGCAACTGGGATAGCACAGGCTCAGGCCAATCAGCACAGATACTAGGTACAGATCACTGGTATGGCCCTGCAGGTGCATGCAAGCTGCAAACCAGCCCTATATATATGGGAACATGTGAATTGTCTTGTTAATACCTCTCTGTGGGTAACTTGGATTCCTAAATTTTCTGGCTAATTCAGAGTCTCCTAATCTAACCCACTCTCTGGAACACTAAGCCTCCCATCTTTTTATGTTTCCTTCTTCTAGCATGGGATTTCTCAAAGAGTGATGCTCTAGACACTTTGTTACTCAGACCTGTTGAGTTGGAATTCCTGGAGTGGGGGCTAGGTGTCTGCCTGTTCACAGGCTCCTCAGGTGATTCTGATGCAGCTCACCAAAGTGGGAGGACCCCTCTTCATGTGACTTTCTCCGTTTATAAAGCGACACTTGGAATGTGACTGCATCTACCTCCAGCTGTCCTTCTCTCCCCTGCCTTTCATTTTATAATTTTCTCTCTTAAAGGCTGACCCTTATTATTGTTTGACATTTTGAGATCATCAAACATAATCTAAGCAATCATTCTTTTCATTGTCTCAGAAGCAGTCAAGTTTATTGAAAGTAAACATAAGCCTTTTCCAAAGATAAGACCCACAGACACAGTCTTTGGTCTCATTTTCTTGTCTGCAGAGATTTTTCTCTTTTAAAGCTCTACAGATTAAAACAAAAGGAGAAGTGAAATCAGCCTCCCCCAGTCCCAATCCATATCTTCTTCCCCTTTTCTGGAGGGAAGGTGGGAATGAGGTGCTAATTCTTTTGTTAGAAACAGTAAAGGCAGGTGTTAATTTTCCTCCCTACTGCCCCCTGGTCAGTTTCATGGTCAATGAGTTTATGTACATATTTATTCTACTTTAGGCAAAGGTTATCAACAGGGCTGGTGGTTTCTGTAACAGTTGATCAATGTCTGGTTTTAAAGCAGGTTTTAGGATCTTCTGGCAGTTTGTGGAGTTAGAATGACATTAGCTACGTTCATGAGTTTGCTGTCAGATGTCAAAAATGCCCACCATGTCTTCTAAAATGGATCCCAATTAGACCTGTGGAAGAATTTCAGACAGAGACCTTTGCAGACCGACCAAGCTAGTTGTGAGCATGATTTCCATGGACAAGCAGGTACCACACCATTTCTAAGTTGCCTGCTTTATGCCAGTGCTATAGGGGTCTAGGAGAAGGTAAGAATTGGTTCTTGATCTTTTAGTGAAACTGAAGACAAATGATCAATATGCATGAAATGAGAGAAAAACAACAAAAGGCAGCAGAAGATTATATTATCCAAATCGTAAGTGCTGTAGGAGCTCAAAGGAGGGATGAACCACTAGGCACTAGAGTGGAAAGGCAAAGCTTCTCTAGAAAGATAAACATGAACTTCACCTTGAAGGATTTGAGAGGGCAGAGCGGAAAACGAAGGATATTGTTGACTCAGGAGAACCTGAACAAGGCTGGTCTGTGTGGGGATCAGCTTGCCCACAGCCAGGGCTCACTTTGTGGTCTTCAGGGAACAGGCTGAGAGAACCCCAAAAGACATGCAGAGAGGCTAAAAGCAAACAAGACAGGAGATAGAAGTCCAGTGTTTCTCAATGGGAAAAGTGATGTGTTTCAAGAAGAGCTTTTGTGGTCCAGGTGAAAATTGCTTTATGATCCCGGATTTCACTGCAGTTCAACAACTTAGCAACAGCATTGCTGAGCTTTTAGGAGCTGCACTTCCACTCAGAGCTGCATTTCCCTCTTCTACTTATTTTCCTGATTTTTTGTAGCCTTTCCTTATGTCTAGGCTTTGACCAGTCAGAAAGGATGTGTCCTTGTGTTGAAGCAAGTTTCTAAGTCTGGTCCAGGTGCTCACCCTTCAGTTGCTGGATCATGGGAAGTGTGGGTGGCTATAGGACAATGTTTGGGAAAGGAGTCAGAGAACTCTCTTTCTCTCTCTCTCTCTCTTTTTTTTGGGAGATGGAGTCTCACTATGTTACCTAGGTTAGTCTTAAACTTATGGCATCAAGCAGTCCTTCTACTTCAGCCTACCAAGTAGCTGGGATGATAGGTGAGAGCCACCATGTCTAGCTTCATTAGCCATTCTTTAAAAGCAACCATTAGGGACATATTGAAATATTTTAACAGCTAATGCAGCTAAGGAGACTGATGAGTTAGTTTTCATTGATATTTAGTTCTTGGTGATAAGTTTCTCTCATTTTATAGCAAAAGTGGAGTGGAGAGGCTGAACGATCTAAATCATACAACAATGAAAGATAAAATCGAGGTTCTGTATTAGATTTGTCCTATGGTCTCTATTTTCACCTTGTTAAAAGATTTCCTGAATTTCAGTTTACAATAGCAAAGACATGGAATCAATCTAAATGCCCATCAATGGTAGACTGGATAAAGAAGCTGTGGTACATATATACCATGGAATATTATGCAGCCATAAAAAAGAATGAGATCATGTCCTTTGCAGGAACATGGATGGAGCTGGAGGCCATCATCCTTAGCAAACTAACGTAGAAACAGAAAACCAACTACCACATATTTTCACTTATAAATGAGAGTTAAATGATAAGAACACATGGAAACAGAGTGGGGAATAACACACACTGGGCCTTACCAGAGGGTGAAGGGTTGGGGGAGGGAGAGGATCAGGAAAAATAACTAATGTGTACTAGGCTGAATACCTGGGTGATGAAATAATCTGTATAACAAACCCCCATGACGTGAGTTTACCTATGTAACAAAGTTGCACGTGTACCCCTGAACTTAAAGCTAAAAAAAATGTGAGGGAGAATAAATTATTCTGTCTCAAAAAAATATTTTTCAGAAAACGTTTGAATGTGAATGGGAGAGGAGAGTAGAAATGGGAAGGAACAAGAAGATTCCAGAGGAGTGACGTAACGAAACATTCTCAATCCACAAATGACTGCAAAGCAGGTAACTCCAGGTCTGCTGGGAAGCCAAGCTTGGGAGGTATTTGCACCAGTGAAGAACTCTTGCAGCATCTCATTATTGAATGGGTGAATAAATGGTGAATGGATTAAAAAAGAAGGACAAGGACCTGAAGAGGGAGTTCAGAGACCAAGTTCTGGCTCTAGAGTGAATAGGCAAAGCTTCTCCAAGAAGATGAACATGAACTTCACCTTTAAAGATTTGAGAGAGCAGAGGGCAAAAGGGAGGACACTGTTGACCCAGAAGAACCTGAACAAGGCCGGTCTGTGTGGGGAACAGCTACTAGACAGCTGTGAAATCACGGGCAAATCTATTTTTCTGGAATTTTCTGGAACTGGTGGCAAATTTCTTTATGGAACTTCTTTCCTTGGGGATAATTATTCCTCAAATGGTGATAATTATTTGTGCATTCCCCGGGGGGGAGGGGAGGGTTGTGGGATCAGATGTGATGGTGACTGTGTGCACTTGTGAGCATTAAAAGCTTCAGGCAAGAATAAGATTCTTCATGTCCTTCCACTCTAGCTTGCTTTGTAACTTTCTGTGTGTTTTCCAGATAACCAGAGTCCTGATGATTAACTGCTGTCAGTGGAACTGCCTGTTTTTCCTCAAGTGGATCTTTCCTTCTATGCAAAAGCAGTTGAAGTGGGTGTCTGTACGCTACGTCCTAGCCCTGTGCCGATTTCCTATTGAGGTCAGTGGGCCTTTGTTGGGGAGTGGAGATGTCTCACGGACTTTGAGCTCCAAGGCCTGCAGGGGCTTCTTGGGCAGTTATCACCAGTGTTGTCCTGTCATCTGATGGTTCCTGGGGTCATGGTTGCATGGAGACCTGGGAAAACAGACTGTTGACCACAAGAGGCCCGAGGCCTCTGACCGCTGACCAGGAGCCTGAATTTCTCTCAGCCAAATGGCCTCTGGTAACCTGAACAATCTGGGAGAGGAGTTGGATATTAGAGGGGCCTCCCACGCAGGTTGAGTCATGGAGCAGCCAGAATGTCCTCCTGTGCAAGGGCTATTGTGACCTGGGGTCAGGATTGTTCTGACTTCAGTTTCCTTTACTTTCATAATCATTTCCTGGCAGTCCTCTCCCTGACATGAGAAATACCGGCCTCTGTTTATGGAACTTGTGGGCCAACTTAGATATATTGGGGTCCTGATGCTCTCAGCAGGGGAACATCATGTTGGTAACATTCAACCAAGAACCCGTGTGAATGTCAGGCAAATGGTAGAGGAGCTTGGATATGGAACTAGAACATCTAAGTCCAAGTGCTAGCTACAACACTCTCACTCTGTACCTGTGAATGCCGGGGAAGCCCGGCAAGCCACTCAAAGCCTTATGAGCTGCACTTTCCTCATCTTACAGTGGAAATGAGAATCTGTGTTCCCTGAAGTCTGTCATAAAGATCAAACTGGATGTTTGAGAAAGTATTTTCAAATCAAGTCACCACGAATGGTGTAGGGTAAGGGGTTTTTTCCTTATGGCAACATGAGGGATGCATTGGGGAAAAGGGGAGCACTAGCCCCTCAGATACCGCTATCGTGAAACTTTTGGGATATTGTCAAAGCCCCAAGGATAGCACTGGGTCAGCTTGGCTAGTCTGGCAAACCTCTGGGAAGTATGTTCTGCTGGATGGGCAAGCAGGTCCTCAGGGTAAAAGAGGAGGAAGTAGATTAAGCAGCGTGGTCTTTAGACACACCTGGGAATTATTCGTATTGCCAGGGAAAGGGTGGGCACTGCTGCTATTTCTCTTTTCGCTTTGCAGGCTGGCCTTGTGGGTGTGCAGATGTTTTTTTCAGGGCTAATGTGATGGAATGGTGGTGTAACTTAGTGTGAACACGGTGTGGTGTGTGAGCTCTTCACGTTCCCGTCTAGAGATAGCCGAGGCTGGTTTTGAAGAAGGGAAAGCTGGCTCATGTGTGACTGTTCACTTACCTGCCCTTAATCTCACTTCCAGAAAAGGTAAAATTGCTGCATTCCCAGAAGAGGCCAGCAAGGAGCTTGCTCCTGGGTTGGTTCAGGGTTGTGTCTCAATGGGCATCTTTTCAGAGCTAGGTTGGAGCCAAAATCTACTTTGCCGAGTCCCCTTTTCTAGGTGTGTTCAAAGGGATATAAAATCCATGTTTGGGACCCGTTACACTTGTTCACTACGGACCATTTGGCAATCATTTTTATCCCAGAATGATTTCCTGCCTTGGAGTGAGGCCCATCCAGGGCAGTGGGGTTTCCTCTTTGCTCTGCTCTTGTCTTGCAGAGTGACCTGGGTTAACCTATCTGTCCTTTCTGTTACTCATATCTTTAGCCTTAAAAGATGATGTCCTTTTAATTTAAAAAACAAAGCCAAACAACCCCCCCCCCGCCCCCACAAACCACTAATCTTTCAAAACATAAAAAAAATGTGTCTTTTGAAAAGAGGAAATTGCTTTTTATTAGGTGTAAAAACCAACAAAAAAAGCTCCCAACATCTCCAGAGGCCTAGGAGTTGCCATGAACCGCTGACCCCATTCCGTTAGGTTGGCAAACAGCCTCCCCAAGCCCGCCATCCAAGCAAAACGGTGAGCTTGACTTGTGCCACAGAACAGCCTTGCCTCACATCGAGACACGTTTCCACATCCTCTGGAGGGTGCCAGCGTAGCCTTGGCACATGTCTTTTGTAAGGGACATTCATTTGTAAATTCAAAAGTATGTTGGAGTGATCTTGAAGGACAGTAGTGTAATCACATCATTTAAGAGATGAAGAAACTGCAGCTCAGAAAAGGAGTCATTTGCTCAAGCCACATGTAGGTCTGTGGAAGACCTGGGACTGAAACCTCATCCTTCAGAGCAATGCTGTTGCCACGAAGTCCTTGGAGACTTGAGAGGACTTTCCAGGTGGCGGGGCATAGTCACTGCTCACCAAACCTTCTGGGTGTCCCCCAGTATTCCTTAGTAGTCAGGTTGGGGCTGCATGACTAGACCTGGCTAATGATGTCCTAGCAGAAGCGAACAAGAGGTTCACCTTTGTTGTGTTGGGCCATTGAGATTTCGGAGGTATTTTTATTACTGTAGCGTAACCTAACTTTATGCAGATCTATACAAAAACTAACTTTGCAAAACCATCTCAGAAGAGCTGACTCTAAAGTTAGAACAATGTCTCACTTAAGGAGTGATATTTTTTATTGAATGGGGGGCAGGATAGTATAATAGTTTTGAGACTTTTCTTTCTAAAGCTTGGGCATCTGGATGCTAAGATGTGTATCTCACATCCACTACTTATTAGCTGTATGATTTTGAGCGATTGACTTTACTTATTGTGCCTCAGTTCCTCATCTATATAATGGGAATAATAATGATGACTCTATCATTGACTTGTTGGGAGGATCAGAGAGGATAACACATGGAAAGCCCCCCCTCCCCCGCCTTTTTTATTTTTGACAGTCTCACTCTGTCACCCGGGCTGGACTGCAGTGGCGTGATCTTGGCTCACTGCAACCTCCGCCTCCCGGGTTCAAGCCTTTCTCCTGCCTCAGCCTCCTGAGTAGCTGGGACTACAGGCACATGCCACCACACCCAGATAATGTTTGTATTTTTAGTGGAGACAGGGTTTCACCGTGTTGGTCTAGCTGGTCTCGAACTCCTGACCTCAAGTGATCCACCCGCCTTGGTGTCCCGAAGTGCTGAGATTACAGATGTGAGCCACTGAGCATGGCCAGCACATGGAAAGCTCTTTTTGCAGTACTTAGTGCAAAGTAAGCTTTCAATATATATGAGCTTGCATTATTTACTGAAGATACACACCCTGAAAAAGGCATTGGCCAGATTTTTCAGATGCTTTAGGAATGAATTGACTTAAATCCCATCTTCAAGGTACTTGTCATATATTATAAGGCAGTAGCCCAGCAGCTGGATGAAATCCCAGTTTACAGCCATGGAAAATATGGACCCTCTGAGCACCACAGTTGGGGGTTGTATCAGAGAGCCCCAAGTTCCAGCTTCTTTATGCGACAGCTTCACCCAAGTTCCTGGAGTCTCTAGGATGGTGTTGGAGTGTATCTCACAGAGGAACACATTCAATTTTAGTACTGACAAATATTTGCTCTTCGTAAAAGATTGTTATTTGAACTTAGATTCTGTGGTAGCCAATATAAGTAGAAGATTTCAACATACCTAAGGGCCATGGTTGAAATTAATGAGTACTCTTCTTTGGGAAAAAAGAAAACCTTACAAGGGAAAAATAATAAAACACTACATAAAACTCTGTTTCCAAATAAATGGATCGCATACCCTGGCTTTACTAAATGCCTAGAGAAATATTTATTTACTGAAACACATCAACTACTCTACTACTGGCATTGGTCTGGGGAGGTGGGGGCAGGAACGCAGGCCTTCAGTGTATCTCGCATGTCATCTGGAACCACCTGTCCTCTATCTTCCAGCACTGTCCCTGGCCCCACATGCCTGTCAGAATGACTCTTAGGAATCTTTGCTTTTGACTTTAGTCATTTTCTACACACTGAAAAGGAAAGAAAAAAAATCAAAACATCAGAATTGCCCTGGGCCTTAATTTCTGAAACGGAGTTTGTGACTGGGACTGGCAGGGCATGTTCCTTTGTTTCTAAGTTCTATCACAACCTGAAACGCAGCTCAAAAATGAGGAATTCATTTTCTGAACCTCTTCAATGTGGGGTGTTTTTTTTTTTTTAGATAGGAAATGCCCATTGTGACTAATGACACACATAGGCTAATTCCTCCCCACATTTCCCAGCAGTATCCTCTGTCGTGTGAACCAGCTTGTTGTCAGAAATATTCACAACCTGAGCATTTTCATCAGATAAAAACCAACCTATTTAGGAGATGAGCTTTGCAGGAGTCTTCCTGTTTCAGTTTCTTCCTGGGACTTATTTTGTTTTTTAAACTAGATAAAAAGAATCTTTAAAATGACCTTTTAAAAGAATGTGTTAGAAGATAAATCTGAGCTAGGCGTGGTGGCTCAAGCCTGTAATCCCAGCTACATGGGAGGCTGAGGCGAAAGGGGGATCACTTGAGCCCAGGAGTTGAGACCAGTCTGGGCAGCATCGCAAGACCCTCTATCTCCCCGTAAAAATATTCCAACGCTCCATGTTTCTTTCTACCCTATAAAGTGGTTGCAAGGGGAGAACCCAGGAGGGACTAGAGATGCTCCTAGGGAAATATCACATGACACCTCCCAGGAGAAAGGAAAGGCTCATTATCATGCATGCTGTTGTTTTGGGTCTGCGTTTTCTATTGTGCCAAGGTGCTCGGCCTCCGAAAGTGCTGGGCTCTTTCATCGTGCACAAGCCGATGCTGATGAAAAAGGAAAGGGAAGTGCTACCTTTGCACCCTGTCTGCTTCTGAGTCGGACACATGGGAACCCCAGAGCTGCGTGGGTGAAATTTGCCATCCGGAGTAGGAATTCCTTAAGAGAGGAAGGAAAATGTATTGACTTGGCCGGGAGACCAAAAACAAAAAGGACCTGCACTGTCCAGGAGGAAATTCAGAATAAAAACAAGACTTGCCACCACTTTCTTCCCATAGGGGCAGCAAACACTGAGGGACATCATATTTTTCCCCATAATCAACAGGAACATTTACCTTATTGGCAGAGGTTTATCTTCCCCGGGAGCTCCTCGTGCTTTTGGAAAATACTGAGATAGTACAACAAAGGACACAGCCCTTGAAAGATTCGTGCCTGCTTTTTAATACAGAACTGCTGTCAAGTCAAATAGTTTAATGAAAATAGGCATGAAAGAGGCCAAGAGAAGGCTTTTGTCTTTAGTTTTGGATGGTACTCAGGAGTCAATACAGTGGGGACAGACCTTGTTCTGTCCAGGTGGTGCTGAGTCAAAGGATCCCAACCTCAAATCCTGTTTTTTTACCTCCTGTGTATGGCCCCATAGCTGTCTGAACTTGAAATTGTCACTTCTCCTCTCTCAGCCTCAGCTTCCCCTACTGCAAAATGAAATGCTTGGAGAAACTATTTTCAGTTCCCTGCAAAGAAGGCCGGGCATGGTGGCTCATGCCTGTAATCCCATGATTACAGGGATTGAGAGGCCAAGGCAGGTGGATCACCTGAGGTCAGAAGTTCAAGACCAGCCTGGCCAACATGGTGAAACTCCATCTCTACTAAAAATACAAAAATTAGCTGGGTGTGTTGGTGCGTGCCTGTAGTTCCTGCTACTCCAGAGGCTGAGGCATGAAAGTTGCTTTAACCTGGGAGGTGGAGGTTGCAGTGAGCTGAGATTGCACCGCTGCACTCCAGTTTGGGCAACAGAGCAAGACTCTGCCTCAAAAAAAATTCCCTGCAAAGAAATCTTTAATTCCAATACAGCCACTTGAAGTCGCTGCTGGGTTTTGGCAGACAGTTCTTCCCTTGGCCCACCAGGACTTGTATCTTGAGCTAAACTTACTACTTCTCAGAACAGCTTCCAAAGAGAGTCTGGGTCATTCTTCCTGGACAGCTCTGAAATGGGGTAAATTCTCCTTGACCTCTAACAGTTGAGCAGGTCCTGGCTTAGAAAAGGGAGTGATTGAGATCTGTACACCCATGAGAGCTTCAGAAGCATCAGAATCACCCCGTTCACTGGCTGACAAAACGGAATGGACACCTCATGGAATCCCTATGGGGTTATCTCTGAAATCTCTATATTGGATGAAATTCCTGCCAGCTTAAATAATCTCTCAGGACTGGGTGCAGTGGCTCACGCACGTAATCCCAGCACTTTGAGAGGCCAAGGCAGGCCGATCACTTGAGATTAGGAGTTTGAGACCAGCTTGGCCAACATTGTGAAACCCTGTCTTTACTAAAAATAATAAAAATTAGCTAGGCGTGGTGGTGCTTGCCTGTAGTCCCAGTTACTCGGGAGGCAGGAGGATCACTTGGGCTTGGAGGTAGAGGTTTCAGTGAGCTGAGGTCACTCCACTGCACTCCAGCCTGGGCAACAGAGTGAGACTCTGTCTTTAAAAAAAAAAAAAAAAAAAATTATCTCAGATCTCTTCTGGCACTTTGAGAACAAGGACATTGTTAACGAGCTCCCAACATTGGAGTGAGACAGGGCTAGCCAGAAAGTTGACCACTGTCCCACCTTGCATACATAAGCCACAAGACCTCCCTTCATGACATCTGTGCTCACTCTTGTCGGCTGGCCCTCTCCTCCCCATCTCTTGGACCTTCCAAATTCATCCATTCTTTGCAGCCTAGCTCAAATCTTTCTTCCTGTATGACATTGTCCCTACCTATTCATCCAGCCCAAATTTGTTATCCTTTTTTTTTCCTCTCCCTTGAAACCCATCCTATACTGACTCACACATTGTCTCTTGTGACTCAGTGAGTTCAGGCTGGTAAGTCTTGACCTTCTGGGGTGTGAGCTACTTCCTCCCAAGCAGGTGGCCAGGGACACATCTTTCCCGTGCATCCTCCTTGGTGTTGGGCACAGTGCCCATCAGAGGGTGGAATGCCCTGGGGTTCCATGCACTCGGGGCCTGCAGACTCCACTACAGGACCAGGGTCACAGTTGTATGGAGGCTGTTGTGGGTAGATGGGGGAAAAGGGTGGTAGCTAGGGATGTGAGCCACATGCTTTCAGCATGTTTAAAGACATATGCCATCAGTGCCTGAAGGAGAGCCCCAGTCAGCCTGTGTTCCCTTTTCTGGCAACCGCAGGCCATGCCTTTCCCTCGTCCACTCCTTACAGCCTCATGACAACCCTCTTCCTCTTCAAAAATGGCATGGATGTCTATTGTAATTTGATTTTCTATCAACTAAAAGATGGTGAGGCTGTGGTCTTCTCTACTGTCATCTGCTGTTTAGTACATGGTTGTGTACCTTTTGAGTCAGTCTAAATCTGCCCTGTCCAATGGGATAGCCACTAGCAACAAGTACAACTTAAATTTAAGTTAAATAAGATTGAATAAAAATGTAAAATCTAGTTTTCCAGTTGCAGTGAGCACATCTCAAGGCTCATTAACCACATAGGGCTAGCGGCTACCCTATTTATTGCACAGGGCTGATAGAGAACATTGCAATCATTGCAGAAAGTTCAATTGAACACTGCTGGTCTAGGCTGGCCTCAAGCCCTTGCCCTTCCACTCCTTTTCTGTGTGATCTTCAATCAGTTACTTAGCATTTTGGTGCCTCAGTTTCCTCATTTATAAAATAGAGAAAATAATAGTATCTACTTGGCAAAATTGTTGAGATTTAAATAGGATAATCCATGCAAAGGGAGTGTCAGAGAATGAGAACTCAAGGTAAGTTACAACAGCAGCAACAACAGCAGCAGCTTATATGTTGGCCCTGTTGGATCTGCATTCCATCTTCCCACCACAAAGAATAGCTTTGACACCACATACAAGGTGGCCTCTCAATAAATACTTAAATGTATGAGCTGAATTGAAAGGGAGGTACGTGGTTGCTAGATCCAGTAGGCTCTGTTGGGTCAAGACTGAGGTTTTCTCTGTGTACGTGCAGTTCCTTGGATCTGCCTGTGAACCAGAGGACATTTTGATGCTTTCACCTTTTCGGAAAGGACAGAAATTTCCCTGATTGTGGGCTTTCAGCCAGAGGTGAGCACGTATTGACCCTCTCCAGTTCTCTCCGTCTTTTTTTTTTTATTTTTTATTTTTTTTCCCACACTGAAAGCATATTCCCTCCTAAGAGGAAGTTTGTTTTCTGTGTCCTGGAAATGTCAGGCTCCCCAGAGAGCTTGAGGGTGGATCTGTCTCAGTCAAATGTCTCTTCCTCTGATGCAGTGGGTGACGCCCCCTGCTTTCTTGAATGACATCAGCTGAGCCGTAATCAAAGTGCTCACGCCTGACTCACCACGCACTGTGGAGAATTGACTTCCAGCATAGCGGGGGGTGGGGGTGAGGTGGAGGAAATGGCCCTTGGCATGTGAATGACTTCTTGACTTTTGACTCAGACAGTTTCAATTGTGGTCAGGCCTCAGCATTCCCGTGCATGTCTTCATTGCCTAAGGCTTCTTGACTTAATTCTTTGCCAGTTTACAGTAAACCTGAACATGGGAAATCCATCCTGGGCTTCACAGGTCACTGCAGAAGGACTTGGGAGGACCAGGTTGCAGCAAGAGGGAGCTGGGAAATTAGAATACTTTGCCAACTGTGCCCAGATGCTGGCTTCTGTATTGTAACTTCCTAACAATATACAGGAGCTGAAGCACACGAGTCCATGCATTTTGGCATTTGGTGATAACTTACTGGGGGAGAGAAGGCATAGTTTGTGGTTTCAGGAGCCAACGTAGCATTAGGAGCTCACCTTGAATTGCTTTCAGAAGCAGAGAGATGTCAGCTGTTTCCCAGCCTCTCAGCCATCTTGTCTCCCTTGTAATTATAATTCATTGTTCCACTGACTTCCTTTCTCATTGGACAGTGTCTCAAGGGTGGACCTGTCTCAGGGCAGGGCTTTCAGAAGCAGTCGTAGATGATGCTCAAACATGTGTGCTGGGATTTTCCCAAAGCTCCCCAAAGTCTGACGGCTGTGTGTGCCAAACCAAGTCTAGCAAAAGTGAAAATTCATTTAACATCAGGGCTCTTTCCCTACCGAAACAATTGATAGTTCATCACCTCATCCATCATCTGAAACTCGGCACTCGAACCCTCTTTTTCCTCCTGCTTCCTAGTGCATGGCAAGATAGAATTTTTCACTCTAGGATATACTTTTTTCTAGATATTGACTTATTTGTGTCACTTGTTATTTTTCTATAATTTAAAAATTCCAGCAAATTTGCAACGATAGTCCAGAGAACTTTTATGTACCCTTCTTTATCAGATTCATCACCTGTTGACAATTTCCCCCATTTGCTCTCTTTTCCCCCAAATTAAAAGTTATGGTAAAATACACATAACATAAAATTTAACATCTTAATCATTTTTAAATATGCAGTTCAGTAGTCGTAGTTATATTCATAATGTTACGCAACCATCATCACCATCCATAACTCCATTTGATAACTCTTTTCATTTTGCAAAGCTGCAACTCTCCCTATGACGTAACACCACGTTTCCGCCTTGCCTCAGCCCTGGCAACCACCATTCTACTTTCTGTCTCTATGTTTTTGGCTACTCCAATTTTCACTTCACCGTTTCTCTGTCTCACCATTTCTCTCTTTGTCTCTCGCTCTGTTATCTGTCTCTTGTTCTGTCTCTCTTTTTATATACACATACATTCCCTTTGAGAGTAAATTGGAGACATTGTGCCTTTTAACTCCTAAATACTTCAATGTGTATTTTCTAAGGATACTTTCTTACATAATTATAGTGTGGTTACTAGAGACCATAATATTTAAAAAAATTTATTTATATTTTTGTAGAGATGGGTTATCCCTTTATTGTCCAAGCTAGTCTCAAACTCCTGGGCTCAAGTGATCCTCCCACCTCGACCTCCCAAAATGCTGGGATTATGGGCATGAGCAACCTTGCTCAGCCAAGGCTGATTTTTAAATGGAGGCAATAATGTTGAGATTGCATAAAGCTTAAAAAAAATGTTCTGTATGCCTTTCTTGAGTGTATTGCTACAAAACCAGAACCAAAACCAGCCAAGCAAACAAAACTCCCACACGTGTATTAAGGGCATACTATATATCCAGCAAGATGTTTGGAGCTGTGTCCAAAATGAGGAAAATATAAGACACTGATTTCTTAAATATGAATTTTATTTTTTATTTCTGTAGAGATGGAGTCTTCCTACATTGCTCAAGCTGGTCTCGATCTCCTGGGCTCCAGTGAGTCTCCCACCTTGGCTTCCCAAAATACTGGGATTACAGGCATGAGCCCTAGCTAGGAAAATAATATAAACATGTAAAATGTTAAAAATCAAGGAAATATTTTAAAAGAGCATATTAATTAGTTAAATGCAGATTCTTTGGGAAAAATAATTTAAAATACCCTTGAAACAACCATTAGAAAAATCGTAAATTCAGTATAAAAATAATACCTCAAACTTTATTTTTAGGCTGTATAAATTCCTTGGCTAATTATAAAATTGTAGCAGGATGTTGAGATAATTGGCAGTAAAGTTTTGATAGGATTGGATTTTTCATAACTTCAATCAAATCAGGATATGGAGCAAAAACTATTCCTTGTTTTAGTAGACAAAGCCTCCAATTCCCAAAGCAAGGGAAACTTGTAGTAAAACAGGTGTGTAGTCTTTAAGTGTCCAAAGGATTGATGGAAAGCTAGATGGAAGCCAGCACATCTAGTATGTGCCAGGCACATACTAGATATGTAGTATGTGTTAGGCACATAGGAGATATGTAGTATGTGTTGTTTGATGAAAAACAATGGCCTGTATTTGGAGGCAAAGACATGAAGCATGAATACATATCCTGGGGTACCAGAACTTTGGATTATTTATCTTTGTCTGCAGAAGAAGAGGTGCAGTGAAACTGTATATACTATTTTTTGGTTTGTTTTTGCTGACACTTCTCCCTTGTTTGGTGAGAATTCAAAGAGGAGACAAGTGTCTGGAACAGGGTGCACACTCACCCTCACCATGGCCCATGTGCAGAGTAGCCTGGCCCTCTCAAAGAACTAGGATGAACAGAGAGCAGGTATTATTTGAAATGGACGACGATCCCAAATAGGGGTTGGTCCCAGTGCATGTTCAAAAACAAGACAATTGGCTGAAATCCACTGAAGAATTATAAGATGGTGACCTAGAATGGGAACCCTGAAATAATAATTAGGGCAGCAAGGATAGAATCAAATGATTGGTGATCCAAGGAAGAGGGGTGAAGGAACTAGGGTGAGTCTGAGTGAGTAACGAAGATAGGATGCGGCATGTGGCTTTCATGTATTCACAGTGAGTCTGCATAGATGGGCTTCAGCCATTTTGGGTAAAGGATGGAGTAGACATAGAGTAGAACTTGATAAATGTCCTCTGAAATGAAAGACAGCAGTTCAGTACCTTATTATACAGGTCATTAAGAACCACCAAAGAACCTCTGAACTGAAGACATTGTTGTCATCCTCTGCAAGGATTTGTAAGTATATCCCACTCCTACCCCTCAGATGTATACAGGATTTACTACAGACGTGGTAAAACAGCTATTCCCATCTTGAATTTATAAACTCAGGAGCATACAAGTCATAGATATGAAATGTGAAAATGGCATTCTACATTATGGTTGTCAATAATTGCCCCCCGCAACAGCTTCTCATCCTTACTACTTGTCATCATGTTACCCAAAATAAGTCCTGTCTCCTCACTTCCTTAAGCTTTTCTTTGTCCTCCACCCATTCTCAGCCACTCATTCCCCTAGTTACACTTGCAACTTTGTCATCACCAATAATTACATCTCCTTAATCTCAATCTCATGGCTCCCTTTCTTTGACCAACACCTCCACTCTTCTACCTCCTTCCTTCTAGTAGTCCAACACCAATGACCTTTCTGTTCCATCAGACTTTCAATCCATTGGTCCTACTGTATTTTCCCTGCCCTTCATCCCCTCACTGTCATGATTCCCTTGCTGTCTTGATTCCTTCTTCACCTATCTTAAATTCCATGTTCAATTGTTATAACCCTTGCATATGTCTTTGACTCGCTTTCCATTTTCTCATATATTCACTTTAACAAACTGCAGCCTTGATTAAATCCAGCTTTTTGCTTGGTGCCTGTATCTGTGCTTGGACAAATGTAGTTGGAGGAAAAGATATAATTACACTGGCTAGTTGCACTTTAAAATCATGACCTTGACTCTAAAATAAACTTTTTAATGCAGAGAAACAATTTTACTCTTTGTCCCTGGCCAATGCACACTCTCATTGTTCTAGAATTGCTTCATGATTTGTTACAGTCTCATTCCATGTACTCCCTCCTATGCAACTGATTTTTAAATTGAATTTTGTCAAAGTAGAACAGGTACATAGTTTAACAAGTCAATAAATAATACTAGGTAGGTAACTAAGAAACAGTAGTTTTGTGCCAAATTTCCTTTAATTCCCAATTCCCATGGTAATATTTTTAACTCTTATGTTTTTCCCCCATAGATCATGATTATACTACCATTTCTTATTTTTTCACTGATAGTGCCTTTACACACACAGTCATGTTATTCTTCTGACTGTTCTCGCATTCTTCCAGTATGGTTTTTTTTTTTCCAAAATTTTTGGGTAAGTCATTTTTCAATGTTTATATTATTACTATGTAATTAATATTCACAGTTGAACTTACACAGTATGCTAGGATAACATTTTTTTCTTCTTTTTGAAAAATAATGTTTGATTTTTTTTCTTGGAATTAATTATTGCCACTTCTTTATTTGCAAAATTTTCTTTGCATCAGTTGTGAAATCTCTCAAACTTTCCCCTGGAATAGACCAGAAAATCTTGTCTGAGTGTGTTTACAACCTGTCAAGTATTCTGTTACTTATATTTTCTTCATGGCTGTCTAGTCCAGAAGCCTCCTGCATCTGTTCTAGTCAAGCTGATTTCTCTCTAGAGAGAAATCTAGAGAGACTTCTAGATGTTTCTAACTAGAGCTGCTATCCTGGGACTTCTCTTCACTCTCATCCTGTGAACGCCTTCACCTTTCCTGTGTAGGAGCCTTGTTACCTCGTTTCCCTGTCTTTCTCCTTCCTGCTTAACTTTTCACTGAGGAGGAATGAATGGGTCCACCAGTAGCTTCCTGGGAAAGGTAGCTGGGAAGACAATTTTGGGGGTATATTGAAACTCTGAAATATCCTTATTTCACCTATATGCTTGACTGATAGTTTGGCTGGGTACAGAATTCTAGATTGGCATCAATTTCTTCTCACATTTTGATGATATTGCTACATTGTTTTCTACCAGTGTTGCTAATAGGAGTTTTAATGACAGTGATATATCTTTTGTAAATGAACACTTTTTTTTTTCCACCGTTCACATAATTTTAGGCTTTTGTCTTTGTCCCTGGTATTTACAAATACCACACGATGGACCATTATACAGAATATTTTTTCATCGATTGCACTGTTTTTTCAGTGACCCCTTCCGATCTGGAAACTCATATTTTTCAGTTCTTGAAGGTAGTACTGAAATTATAATAGAATTGTTACTCTTTATTTTCCCTCTTTTTCTTTTCTAGAACTCCTGTTAGTTGGCTGCTATATATCCTGGATTGATCCTCTAGTTTCCTTACTTACTTCACAAACTTTCTTTCTCTCTTTTTTCTACTTCCTGGGATATTTCCTCAACATTATTTTCAAACACTTCTGTTGGATTTAAATTTTTGCTATTGTATTTTTAATTTTCAAGAACACTTTTTTTGTGTAACAAAATACTGTTTATTGTTTACTTTTTAAATTGACAAAAATCATATATATTAATTGTGTACAACCTATTTTAAAATATATGTATATGTTGTGGATGGCTACATCGAGCTAACATAGGAATTACTTCGTATATATACTTTTTTTTGGTGAGAACACTTGAAATCTATTCTCTTAGCAATTTTCAAGAATACAATACATTGTTATCAACTATAGTCATCATTTTGTATCAAGAACTCTTTCTGACATTCTGAATGTATCCCTTTTGTATTGTATTATGTTCTTTTTCATGGACTTTTTTCATTTCTTAATTTTTGTAGGCTGTCAGACATAAAATATTGCTATTAGTCCTGGACACGGCATACAAACAAAAAATTGTTGGCCTGGCGCGGTGCTCATGCCTGTAATCCCAGCACTTTGGGAGGCTGAGGTGGGTGGATCACCTGAGGCCAGGAGTTCAAGACCAGCCTGGCCAACATGGGGAAAACCCATCTCTACTAAAAATACAAAAATTAGCCAGATGTGGTGGCTCACACCTGTAATCCCAGCTACTAAGGAGACTGAGGCAGGAGAATGGATTGGACCTGGGAGGCGGAGGTTGCAGTGAGCTGAGATCGTACCATGGCATTCCAGCCTGGGCAAGAGAGCGTGAGTCTGTCTCAAATAAATAAATAAATAAATAAATAAATAAATAAATAAAATAAAAATACATAAAACATATTGTTAAAGAGCACCTGAATGCCTCTGTCCCTTGATAGTTGGTGCTCAGTGCTGGGCATGAGATGTAATTTAAACGTTAGTTCTCATCATTCCAGGGAAATCTTTCTTCACTACTCTTGCCTTATGTCTTGTCTCAAAACTGAAGAGAATTGTTTTTAAATGCTGAGAAGGTTTGTGGGTGGTGTCACTAAGGACATGAGAGGACACTGGTTAGACAAGTGGTGAGGATGTGAAAGGTGGCAGCACTTATGTAAATGTAAAACATTTGAAATTAATTTGTCAAATCATTTTCTTAGATTGCATGAATACAATAGATTCTTACATAATGAAGTATAATTTTCCAGTAGTACCCGGTATCCATTTCTTGTTTCTCTTCAGGTTTTAATTGTGGTTTCAGAGTTATTCACGGATTGACATAATATTTGCTACAGTTGCTTCTAACAGCTTAAGAACATTTTCAATTTTAAACAAAAATACTCTTCGATTTGTGTATGTGTGGATCCAGATGTAACATTGTGAAATGTAATACTAATTCTTCATTGGCAAGTAGATGGACATTGAATTGGGAATAAATTTATTTTTATAAAGTACATAGTAAGATATAATTAAGTAAAAAAAGTTAAATAAAATTCAGCTTTACTTAAATAATTTTGATTTAAACTTGATATTTTAAATTACTTTTTTTGTCTTTTAATTTTAATGGATTACTTTGTGTGCTTTGGAAAAAATACCTTTTTGAAACATATTATAAAAATAAACTTTTTATTTTTTGAAATTTACTATTTGTTGAAAATATATTGAAATTTTGTAAACTTTGATACAAATATATTTTAAAATCTCATTACTATCAATAGAATATGAAACATGAAAATCTCAATGATAACAGTGATTTTGCTGAAATGAAGGCAAGGAAAATAAAGTTTATGAAATAAATAAGTAGTAATTATGAACTATGTTTGCTTTTATTACTGATCTACACACTGCTATTAGCCCAGCAACAGAACATTAGGAAAAGACAATAATAATTATATTTAGTCATTGTTGAGATATATATATACACATATATATGTATTTCTTTTGCCTCAAAAAGTGATATTTATTCAAAGAAAAAAAGATGTCCACTTCTTGTCTCGCTTCCTTCCCCTCTCCTGCTGCTCCTCAGCCCCCTAAGATTGAACCCTGGCTGGGGCTAGGTAGCAGGACAGCCCCTCAGATGAGGTCAGCAACATTGAGGGGCATCTTCCCAGTGGAGGTGTTGTAGAAAGTCTCAATGTCTTGAAGAGTTCTCTTGTCTTCTTCTTTCACCATGTTAATAGCCACACCCTTATGGCCAAACTGTCCACCTCGACTGATTCTGTGGATATACTTTTCCCTATTGATGGGAAGGTCATAGTTGATGACTAAAGAAACCTACTGCACATCAGAGCCTCTGGCCTATGTCAAGAAAGGCAACTCTTCAGCATGTGCATGAGAGGACAATCTATCCTGAAGGGAAGAGACTTAGGTGTCCATGTAGGCAGCCAAGGAAGGCAGAGGAAATAAGCATCCCCTGTTCCCCAAAGACCTTAGACATGCTAGATTCTATTCTAAGTTAGTACTTTCCCGAGAGGGGTACTGCATGTTCCCTTGGAGAGGGAGTCCCCTTGGATTGTTGATATTTTTTGATTTTTAGTTATGTAAAACCCTAGCTTTACACACGCTTTTCAATTTTATTGTTGTGAGGGAATATTCATCAAGATAAGAGGAGAGAGCATATTTTATTTGTTAGCTTGATCTATACTTTTAAATATTTAACCATATGGTACATGGGCCTTGATACATATTCTTTCCCTAGGTGACTTAGAGTCCTGGTTATTCTCTTGGGCCTAGGCCCAGAATTGAAGGCTACTGAAATTATTACCCGAGCCCTTCACTGTGTTCATGTCTTCTTTCCCCTGTCAGCCACTCCTCCTCTAAATTGGAATAGCAAAGCAAAATGGAGAATAATGTATGATTTATGTTCTAACAATCCATGGTTGAGATAGAAAATAGCAAGATGTTCTTTATATAATCAAGCACTTGTGGTGAGATGAAATGTCCTAGTATCTTTGAGAAGGAACCAATAAGCATTACCAGCTCCTTGAGGATAGAGGCTATGTAGAATTAATCTTTTTTCTTTAACTGTGCCTAGCAGAGTATCTTGCAAATTAGGGAATGTTTTTGGAAACAAGGTAACTTTGCAAGGCTTGGAAGATGAGTAGAGTTTGCATAGACAAAGGGGTGGAAGCATCTGAGCTGGGAATGCAATTGTCAGCAAGGTACAAGGGTACATGTGTGTACCTATGTATGTATGCATGTGTGTGTATGCATGTTTGTACAAAGGTACACACGTGTACCTGTGTATGGTGTGCACGTGTGTTTATGAGACAGATGAGACAGGGTGCGAGAGGGGTGGGGGTAGAAAGGAAGAAATTTTAGCTCAGGTGAACTGGAAGGTATGCTGGAGGAAAGTTAGAAATTAGATGGGATAAAATAGGGCCCCGATTGATGCAAGACCTTGGAAAAAAAACATTATTCTCAAGTTACATTAAGAACATGTGGAACAGAGAGGACAGTGCTGCTGTTGGAAAAAAGGTGATTTAATGGGTAATTGCGAATTATTGTAATTACTTCCAATCAAACAAAACAAAGGGGGAATAATTAAGACAGTGCCAACTTGTAAGAAATTTGAGTGTTAATGTCTGCAAAGCTCCAGCGTAAGCAGAAAGGAAAGCGCATTACCTACCTTACAACTGGGCACTTTTTCTAAAGACATTTTAAAGAGCCAATTTTTTGAGTGCCTTTGCTTAACTATAAAGAAAGCAAAGAGAAGCAGGAAGGGTGAGGGCCAGGAAAATTTGAGATGATTTTTCCCTTGTTACATAATGAAATTAAAAAAAAAGTAGATAAGCGCATCAGTCCATCAGTTTCTTTGATTTTGGGCCAAGTCGAAATGTCCTCTGTTCTGTTTGCTCGTTTTTAAAAAGCTTCATGTTAACAAACTTTAATCCATTTAAGTCTTCTTTTGGAAGGACATTTATGCTCATAAGAAGATGCAACACCTGTCAAAGAAAATCTTGTGAGGTTGAGAAGATGAGCAGTTTTTATTAAAGTGAATCCAAAAAAGAACTGGGGCAAATTTATCTCCAGCACTCCTAGTCCTAAGAAAGGTGTTGGAGAATATTTAAGGGAAGGAGCTGGTCCCAAATGGTCCTTTTTTTGTTTGTTTTGTTATACAAAATACAACAAACATGCACCCCACAATAGGGGAATTACCCTGTAAGTAAAAGTCATTGCAATAATATCGGGGAGTTCCATTGTTGGTCCTATTATCAGTTGGCTCTGTGACTTTGGAAAACTAATGCCACCTTTTTGTGCCCCTATTTTCATTATCTGAGAACTTAAAGAATTGAAATACATGATTGCCAAGGTTTAGGAGGAAGAAACGGAGGGCCAGGGGCAGGTAGGAAGTGGTTGTCCAGAAAAAGATCTGGTTGCTAAGTGTGTTCATTGTTTCTGGGGTTCACTGTTACAAGGCTTTTGAGCCTTGTCAACTGACAGAGCAAGAAAATGTATGTGTGTAGTAACTCATTATAAACACATACCCAATAGATCTGAATATAACTGCCTTGTCTATAGAAATCCAAACATAACTTCATACTGATAGCTCCAGCTCAAATCCATTTCCAGATGGATCAGTCTAGCCTCCTCCGCTTGTTTAATTGCAACCTCCAACTCCAACAGTGAGAATCTGGCTCCCACCATTTGTGATCCATTTATTTACTTGTTCAGTTCTAGTATGTTTGTACAGTGGTATCATGATTGTTAAATTATACCCTGTGGGAAACAACTTTATCAATTAGAGTATAGTGCTTTTGTACAATTTGTTTTGGCTTTGATGTTACGGAGTCCACCCATTTTCAGGTTTGTTAGGTTAGTATCTCTCCCCAACCCCCTTCAGGGAGGTGGTTTTATACATTTGTAATACAATTAGATTATTTTGCCATATTCTGCATTTCATCTTGATATTCTTCAAACTCCTAAATGATTTTTGAAAACAGTGCATGCATTAAGGCTTGCTCTTTGTGCTTATGAAGCTCTGTGGGTTTTGACAAATGCATAGTATAATAATGTATTTACCATTACAGTATCATAAAGAATAATGTTGCCACCCTAAAAAATTCCTTGGGGTTTACCTACTCAACTCTCTCTCCTTCCCCCAGATCCTGGCCAACACTGATATTTTTACTGTGTTTATAGTTTTGCCTTTACCAGAATGTCATATAGTTGGAATCACATAGCATATAGGCTTTTCAGACTGACATTTTTCATTTAGCAATGAATGCATTTGAAATTTCTCCATGTCTTTTGGCAGCTTGGTAGTTCTTCAAAAATCACTAAGTAATATCCCAGTGTATGAATGTACCACTTTGTTTATCCATTCAGCTATTTAAGCATATCTTAGTTGCTTCCTGTTTTGGGCAATTATGAGTAAAGTTACTACAAGCATTCCCTTGCAGTTTTTTGTGTAGGCATGAGTTTTCAAATCAGTTGGGTGAATACCTAGAAGCATGATTGCTACATCTTATAATTAGAAAGTGCCAAACTGCCTTCCAAAGTGGCTGTACTATTTTACATTCTTATTAACAATAAATGAGATGAATATTACTTTTTTAATTGACCCAGGAGATTTAAAATGAAAATCTTTGACTTTGCTGGAAAGTTTCTGGTTCCCTTTCATGAAGGGGAGAGTACAGAGATGGTTCAGGGATCAAACACTTGAGGGTTATGGAGACCAAGAAGAGAATAAATTAAGAAAATGGATATGTATGAGAAAAACAGAGTGACTGGGTCTGTGGCTACTCAAAGTATATGTCTAGCTGCCACTTGGCTGTAGCTAATTGTTTTGACGCAGGAACTTGGGTCCAGTGTTTCTAAATTTTGTAAGTTTTTCAAAAGAAGCCAAAAATCTAGATTTGTATAGACTGTTCCATTTTTTAAAAATATAGACAATAAACTTTACATATTAAAAGTATAAAATTTGGTAAACTTTGACATATGTTTATGCCACTAAACCCATCACTCCAAACACTTTTCTCATTTTTCTTGAAAATCCCTTTCCTATCCCACCTCCCAGACAGTCATTGATCTTTTTTGTCACTATACATTAGTTTGCATTTTCTAGAGTTTTTTTTAAGTAAATAAAAGTATACATTGAGCATTCCTTTTATTTCCCTTCTTTGTTCAGTATAAATATTTTCAGATTTATTCATGTTGTGTTATCAATAGTTCATTTTTATAGCTGCATAGTTTTACATTGCATGGTATACTATAACTTGTCTATCCATTCATCTATTACTATTCATTTAGGTTGTTTCAAATTTTGGGTATGACAAAGATGATTTGCATATTTGTATACAAGTTTTTATATGGATGTGTATTTTTAATTTCATATTAATATTCTTAGAATGATTGGGTCATGCAATAAATGAACAGTTAAACTTTAAAGAAACTGCCAAAATATTATCCAGAGTGGTTGCATCATTTTACATTCTCACCAGCAGTGAAGGAGAGTTCCATTCTTCTGAGTCTTCGCCAACACTTGGTATGATTAGTCCTTTTAATTTTAGCTATTCCAGTGGGTATCCTTTTGTGGTTTTAATTTGCACTTTCCTGGTCACTAAAAATACTGAGCATATTTTCGTTCTTTATTTGTCCTTCACATATCTTCTTTGGTGAAGTGTCTATTCAAATAGTTTGTCTGTTATTATATTGAGTTGTGGTTTTCTTATTGGGAATGGAGAGGTTTAAGAATATTATATATATATTTCAGTTCTAGTATAGGTGTATAGTGGTATCATGATTGTTAAGTTATACCTTGTGGGAAACAACTTTATCAACTAGGGTATAGTACTTACATACAATTTGTTCTGCCTTTGATGTTGTGGAGTTCACCTATTTTCAGGTTTGTTAGGGTAGTACCTCCCGCTAACCTCCTTCAGTGAGGTAAATAAGTGTGTGTGTGTGTGTGTGTGTGTGTGTGTGTGTATTCTATATGCATCCTTCATCAGATATATGCTTTGCGGATAATTGCTTGCTATCTGTGTTTGCTGTTTTTATTTTCTTGGCAGGGTCTTTTGAGGAGCAGATTGATTTGTTCTTGGGTCTTAATTTATAGAGATTATTGAGTGACAACACAGATAGGTCAATGCCATTGAGAGAAAAGTTTAATGTTACTCATAGTTTCCTTAGAAATGATAGGCACAGCATAAAATACTGGCCACAGGTGTAGCAGCAGTGTCAGTTAGGAGGCAGAAAGAAGCAAGGGGAAGGCACAGGTCACAGAACTTATTGGGGTCTCTATTGGAAAGGCAAAGTAGGGCAGGGGAAAAAACTTACGATCAGCTCCAGCAGCCTTTAGGGTACAGGGTTGTCCCTAGTTGTTTGGTACCTTGCCCTGGGTTGATTTAGGGCAGGGGAAATACTGACTTGGTGTGTGAGAATTAGATAAAGGAGGTGATTGGGGATATGAACTCTGGATTGGTTAGTTATTTAATAATATATGAAAGGTAGGCTTACCAACAAATTGTTTACTCTCTCTGGGAATGAACTAGCCCTTGCAGGGGCAATCTTTCCCTAGGCAGCAAGATCCTCCCCAAAATGTCAACACATTATAAAATATACAAAATATAAGTTGTGATTAATACACAGATGTTGACTGGGCACAGTGGCTCACACCTGTAATCCCAGCACTTTGGGAGGCCAACGTGAGCAGATCACTTGAGCCCAAGAGTTTGAAATCAATCTGGGAAATATGGCAAGATCCCATCTCTATAAAAATACAAAAATTATCTGGGTGTGTTGCTGTACACTTGTGGTCCCAGCTACTTGGGAAGCTGAGCTGAGAGGATCGCTTGAGCCCAGGAGTTAAAGGCTGCAGTGACCGTGATTGTGCCACTGCACTCCAGCCTGGGTGACACAGTAAGACCCTGTCTAGAGAATAAATAAATAATACACAGATGTTTTTATATTTAGATGAAGTCCAATTTATCAACTTTTCTTTTGTGTATACTCTTCTTTTTGTTCTAGATAAGAAATCATTGCCTAACTCTGTGCCACAAAGATATTCTTCTATGGTTTTGTCTAGAAGTTTTGTTTTACATTTTGGTTTACAAAACCTAGAAGCTTTAGGTTTTACATTTTAAATCTATGATCCATCTTGAATTTACTTGTGTGTATGTTTTGAAATACATATTGAAGTTCTTGTTCTTTTTTGCTTATGAATATATAATGATTCCAGCACCATTTATTGAAAAGGCTGGGCTTTCCTAACTTTCTTGACTTGCCTTTGTACTTTTGTCAAAAGTTAATTGTACACATATCTGTGGATCTATTTCTGGGCTCTTTATTCTGTCTTACTGATCTATTTGTCTATCTTTATACACATACTACACTAGGAAAAAATGGAGTAGACATAAAACTACCAGTATCAGGTGTGAAAGAGTTGATTCTACAGATACTAAATTTGACCACTTCGATGAAATGGACATATTTCTTGAAAGACACAAACTAGCAGTGCTTACCCAAAAAGAAATAGTTAACCCAAATAGCTCTACATCTAACAAAGAAATTTGTGATTAAAAACCTCAAGAAAACTCCAGGCTATTGTTTTGGCTATTGTCCTGTCTATTTTAGATCTTTTGCATTTCTGTAGGAATTTTTGAGTAAGTTTATCAATTTCAACAAAAACCTACTAGAATTTTGAAATTTTAATTGGCATTTCATTGAATGTATAGATAAATTTAGGAGTAATTCACAGATTAACAATATTGGGCCTTCTGATCCACAGACAAGGTATAACTCTCCATTGATTTAGAACTTCTTTCTTTCTCATCAATGTTCTGTAGTTATTTTTCTTTTCACTATCCTCAGTCACAATGGGAATGTGTTCTGTACTTTTTAGTGTACAGACCTTGCGTATCTTTGTCAACTATTACCCAAGTATTTTAATACTTTTAATGCTATTATAAAAGGTATTTCATTTTTTTCTATTTCTAATTATTCCTTACTGTTTTGTAGAAACAGAATTAATTTTTCTATGTTGATCTTGTATCCTGAAGCTTTACTACAGTCATATATTAGTTGTAGTCAGTTTCTTTTAGATATCATCAGATTTTCTACATAGATGATTATGTGATTGCAAATAAAGACAGTTTTGTTTTTGTTCTTTCCAATCTGGAGCCTTTTGTTTGTTGTTGTTTTTTTTCCTGATTAAACTAGATGAAACTGTTTATAGAATGTCGAATAGAAGTAGTGAGAGTAGAAGTCTTTGCCTTGTTCTTGATCTTTAGGTGTAAAATATTCAATGATGTGAGCTATGGTCTTTTAAAAATAGGTATATTATATCAAGTTTCTTCTAATCCTAGTGTTTCAAGAATTTATTTCAGGAATTGATGTTGAATTTTAACAAATATTTTTCTGTTCCAATGGAGATCATCATATGATTTTTAGTTTTTGGTTTATAAATATGGTGAATTAAATAGATTGATTCTTGAATGTTAAAACACTGATGGATTATGATGTATTGTCTTTTTAATATATTGTTGAACATGCTTGCCAAAATTTTTTTGTTATAATTTTACACTAAAGGTCATGAAGGATATTTGAGGCTTTTTTTCTAATATAGGTATTTAGTGATGTAAATTTACCTTTAAGGATGGTATCAGGGAAGGTGGTGGAGTAGGATGTGCCAGGAATCTGTCTCTCCACCTGGACAACAATCATGCAGCAGAAACTGTAAGAGGTAAGTGTTTTTGGACCTCTAGAGTTTATTTGAATGTTTGCAACTTCTGGGTGAAGACCTTGGCTGGTAAATTGCAGCAATGTTGGTCACTTTTTACCAACAGTACAGTGGCAGCTACCTATTCTCTTTCCATTCCCAACCCTGTAGCAGCTGCTGAGGAATGGCAACTTGTGGTTTTAGTGCTGCTTGTGTTATCCACAGTAGGTAATAAGGACTTTGTTCCCCAAATATTGGGGGTTTGTTTTGTGGTTTTGAATTGTTGCTTTAATGGTTGAGGTATGGGCATGGAGGCTGGATGCCATTGTTCTAACCTCCATGGGCTGAAGTGTTTTCCAGGATATTGAAAGGTCTGAGCGTGTTCTTTGGACAATCAGAGGCAGCTCTGCATACAGAAAGCATTAGAAAGTAACTTCTTATGCCCAGAAAAAGACACAGATGCAGTAAAAACCTAATGAAAACTTAAGCTTTTACTTTAAGCTGACCCAGGCATAGAGCCATGCTACAAGAATCAGAAGAAAAGCAAAATCCGAAGGAGGAGAATCTAATTGCCATAGTTATTACATTATAAGATTCAAACTTGCAGTTTACACCAAAAAAGAAATCACAAAGAAACAGGAAAGTATGGTCCACTCAAGGGAAAAACGTAAGTTGACAAAAATGTACCTGAGGAAGCCCAGACATCAGACTTACTAGACAAAGACTTTAAAACAGCTGTTTTAAAAATGCTCTAAGAGCTAGTGGAGGATATGGAAAGAGCTCTAGGCACAGAATTTTGTATGTTATTGAAGTTAAATTCGTCTAAAGTCCAATTAGATTGTTATAACTTCAGGATGTTAAAGGTGAGCCCCATGGTAACCACAAAGAAAATACTGAAAACCAAAACAGTTCACTACAAAAAATTAAGTAATCACAAGAGAAGACAATAATAAATGAAGAACAAAAAGCTATATGGCAAATAGTAAACATATAGCAAAATGGCAGAAGTTTCTCCTTAACAGTAATTATTTAAAAATGCAAATGGATTAAACCCCCTAATACAAAGACAAAGACGGGCACAATGACCCCCCTCCTTCAACGAGATGATCTAATTATATGTTGACTACAAGAGACTTACTTTACCTCCAAATACACGAGTAGGTTGAAAATGAAATGATAGAAAAAGATATTTCATGCACATAGTAACTAAAAGAGAGCTGAAGCAGCTACACTAATGTTAGACAAAATAGGCCTAACTTCAAAAAAGTTCAGAGGGCAAAGAAGGATATTATATATTAGTAAAAAATTTAATATAGAAATATGATATAGTAATTTAAACATTTACATATGTGAAGCTTGAATTACTGTTGTTGCCTGTGCTTTTGGTGTAATATTTCTGGACTTGTTGCCAAATCCAATGTCATAAAGATTTTCTCCAGTGTTTTAAGAGTTTTATAGTTTTACCTCTTATGTTTAAATCTTTGATTCATTCTGAGTTAATTTTTATACAGTATAAGGTAAGAGCTCAATTTTATTCTTTTGCATATCAATATTCTGTTTTCCAGCACCATTCGTTGAAAAGATTGTCTTTTCCTCACTGAATAGTCATGTTATCCTTACCAAAAATTGTAAGGTTAGCCAAGAGAAAGGATGAGAGAGAGACCCAAGGTCAGGTGAGGAAGTTTATTAACCTGCTGGCTGCTCCACCGCAGACAGAGGAGGCAGCACTAAGCTTACAGAATGAGGGGTTTATATTGGGCAGGGGAGTTTGAGGGAGTTCTTTGGTATGGCCACATCCCGGGGTTGTTTGCTGGTTAATTTGGCCACATATCACCTTGTGATGTTTATTACAGGAGGATGTAGGTAAAGTTTGTTTATGCTTCCCATGACCTCCCCCTGTGCAGTCCAGATGTTTTGTAATTGGGATTTGCTTATCGCAGCAAGGTCTGATAAGTGAAGTCTGCTGGCTTCACTATGGCACCTAGACAAGGGCTTAGAAATGTAAAGAGGCTTGGGGGAAGGGTGAGCAGCACCAAGAAGCTTTCTTGGGGCAATTTGTCCCTAACAAAAATCAACTGACCATATTTGAGGATTTATTTCTGGACTCTGTTCTATAATATTTCATTGGTCTATATGTTTGCCTTTATGCCAATGCTATACTATTCTAATTACTGTAGCTTTATTGATAACGTTATCCAAGTTTTCTATGTACTTTCTGATTTTTTGTCTACTTGTTCTATCAGTTATTGAAAGAGGGATATTGAAATCTGCAATGGTAATTGTGTATTTGCTCATGTTTCCTTGACATTCTATTAGTTTTTGCTTCATGTATTTTTCAGCAATGTTAGGAAGAGCATAAACATTTAGGATTATTACAACCTCTTGATGAATTGACCACTTTATTATTATGAAATTACCTTCTTTATCTCTGGTAATAATTTTTGATTTGAAATCTACTTTTTCTGATACTGATGTAGTAATAATCTTTTTAAAATTAGTGTTTGCATGGTATAACACTTTTAATTTTAATCTATTTGTGTCTATATTTAAATCACATCTCTCCCGTTCGTTTTTGTATGCAATTACTTATTAATATTAGTATGGACTCATGGGTATTTATTTTATAATTTGGGTTATAATATAATGATACCTAATTTATTTTTTTGCTCAAAATAACACAAAAACAGTCTTGTTGGTAGAATATTTTTTCTTTCTTTCTTTTTTTTTCACCTAACTCACCCATAGCAAAATATTTTTTTTTTTTTTTTTTTTTTTTTTGAGACGGAGTCTCGCTCTGTCGCCCAGGCTGGAGTACAGTGGCCGGATCTCAGCTCACTGCAAGCTCCGCCTCCCGGGTTTATGCCATTCTCCTGCCTCAGCCTCCCGAGTAGCTGGGACTACAGGCGCCCGCCACCTCGCCCGGCTAGTTTTTTGTATTTTTTAGTAGAGACGGGGTTTCACCGTGTTAGCCAGGATGGTCTCGATCTCCTGACCTCATGATCCGCCCGTCTCGGCCTCCCAAAGTGCTGGGATTACAGGCTTGAGCCACCGCGCCCGGCCGCAAAATATTTTTAAAGATATTTTTTCTCCCTCCCCTTCTTAGGAGACTTCCATAATATGTATGTTAGTCCAACTAAATTTGTTCAACTGATACTCTTTCCTGCTTTTCTCTCTGTGTTCCTTTTTGTATAGTTTCTATTGCTATGTCTTCACGTTCTTTTCTCTTTTCTTCTGCAGTGTCTCATCTGCCATTATTCCCATACAACATTATTTTACAATCTGCAATGCACCTGTGTCTTTATTTACCTTCCATATTTCTACTTAACTTGTTAATACTATTATATTTTACATTTGTTTTAATGACCTTGCATTCTAATTCTAACATCTCTGTTAGTTCTGGGTTGGTTCTTAAAGATTGAATTTTTTCTTTATAAGGCATTTTTTTTTGGTTTATTTGCACGTCTGATAATTTTTGACTGGGTTCTAGACATTGTGAATTTTATTTGTTTGATACTAGATATTTTTGTATTTTTATAAATATTTTTAATTTTTGTTCAGGCACACAGCTGAGATATTTGGAAATATTTTGATTCATTTGGTGTCTTGCTGTTTAAGATTTGGTAAGTGGTACAAGAACAGTGTTTGGTTTGGGGGTGTATTAGTCTGATCTCATACTGCTATACAGACACTGCTGGTGACTGGGTAATTTATAAACAAAGGAGGTTTAATTGACTTACAGTTCTGCATGGCTGGTGAGGCCTCAGGAAACTTACCATCATGGCAGAATGGGAAAAGGCATGTTTTATATGGTGGCAGGTGAGACAGCATGTATGAGGACAGGAAAAACTATCATTTATAAAACCATCAGATCTTGTGAGAATTCACTCACTATCATGAGAACAGCATGGGGGAGACTGCCCCCATAATTCAATCCCTTTTCTCCTTCAACAGGTAGAGATTACAACTCAAGATGAGGTTTGGGTGGGGACACAAAACCTAACCCTATCAAGGGCTAATTATTTCATACTATTGAAGCAAGACCCTTTTGGGTGCTGTACCCAATGCTCTGTGAATTATGAGATTCTCTAGTCTAGCTATTGAAAATAGCCAATATTCTTAGCTTCATGTGAATGCCAAAAACTTTTTTCCTGGTCCTTTTGGATGGTTCTTTCCCTGGCCTCATGTTCTGACTAGGATTCTGCTGAAAACCCAAATGGGACTCTGCAGATATCCATGGTTCTTTCCATGTGCATCTCTCTCCTTTCTGATAGTTTATCCTGTGAATTCTAACTACCTTAGTCTTTCAGCTCTATTTTCTCAATTTAGGGACTGCTTTAGGCTCCTTATAAGTTATTCTCCCTACTGTTCTCTGGCTTGGAAACATTCTCAAGGCAATATATTGGGGGCAATGGCAGGGCTCATCTCATTTAATTTATCATCTTTCAGGGATCATTGCCCTTCGTTACCTGATTGCAGTTTCTTGAAAATTTTTGTGACATATGTTTTGTCTTTTTTTGTTGTTCTTTTGTTTACTTTGGTTTGTTTGTTTCAGGAAGGAGGGTAAATCTGATCCTTGTTACTGTATCTTGGATAGAAGTTGAACATCATTTATTAAATTCTGACATTTAATACAGAATTTTAAAAGATATACTGCAAGCAAACAAAAACCACCTGGGATTTCTTTTAGCCCATAGGTCATTAGTTTGTGATCTCTGAGATAGTCAGTCACATGGACAGGCAAAAATGGCATTTTTTAATTGAATGTAGTAAGAGCCATGATAAAAGTTGCTATGGGAGCTCAATAGTTGAGGCTCTAACCCCACAGTAGGTATGAGGAAGCCTTGATGACTGCGCACATGTTATTTGATAAAGAAGGCATGGTGGGAGGAGAGGATACCTCAGGTCAGAGGTTCACCGTGGATAAAAACATATTGATGTGGAATCACATGGTATGAAGTGGGAACTACAATCAGTTTGATTTTATCAAAGAATAATAAGCAAGTGTTCAAGTGAGAGTTCCCAGAAAGACAGAACCCAATAGATATATGAGAGGGTATTTACTAGGGGAATTGACTCACAAAATCACAGGAGGCAGAGAAGTCCCATGATAGGCCCTCTGCAAGCTGGAGAACCAGAGAAGGCAGAAGTGTGGCCCAGTTCATGTCCTGAAGCCTCAGAACTAGGGAAGTCAGTGGTGCAGCTTCCAGTTTGAGGCTGAAGGCCTGAGAGCCCTAGTTAAGCCATTGGTGTAGGTCCCAGAATCTAAAAGCTAAAGAATCTGGAGTATGATATTCAAAGTCAGGAGGAAAAAAAAAGTCATATTGTTTGGGAAGGGAGAGCGAGAAGAGAGAGAAAATCCATCCTCTTCCTTCTGTTTGTCGCAGCTGGGTCCCCAGATTGGATGGTGCCTGCTCACACTGAGGGCAGGTCTTCCTCCCTTAGTCCACTGACTCATAGGCCAGTCTCTTCTGGAAACAGCATCACAGACACAGCCTGAAACAATGCTTCAGCAACCATCCAGGCCATCCTTCAATCCAGTCAAGTTGACACCTAAAATTAACCATTGCATCAAGGTAGAAATGGTGGGTGAGACTGGAGAAATGGGCAGCTAGCTCATGAACAGCCTTATCTGTCATGCTCACACACTTAGCCTTAGTCTTGTAAATAATGGAGAACTTCTGAAGGTTCTCCTCTGAAGCAGGGATGTGACATTAGAGACATCACCCTGTAATGAGGAGGATGGAGTTGAGGGGCAAAGACTGACCTTCAGAAGATAAGTTGGGAGGTTGTTACCTTTGTCCAAGGAAGAGAAGCTGGGGCCTTACTGTAATATGGGGTTAGGGATGGACATTTAGGGAGAGAGATGAGAATTATTTAAGATGTTAAAATGTCAGGACATCTTAACTTACTGTGTGTGAGGGAATGCGGGAGAGGGTGTGGGCATAAAATAAGTTCCAGTCTTTTGGCTAGAATAACCACATGAAAAATGCTGGAAGGAAATGTTATGAGCTGCAGTGGGGAGGAACAGTTCTGGGGCAGGGAGAGTTTAGGAAGTGCTGAGCTTGAGGTGGCCGTGAGAAGATGCTCTTTTTGATGCTTGTTCTCTCTCTCTCATTTGTGCCTGCCCTACTGGTGGGACAAAAAACATAAGAGAATTTAATACCTGATTGAGGAGACATTTTCTCAAAATCAGATTCCCATTCACAAAACTCTGATTCTTGGTCCGTTTATCAACAGCCTCTGATAATTTGGGGGAAGCCATTTGGGGCTGCTGTACTAGGTTGTGCACATTGTCTGTGGTTCTGCTGTATAGCCGCTATTCATATCATAATACAATGAATGATGCTCCCTGGAACTGGTCTGCACAGGCCCTAGGGAACTGTATGTGGGGGCATATTGTTGTGTTATAGAAAGAGCCTGATCTTGACTCTTACTGGACCATTTACACATTGGGTGACCTAGGTCAAGTCACTTAACTTTTATGATCCTCTGTTACCTTGTTTGTACTGTGAGTGTGATAATTACTACCTTACAGAGGTGGCTGTGAGAATTAAACAGGTTACAAATTTAAAAAGCTTTAGTTGTTATTCATATTTTATCCCACCTTTTAAATCTATTTGCTAATATTGAGGAAGTTGAGTGATAAGCTTTGGATGACACATTTGCTCCATGGCAATGGTGGCTATGGCCAGAGGAAAATAGAAGAAAGACAAAATCAAGATTCAGGACTTGAGGACCGAGAGGGTGCAACAGTATTTTCATATCTTTCTGCTGTTTTGCTCCCCTTCTCCAACTATCTGATTCCTGTATTTTCCTAAAACTTTGTAAGGGGCTTGGGCTGGGTATAAAAATGAGAAGTAAGGGCTTGAGCAGTGGTTTTTAATCTTGGATGCACACTAAAATCACATGAGAGTGCTAAAAAATACTGATGTCTGAGTACCACCTCAAGGGTTTGTGCCATAATTTACCTGGGGTATGACTTGAGCTTTTGAATTTTTTTTTTTATTTTTAATTTATTTTTGAGACGAAGTCTTGCACTGTTGCCCAGGCTAGAGTGCAATGGTGTGATCTCGGCTCACTGCAACTTCTGCCTCCCAGGTTCAAGTGATTCTCCTTGAATCACTTGATCCAAGTGATTTTTGTATTTCTGGTAGAGACGGGGTTTCACTATGTTGGCCGGGCTGGTCTCGAATTCCTGACCTCGTGATCTGCCCGCCTCGGCCTCCCAAAGTGCTGGGATTACAGGCGGGAGCTGCTGTGCCTGGCCACTTTTGAATTTTCTAGTGCTCCCTTGCTTCCAATGTGCATCTGGGATTGAAGAACCACTGCTTTAGCCTTTGCATGTCACTAATATAATTGGAGGCCAGGATTACAGTCTGTGCTGGGGGCAGGGGAGGGTTTTTCTTTGTTCTGTTTTTGTTTTGAGATTAGTGTTTGTTATTTGGGTAGGCTGGGCTAAAACACAGATACAAAGATCAGAATGGGGCTGGCGAGATGGGCTTGCTAATCTCTGAGCTTTTTGTTGTTTTTATAGTCTTGTTATGAGAAAAATGTTGAAATTTACTTATGAAATAAAGCTATAAATAAAAAGATACTCTATGTTTTCAAGATGAATGAAATTGGCAGCTGATGTCTCCCTTCCTGCTTTAAGGGTAACTAAAAGCATTACCATATTAAAATTTATTGGGTTCTGAAGGAGATGAGAGGTCAGTATGAGGATAAAATAGCATCTTGCCAGACCCAGCAAATAACAGTACAGAACACATTTCAATTTGAATTGAAGATAAATGAGGGATACAGTTTTAAGTGTGTCTCATGCGTGATTTGGAACATATATGTACTAAAAATATTGATTGTTTGTCTTAAATTCAAATTTAACTAGATGCCCTGCCTTTTTTTTTCTGGCAAGCTGAGGGTAAAACTACTCAGTGAAGCTGAGAGAAGAACCTGAAGCCAGTCAGGGTGAGCTGCTCTAGGAATCAAAGTCATGATTTGACTATAATCATAAATGGGTTGCCATTGGCTTAGGTTCTTGGGATTAGTCTGGCTTTGAAGGAAAGAATTGAAAACTAAGTAGCCCACAAAGCTGTTTTAATAATCTGATCTCTTACATGGATATAACACATATGCTTTTCCAAAGTGCTTTCACAATACATTCTCTCACTTTATCCTCCAAACCACCAGAAGGTTAGCTCACATTAGCCACAGTTTGACAGTGGAAAAACACCAAGGGCTAGAGGAAAGAAATTGCTCTGAAGTCCTCAAATGGGTTGTATTAAATCAAGACCTAGGATCTATTTTTTTTTCTTACTTCTAGCTCATAGTCATCTTTAGGTGTGGAGTTAACCTTTAAAAATAGAGGTACCAGGCTGGGTGTGGTGGTGCACACCTGTAATATCAGCACTTTGGGAGGCCAAGGCAGGAGGATCACTTAAAGCCAGGAGTTCGAGACCAGTCTGAGCAACATGGTGAAACCCCATTTCTAAAAAGAATAATTTAAAAAAATAGGCTGGTGTGGTGGTGAGTGCCTGTGGCCCCAGCTACTCAGGAGGCTGCGGTGGGAGGGTCGCTTAAACCTACATCACATTATTCTAAAACTTCCCAAGTTCATGGAGTGAAATGAAAAATTCAGAAAATAAAAGGAAGTATATTGTAAAAGCAGATTATAGTAAAGCCCAGGGGCATTGAATTTTGGCCTGAATCAAAATTCAGTGGGATCCTCCAGGCTCCAATGAGCCATGATCTCTCAGCTGCACTTCAGCCTGGGTGACAGAATGAGACCCTGTCTCAAAAAAAAGAGGTACCAAGGTGCTTAGACTGTGTGTGTGTATAGACTTTCAGCAGTGGGGACAACTAGTTGTCAATATATTATTTGTCCTAGCAAGGGAGGAAGAGGTTAATCTATTTAATATATGCCTAAACCTATGAATTTTACCCAGGTCACCCTTCTCACTCCTATTCCATAGCTGAAACTGAATTGAAATCCACCTTGCAGCCACAGCTCTGTTGTAGGCAGTTCTTTGGTCATGCCCACTTCACATCTGCTCTAGCTTCTTCCTCTGTTACTGCCTTTCTTTGCCTCTTGGCTCTTAGTTTTATTTACTGTATCTGGCTCCATAAGACAGATTTCAGGGTCTCAGGTTTCATAATGATTATCCTCTAGAAGCAACTTGACTTGCTCCCCTCCTCTGGTTCTTCCAGTTCCTGTCATCCCCACTGAGCTCCAGCCCCTAGGCCCCAGCCTACTTTCTAACCACATCACATTATTCTAAAATTTCTAAACATTTCAGGAGAAAATGATGTACTGGAATTCAAATTATCTGATTGTCAAATGTCTAAGTTTGGTAGGGCATTGGAGACTCTGAGATATTGAGTGAGGTTGACTTGGGCCAAAATTCAGTGCCCCTGGGCTTTATTATAATCTGCTTTTACAATATACTTCCTTTGATTTTCTGAATTTTTCATTTCACTCCATGAATTCGGGAAATTTTAGAATAATGTGATGTAGTTAAACTGGAGGAAATATCCGAGCTACAAATCTAGCTCTTCATCAGATTTAAGACAGGGCTGATTCTCCATTGTAGGGTGAAGTTCAAACTCCTTAGGCTGCCATTGAAGACCTTCCCCAGGCTGGTACCTGCCTACCTTCCCGCTTTTATTCCTCATGTGTCATCTGCTTACTCAAATTGGTTTCCCTGCTGTTCATGGAACACTCCTTATATTTTGTCTTGTCTGACTCTTTTCCTGTTTCTGGAATGGGCTCCTCCCTCCATGCTGTCTACATCCTAAGCCATCTCAAGGCCAAGCTCAGATGTCACCTTCTCTATGAAACTTTTCTAACACCCTCTGATATCCTAGGCCATTTTTGTTTGCACCATTCTTTGATGATTTGTTATATACTAGGAATGCTGTTCGAAACCCTGAGCACTAACTGATCATAATGGTTGCTAGCTATAGTGCTAGCACATGATTCCAAAGGCCCTTCTCTGTGCCAGATATTTCCCTGTAATTGCTGAATGATGGAGAGGCCTTTAAGGCCTGAGCAAGGGGTCAGAGTGGCCAGAATAGCAGGGAGTGCAGAGGTGGGAGTGCTTTGGGGCAGATGCCATTTGCCACCCAGAATAGAAGTATTTTAAGATAGCACAGACATAACAGTGCATACCAGATGAAGTCATTTTGCCATGTATTGTCTTATTCTTCTTAACTGGATTTATGTGTATGTTTTAGAAATCATGTAGTCCAGGGCTTCTCAACCTAGGGTCTGTACTGTAGACTCAAAGGGAGATGATGGCATTTACCAGCTTTTCAAAGGTACGTGTAATGCAGAGAAGGCTAGGAAACGCTGGTCTCTCCAACACTTCGGTTTACAGATTAAGAAACTGTAGCTGAGTGAGGTTGAGCGTAAGAATTCTGCATGCAATGATTTTCAGGGAGGTATTTGCCATCTGCAATCCGATTCAAGTTCCCTTATTGAAGGTACACTTAGGGTGTTCCATGACATCATATCAATGGACTGTCCTCACTTTTTCTCCTGCAGGGAGCCTGGAGGGCTTGCCTGGTTGGTCAAGACTCTTGGTAAGGTTGGCAGAGAGCTGGTGCAGACAATAGCTCTTCTTAAACAGTAGATGAAGTACTGGCACTAGTACTTAGCAATCTATTGGGAAGAGGAGTTCAGAATCCCAGTACAAAGAATCTAAAGTTGGTTGTCAGACCAAGGAGAGGGATTGAAAGCAGATATGAATAATTTACTGAGCATTTACTGTCAAATAGGCCTTTTGTTTGTATTAAGCTATTTAATCTCAATGAGAATCTTATGAAGTAGGAACTGCCAGCCTCTGCTTTACAGATGAAGAACTCAAGGTCCAGAGAAGATAAGTACCTTGCCCAAATGTATGCAACTAGGAGAATTAGGATTTGAACCAACGTGGTCAGGCTCCAGCATCTTCACTTCCATCCACTATACCAGGCTGCCTCTTAAGAGTTGGGTTGTGGAGCCAGGGAATGAAAAAGCAAGGAAAGGTGGGTTTCAGTGAGTGGGTGGTATACATGGGGTTGGGTTGGAGGAGGCCCTACCAAGTGCTGATACCCTTGGCCAGGCCTCATGTAGTCTGGTGCTGAGATTCTGGACTTGTGTCAAGAGCAGTCATATGGTGGATAGAGTGTCTTAAGAGTCTGAAAGCAACTTGCATTGTGATATTTATTTACTCATTCATGTAGACTCCCCTATCTTGGTACTGAGGACACAAGATGTACTTACCACCTGGAAAAAGAGCTTGCAGTTCTTTCCAAAGGAATAGAAAACTGAGAATGTGACAGTTTCGTTTTGGGTCTATACTCTCTCCTTTCTTAGTTGTTCCTGTCCCTTGATGTTGTTTCTTTTCTCTCCTCCGGGATCCTCTCATCCTTACTTCCCCTCTGTCAAAATTCTGTTCTTAGGAAGGGAAGGGAAACCCTTTGAGACTGAGATGTGCACAGCTAAGGGGGCATAAACGATTACATTTCCTGGATATTATTTTGTGCATGTTTTGTTTAGCTCTTGCCTTTTAACTCCTATGCCTCCAGAAGATCCATGTAGTTAGCACCACATGCAACTAAGCTCCAAGCACTCCCACCCATTTGAAATGCTCCAAGCATTTTCAACCCAAGTCGGGGACCCTTCCTTGGCACTGGGCTCTTGCTTAGCCTCCTCTTTCTGTGTCTGCATTTTCTTTGGGTTTGTTCCCTCTTCCCTAGCGCTAACTGGCTGCTCTTCTTGTCTCCCTCTACCAACCCTCACCACCACAAGCCACGTCCGAATGAGCCTGGCTGGGAAGAGGGCCTACACTCATCAGAAGCTATACTGGGTTGACTTGTGTTGAGGTAGCTACTTGACTGGGGACTGGGACTGGAAAGAGACAGGGGATGGGTGTGACCATTCCTGAGGTCCCACCAGCCTTTGAACTTTATACACCTTATCTTATTGAATCTTCCCTACAACCCTGTGTGGGTTGTATTTAGTGACTCATTTTTTAGATGAGGAAATTGAAGATTGGAGGGTTTAAAATAATTTGCTCAAGCTCACACAGCTAAAAAATGGCAAGCTGGGACCTAACCCTTATCTGTTGGATTGCAAAGCCCATGTGTAATATTTCCCCTGCCCTGGTACCAATAAAGAAGTAGCACCCATCATCTAGTCTGGGGTAGTAAAGGAATGGCCAGAAATTTAAAAGGAAAGTAAAAGAGCTAGAAGTTGAGTGGACATTGAAATGGAGCAGCCACAAACAAATGTACAGGAAAAGAACAAAGATAGAACTAGAAAGTCAGACAACTACAGAGAGTGAAGCTGGAGTTCTTGGAACTTTTTATTTTTGGTCTTCGGTCCCATGGTTTGGAGGAGGGGTGACCTGGCCCAGGGGCCCAGGAGGGGTACCCCTCAGCTGAGCTTGGGTCCTCACTTCTGGATCTGTTCTGCTTACAGTGACCACTTCACCAACTGAGCTCCAGCCCCAGGATACCGCTCCAGCCTCGGCCAGAAGCAACGTGGGGCTCCCTTCAGCCTTGGATGGGACAAAAGAAACAAAAACTAAGGGAATGAGCAGATAAGACATCCTGGGTTTTAGACATTAGAGAGTTTTCTAAAAGCTTGAGGATAACCTCACATAAAGTTGTATAGGTGATATTGGCCCCATGAATGCTCACGTCTTGGTCTTTTGACCTCCCCTATGGTCTTTCTGGGGAGATCAATCCTCTCCCTCTCCCCATTATACTCTGTACTTTCTGGCTGGGAGGAGAGATGGAGGCTGCAGATGGCTTGGAGGAGCCCCGGTGGTCTCAGGTGTAGCTATTGAGGCTGGAGAGGGAGGTTTCCAGCTCTACCCTGAATGGCTGACTCAACTCAGCTCCACTCTTAGGGCTCAGAGCAATGGATCATTTTCTTCTCTGCTTCTGGGTTTTAGGCAGTGTCTTGAGAACTGCATGGCTGAGAGAGAGGAAACAGGTGGACACCACGTGGGCTGGAGGAAGCCCAGGGTCACCAACCCACCCTGGGGCCAGAAGGCAATTGCTCCCTTTGGAGGATGGTGTGTTAATCATCAGATCACTGAGCTGTCAGGCAGCAGAGAGGGGAAATTTAAAGTCAGGGCTTGTTAGATTTGCAACAACGAACTGATTTAGCAGCAGTTTGAGTCCCTTTCAGTCCTTCTTATTCTCATCAGCAATAAGTTGGATGTTGGAAAGAATTTAACATGGTAATTTATGCCAGGTGAACTACACTGTGCTCTGTGCTTCTGGGGTGCTTTTCTGGAGTCCTGGAACTTTGTAGCTGGGAAAGGCCGTCTGGTCCAGTGCCTGATGATTGATTGGTTCTTGGTCATGTTTTTTTAATCTTACTGATTCTCTGGAGAAGGGAAGTGACCTGCCCAAGGTTGTGTAGCATGTTAGGGCTGGAGGGGGTCTGGTCCCAGGGAACAGGTGCCCTTCTCCACAGGGACCATTGAATTCTGTGCTCCTGGAAACCTCCATCATAAATATGATCTCCAAAATGAGCTGAGTGGAAGGGCAAATGTAAAGAATTTCACACATCACATGTTATTTTCCTATTGATTTGTCAATTTTATAGATAATTTATCTTATATATTGTCTTTAGAATTAATGAGTATTTACATTTCTAAGCCTTCTCCCTTAGCCGCTAGGCGAAACTTGTACTTTTCTTTTCTTTTTCTTTTTTGCATTTAATATGCTACAAACATTAAGTGACCCAGGGGGTTTACCTGTCTCCTTGGGAAGGCAGTAAGATTTAATGGAAAAAGAAATGGATGAGGAACTAGGCAGGCCTGAAGTTCAAATCTTTTCTCTACTACTGATCAGATATGTAACTTTGGGCTGGTTACTTTATTTCTCAGAATTTCTGTTTTCTTATCTGTGAATAGGGCAACAGGACACCTCCCCCAACCCCAATGGGTTACTCTGAGGATTAAATAATAATACATGCATAGCATGGCATCTAGCATATAGTAAGTGCTCAATAAAAGTCATTAATACTGAGTACTTAACATTAATTTTCTTCCACTTATAGAATGTTCTGTTTTCATCATAAAACCCTCATTAAAAAAAGAAAAACCAAACAGCAATTGCCTTTTAAAATTGAATGTTCTTGTATTGGCTCACATAAGTGGAAATGCACATCTGTATTTTAAATTAGATCACCTGGTGTTTATAGCATCTCTGGGGCATACAAAAGACTTTTACATTAGTTTTGTTTAGTTTTTTATAAACTCATTAATTTTCACAGCATTCTTATGAGACAGGAATTAGACATATTGTTCATGAATTAATGAAAGTGCAGAGAGGTTTAGACACCTGTCCAACATCACAGAGAAAAATCAGTGACAGGAATAGTATCAACATTTCCAGGCTGGAAACTTGGTACTGACTCGCTGTCCACTGATGACATGCTTGGTGTTTGTGTGTGTGTCTTTTATCCTGCAGCAGGGTTTTGTGTCTCTTAGGTCCTCTGTCGTGGCGCAAAGGTCATGAAGGGTGCATACGGAGCTTCTGTCAGATATTGGCCACTCCTCCCCTGTGCTGGTTTCCACTGGACAAGCAGGGAGGGGCAATTAGAGCAGTGCTGATGAGAGGCAAGTGGAGTCCATGAAATGTCCATTAAGTTCTATTCCACAACCAAAGGCACTTCAGGCATTCGTGAGGTGGTGGTAGTGATGGTGAATATTTTTGGAGACCAGCAGCGGCATTCCCAATGCTTCTAAAATCACCTGGTAAGGGTGGGGATCTTTCTGGTTCTGGATGAGGGGTTCTGATGAAAATTATGGTGTCAGATTCTGGGGTCTGATTGCCTTGCTCTTAGGGTGGGCCCAAGCCCCCCTCTGGCAGAAGAAGTCTGCTCCTCAAAGGCAGCCCTGGGATTGACTCTGGAATGACCAGGTGGTTGTGCCCAGTCTCCCTGTTAACTCTGGCCATCTCAAACCTTGGGATGACTCACAGACTCTTCCTCTTTCATGTTTTTGGACAAGCTGTATTGTCTTTTCTTGACTTATCTGCTAATTACACTTGGGATCAACCTTGACTCTACTTTGGCCACTGTAACTGTGTTTTGATATTTTGTTTAAATTTATTTTTTATATTTAGAAGATACAAGTACTTTGGTACTTTGTTTTCTTTCCTTTACATTTTTTTTTTTTTTTTTTTAATTTCCATAGGTTCTGGGAGAACAGGTGGTATTTGGTTACATAAGTACTTTCTTTAATGGTGATTTGTGAGATTTTGCAGCACCCATCACCCGAGCAGCCTACACGAACCCCAATTTACAGTCTTTTATCTCTCACCCACTTCCCACCCTTTCCTCCTCAGTCCCTAGAATCTATTGTATCATTCTTATGCCTTTGCATAAGAATCCTCATAGCTTAGCTCCCACTTATGAGTGAGAACATATGATGTTTGGTTCTCCATTCCTGAGTTACTTCACTTAGAATAATAGTCTCCAATGCCATCCAGGTTGCTGTGAATGTCATTAATCCATTCCTTTTTATGGCTGAGTAGTATTCCATCATATATATATATATATACGCACACATATATATATATGTGTATATATGTGTGTGTGTGTGTGTGTGTGTGTGTGTGTATATCTCACTAACTGTGTTTTGAGTTTCTTCTTTTTTTCTGGCAGCCTAACATTGCACCGTCTCTGATTTTTGACTTCGAACACTTGTCTTGGTGCTGACTACTTAGTTTTTTCCGTCATTGCTAGCATATAAGAAGAAAGAGGGTGGCACAGGTCGATGGCTCAGAGAAAGTTTCCTGTAGGAGGTAGGAATTGAGCTGGGCCTTGAAGTTTGGGAAACATCCTAACACAGGTAGAGAGTTGGAGAGGGGGCCTCAAGCAGCAGGAGCAAGAGCAAGGCAGTACAGTGTGGAGTCGTAGGAAGCCATGGTTCTAGAGTTCAAAGTGTGAGTCGGCTCTGATGCTTACAAGAGTCAGAGTGCTTACAAGAACCTGACCTTGGGCAGGTTCCTTAATGTCTCCTTAATGTCTCTGGAGCTTGGCTTTCTTACTTGTAAAATGGGGGTAATACAACTTACTCCTCAGAGTCATTGGCACTAGTAAATACTACATATAAAAGCAACTAGCATGTGCCCCTGGTAAGTTCTCAATAAATGTTGATTTTATGTCATTTCACGCTGCCCACAATGCTGGTTAACTTAGGTGGGAGAAAGAGCTAGAGAGGGGAAGAAACTCCTGTTCCTGCTCGAGCCTTTTGCCTGGTCAATTGCTCAATGCTGAGTAAAGGGAAAGCTTCCTAAACAGATGTGTCTGTCCCTGCAGGGCCGGTACTTGAGTGTCTCGATTCCTGGAGCTTGCACATGGGGCTAATGCTGCATTATCTTGCCCTTGTTAAAACACAGCCTGGGGATGTAAAGAGATGTCAACTCCTCCCCCTCCCAAGTGCCTGTGTCCCTCATCCTCCCTCCCTGGGGTGGTATATTCCAGCTGTTGTAGGCTTTGTGCATTTAACAAAAGGCATCATTATGGAAACGCCTGTATTATATTGAGTTCAGGGAGACCCTGATGTTGGGAGCAGCCTGGACTCATTTGCTCTTGTTAACCAGATGTGCTTGTGTGAACATGTCTTGTCCCAGCTCAAGCTCCTTCTTCAGGTGACCTTAGCACCCCTATCCTGTTTATCTTGCTGCTAACTATGGCTCTTTCTACATTTATTGATCATCTGCTCTGTCTCTGGGTTCTGATCTTTGCTCCAGGATTTCTGTCTCTGGACTTGAACCTCTGCTAACAGAATGTAGTCATTGTCTGTGGTATTTAATATGTAACTTCTTTTCTTAAATTTGATCTAGAGGTCTCATCAGGCTCCATCTTCTCTCATTAGTAATTAAAAGTACTACTAATCAGGCATTAACACTAGAGTCTCTGGACTGGATGTCCAGAATTCTTTTTTTTTTTTTTTTTTTTTTTTTGAGACAGAGTTTCGCTGTTGTTGCCCAGGCTGGAGTGCAATGGCACGATCTCGGCTCACTGCAACCTCCGCCTCCCAGGTTCAAGCGATTCTCCTGCCTTACCCTCCCAAGTAGCTGGGATTACAGGCATGCGCCACCATGCCCGGCTTATTTTGTATTTTTAGTAGAGACAGGGTTTCTCCATGTGGGTCAGGCTGGTCTCGAACTCCTGACCTCAGGTGATCCGCCTGCCTTGGCCTTCCAAAGTGCTGAGATTACAGCGTGAGCCACCACACCCGGCTCAGATTTCTTTATTTCTATCTTTAGTTGAATCCCTGGATCCAGATCTTCTATATAGGTTCGACTACCTATATCCACCAAACCCGTCAGAAATGCCTTGCTAGGATTCCTTCTAGACTCCAAACTCATAGATTCCAGGAGAGATTCTGATTCAGAAGGTTGGTTAGGGAAGGAGTTGGGGTGAGAGAGAACTACAGGGAACCAGAGCTTAGAACCTGCCTAGAATGCCACGTGTTTCTGATATAGGTGGATCATGGATCAGACACTCTGAACAACACTGATCAACACTGAAGTTTCTGAAAGTCTGACTTTCACATAAACGGAAATATTGTCATATTGACCAATAGAGATTTAAAGTTGCAAGGTTTAAGACCAGGTAAGAATAACTTAAGAAATCAGATCTTCTTTGCAGTGGCAAACAATTTAATTTCCTAAGTAAGCTAAATGTTCTCTCCCTAAGTTTGTCTCTTCTAAGTATTTTCTTGATTAGCTGTTTCTTCAGAGGAAACTCAGAGGTGAACTTCAGGCAATGTTTTGTTCAAATTACTTTAAATTTTGAATGTGTTCATATCTGTGTTTATGACCTGTGCCTGGGCTTACAGAGTATAAAGTGTATTCTCATCAGGCCCCGTTGTCACTTTTCCCTTCCTACCCTTGCCCTTAATCTGCCCCATACTCCAGCCAGCTCCCATGAACTGTTGGTTGCCGTTCTGATAAGTACTTCATGGGCGATCTTTCTCTGAGTTGTATTTTTAGAGGAAGAGATGAAAGGAGACTGAAAAATTAAAATTGAGATAAGCAGTCTCTCCCTTGGAATGTTATTAAGAGGATGTGGTCATTTAAAAGTACTTTCCTCTCTCTTCTCTTCAGTGTTTGACATCTGAAGTCATAGAAGATGCTATCACACCTTGCTTTATTAACATGGCTAGAGTCACCTGTTTCAAAAGGCCCAAGAACATTAACCTTAAGTGAAAAGAAAGTGGCACTAAAGGAAAGATAAAGGGAAACTGGCTTTTGGCAGCAGGAGACACTGGCTCTCAGCCAGGCCCCTGCAGCTACTCTGTTAAGTGGCCCCATAAATTTATTTTACAGGGAGATTATTTCCACTATCTGAGTATACTGAGGCTGTCGTGGTTCGGACATCTTGTGAAGTTATATAACTCGTTGCTCTTCCAGGAGAATGTGGGAAGCGGGTAGTAAGTTAGGAAAGGGAGTTGACCAGGCACATAATTGGAATTGGCTCGCTTTGGAGCTCAGCAGGACTTGCCGAGAAGAGTTGGAGGGTTCAAGAGAACTTGGAATGAGGATCGTACACACTCTTGCCATAGCCATTGAGCCCAAGGCCAAGGGAGGGTTCTGGCAGAGCAGAGATCTTGAAGGAAAGGCAAGGGGAAGCAGAACTCGGGGAATGGGCTTCACCCAGCTGGCAGAAGCCCTGTAGCAAAGCACTGTCGCTGATTCAGTTTTCTTGCACTGAGCCCTGAGCTTACACTGGGCTTATTTCTGGTTGTTAGAGATTGAATATTCCTAAAAGACAGATGGAGTGGGCCAGGGTAGGGGTAGTCCTTTTGGGCATGGTGACCTTGTAGCCCAGCCTTTATGAGACAGTACAGATTCCGTTGCCCTTCTTTGTTGACTCTTTTGCCCATTTGTCAAAGTATATGTCCTGATTTTGGGGTGGGTGACCCCTGTGTTTGGTTTCTCCAGCAGTGTATCACAGAGTGGCTTTGGATTCTGTCAGTTCTCATTTCCATGTCTGCTATTTCCCCTCGAAAGTCTAACAAGGCAAGTGATTTTTAGTTCTTTAGTATATTAGACTAGTTCATTATTCTATAGAATAACCAGGACTGAGGAAGGGGTTTGATCAAAAGCAAGACAGCTTGTTTTGCTTCTTCCTGAGCACAGGCAGAACCTCCCCTATAGCAAGCTACCTTGCAAATGATAAGAGCCAAGTGCCATAGAGCCAAAAAGAGTGGGGGAGGGGGCAGAGATCAGGTGTGAATGGATTTCGCCACCTGGGAAGCCAGCTCAAAGCATGTGTCATCAAGATGGCTTTATCATCATGTAGAAGGAACAGTAAATTAGTATGCTGGCAGGGAGTACTTTCCATTCACTAAAGAAAACGATAAAAAATTATGAACTGTCATCATCTTGTAGGGGTGAAGGTGGTTATTAGTCCCCGGCTGTGATTACTTCGGAGCCTAGCACTTAGTAGGAGCTGGATCTTGGTGTTGCATGTTGTATGAATTGCCTTGACCTTGAGATGTGTGACTCAGCAGTTTTCTGGGAACAGACACATATGTCTTAAACATTAAAATCACTGGATGGGGTATGTGAATAGCTAGTAATCAAACATGACAAAGGTGTTTACTACTTTCAAGAGGCCTTTTATATAAATACATATGGTTAGAACATGGTATTAATACTTTGGATCCTTTACGGTCAATCCAGAGTAGTTTTATGGTAGTAAGTGACCGATTTGTTGAAGGCCTGCTTTTTGATTGTGATTTTGTAAAAAAATCTTACTTTTGTCTTATTACAAAAATATAGTATCTTGTAAAAATACTGAAAAAAACCCCTCAAACCCAAACTCAAAATGGTAAGCAAATGTATGAAACAATCACTACCAACATTTTAAAATATAACCTTTTAGCCTTTTATATATGCGTATATGTGGGCATATTTATATACATATACACATTTTAAAAACTTTTAAGTTCAGGGGCACATGTGCAGGATGTGCAGTTTTGTTACACAGGTAAACGTGTGTCGTGGGGGTTTGTTGTACAGATTTTTTCATCACCCAAGTATTAAACCTAATATCCATTAAGTACTTTTCTGATCTTCTGCATCCTCCCACCCTCCACTCCCAGGTAGGCCCCAGTGTGTGTTGTTCCCCTCTATGTGTCCGTGTGTTCTCAGCATTTAGCTCCCACTTACAAGTTAGAACATGTGGTATTTGGTTTACTGTTCCTGCATTAGTTTGCTAAGGATAATAGCCTCCAACTCCATCCATGTCCCTACAAAGGACATGGTCTTGTTCTTTTTTATGGCTGTATAGTATTCCATGGTGCATATATACATATTTTTACAAAAAGGAGATCATATCACATATTTTACTAAATTATTTTTCTACTTATATGTATATGTTTATAAATAGACTTTTTTTACATTTATTTTTTATTTTTTGAGCCTGTATCACTGGCAATGTTTTTTATCCTTTTTAATAAGCAAATTGTTGTTTCATCACGAATTCCTTAATCACTCTATTGTTATACATACAGATTATTTTGAATTGTTTGGCCACAGAAAAGTTTTGTGATAAATATCTGTGTCATAAAATGTTACACATGTATATCATTTCCTACTACATTTCTAGAAGTACATTTCTAGTTCAAAGAATTTGTAAAACTTTAAGACCTTGTATAGGTCTTATCCCCCCCCGCCACACAACCAAGGCACTCTATTTTGCATTCTCATCAGTAGTGTTTGAAAGTTCTATTTTCTTCAAACACTGATCAACTCTGGAAATTATTATTAAAAATATTTTCCAATTAGGCTGGTGAAAATGTATGTAACTTGAGCATTTTTCATCTGCAGTTGTCAATTGTATTTGTTGCTTTTATTTCTTTTGCTGCTTTTTCTACCAGAGTGCTTATGCTTATAGATGATAAGAACTCTTTGTATATCTCATATGTGTCTTGCTACTGTCACAGAACAAGTCTTCTGAAAAGAGAATGACTACCTTTTAACATTAATTAGGTCATATCTTCCTACAATTAAATTAAACAAGTATCTACTGAGTACCTATTAGGTGCTGGGTGCTGTGCTAAACAATAGGCAATAAGTGTACAATTTTGTAAAATGACACTAGCTCTCAAAGAACACATAGCCCAGGGAGGGAAGTAAAACAAGTCAATATGCACATTAAATCCTCTAATAGAGAGGTGATTTCATCCATTCTCACACTGCGAATAAAGACATACCCAAGACTGGGTAATTTATAAAGGAAAGACAAAGACTGGGTAATTTACAAAGGAAAGAGGTTTAACTGACTCACAGTTCCGCCTGGCTGGGGACGCCTTGGGAAACTTACAATAATGGCAAAGGCACTTCTTCACAGGGTGGCAGGTGAGACAATGAGTGTCCAGCGAAGGGGGAAACCCCTTATAAAACCATCAGATCTTGTGAGAACTCACTCACTATCACGAGAACAAGATGGGGAAAACTGCCCCCATGATTCAAATATCTCCACCTGGTCCCTCCCACGACATGTGGAGTTTATGGGAACTACAATTCAAGATGAGATTTGGGTGAGGACACAGCCAAACCATATCAAGAGGTAACCATTAGATGCTTTGGACACAGGTAGAATGGGCACCTAACTAAACTTGTCTTAGGTAGTCATGGGAGGTTTCTTGGAGGAAGAGATGAGTTTGTTGAATCCTAAAGGATTAACAGTAGTTAGCCAGACATAGAGATATGTGTGTGTGTGTGTGTAGGCCAGTGAGATGGAATACTATTAGCAAAGTATTATTGCATAGTTAATACAATGGTATTAACAAAGGTCAAGGAGCAGTTGTACCCCTTAAATGTACATAAATTTTAAAAAAGGAAAGCAAGGTAAATGCATGGAATTGCATACACTACATACAAGACTGGAGCTCATAGTGGGAGAGGTAGAGTAAGGGGTTCCATTTTTTAGCAAGGGATTAGGCTGAAAAGTAAGAAGTGGACAGATCATGCAGCATTTTTATATTGCATACTAAGCAGTGTGAATGTCTTTTTCTGATAGTTTATATTTGACATTGATGGTTTTCAGGAAGACAACTGACAGAATCAGATTTGCTCTCTGTGAAGAGTCCTCTGACCCCAAGGGAGGGAATGGATTTGGGGTTAAGGGCAGTTCCAGGTATTCCTGGAATCTGAGAGAGAATTTAGAGGACTCCTAAGGATGGGCCTAATGTCAATGTAGATAAATGGACGTATTTGAGAGATAATTAGGAAGAATCAATGAGTATGATTTGCTGAGAGGGGTAAGGAGAGAGGAGTCAAAGATGGTGTTCATATTTCAGGGGGATGGAGACGCCATTCACTGAGCTTGGGAACACAGAGGAGGAATAGTCTCTTTAAGAAGGAAGGTTTAGAGAGAGTTCAGTTTTGAATGTATTAAGACTTTAGTGGCTGTCATACATCAGAGTCTTCCAGTTTGATATGTAGATCTGAAACTCAATAGAGTTTTAAAGGGATATACAGACTCTTGGAGTTATTAATACATCAACAGCAACTGAAATAGATGAACAGACCAGAATGTCAAAGAAGAATATATAGAATGAGAAGATAAGAAAGGCCCCCACAGAAAGCCAATCCATTATTTAAAGAATGAGAAGGGAAGGTAAAGATTGAGGTGGAATCTTTAGAGAAAGGAAAAAGTATTGTCATGGAAAGCCTTTTCAGGAGAACAGCATGCTTATCAGTGCCAAAAGGCATTGATTAATTAATTAAGACAAAGAATGGAGAGCTTCCTCTGGACTTAGCGATGAGGACTTTGACCTTGTTGGTAGCCATTTCAGTGGAGATGGATGCCAGATTCTAAAGGGTTAAAGGTTGAATTGAAGGTGAAAAAAAGAAGAAAGTAAATTCAGACATCTCTTTAGAGTAGGTTAGTTTTGAAGGGGTGAGAAGGATATGGTGGCAGCTGAAATACAGATGGTTTTGAGGGGATCAGAGGGGAGCAAGTGCTGATTAGGCTGTAGAGATCATGGAGGCTGAAGTAGAGAGAAGGTGCTAATAATGAATGCCTGCAGGCTAGAAGGTCTGTTATGAGTGGCATCTAGGATTCAGGTGGACTCATTAGTCTGAGATTGGAAGGGGGATTCTGTACCTTTTATGACAAGGGAAAATAACAAAGGATAGGTGTGGACGGGTATGGTGGCAGGGAATTGAGGAATTTGCCATGTGATGGTTTCTATTTTGTCTGTGCAGTAGGAGGCAAGATTTTCTCCTGGGCATTAGAAGGGAGGTGGCTGGGTGGGAGGTTTGAATGGATTGGAGAAGGTTTTAATAGTTGCTATGGAGAGTAGAAAAGGAAACTGAGCGGGGAAGGATAAGAAAATTCCCAGGCAACACTGAGGGTCTTGTTGAGCTTGAAGCTGACAAATTTTAAGTGACACCAAATCTGTTCATGGCTTTATGATTTTTTTTTTCCTCTAGCTGAGAAGGCAGACTCCAGGGCTGGATATTTTCCAGTTGAGTGTGGCAAAAGATTGATGAGGCAAGCTATTTGAGGGCAACGCAGTGGTATGGTTGAAGTGATTGACCATGGTTCCACGGTTGGGCAGAGAGGAGATGCTGATAGGAGGGCAGGAGAATGTAGAAGGGTCAAGGGAATGGAGCTTAAAGAATGGGTATAGTGCAAATAAGTGAATAGGAGAGCCGTAAGGAAAAGAAGCCATAGTTAGAAGGGGAGATTTTGGATTTCAGAATTGCATCAGTTTCAGAAAAGGGTGATATTCAACATGTGTAACTGGCATGACAGGGAGAGTAATCAGTTAGAGTGAACAGCCAGTACAGCAGCCATACTTGTGTGTACCTCCTGTTTCTAGGGTGCGGCTAGGGAATGCAGGTTATCATTGTTGGAGCCAAAGAAGGATTGTAAGTTTGAGCACTGGATAAATCACTCATATAAATATTGAATATTCCCAGACTTATGATGGGACTTGAGAATGAAAAGGAAAATCATACATCTGACATGAACATCATTGATCAATGAGAGGCAATTTCTGTCAATATCATTCCAAGATACTTTTGGGCTGAATAACAATGATACAGAGAGGAGAAAGGGGTATACCCTCAGTCAATCAGAAGCTTTATAGGACAGTAGCAAAATTATTTCTGGAACAGCATTGGGAAAAGAGGCACACGAACCCCATTTGTCAATCTTGAGACTTGGAATAATAAGCCTCCATTTGGGAGAAATGCATGGGACAACTGTTCTTGAGATACCAGGTTTCAGTTAAGACAGGACACTGGAGGGAATATTAAAGAAGAGATTGAAGATATAGTAGAATTGTTTTTAAAATCTCGGAATGCACAGATTTTGGAAGGAGGAGAGTAGTGGGAGATTGACTCAGGGAGGAATATAAAGCCGTATGGGAATGTGCACACAGGAGGGGCTAGATGATTGGGGGGGGGCTTACATTTTGAGTGGTGAGTTTGGATGACCAGAATATAAGGCATGAAGGGATTAGCAGTCTTCAAGGTTTCCAAATAATTAGTCCTAGCAGCCTCCCAATGCATAGGAGATGGGGAGGAAAGGAACTTAGGCTAGTGTGGCAGGAGAGAGCTATGGCCAGGAGCAATTGTGTTTCCAAGAAATCCCAGGACAAGTGAGTGGGCTGTCACTGGAACTGGTTCCAGGACTTTGGCCACATGTTGGAAACAGCTAATCTCTTGTGGGACATATACTGTATCTGGTTTTCCTATAGCAGAGTACACCTGCAGTGTGACTTAATTGTGCTGGAGTTGAGAACAACATTCTGTCCTCAAGTGGAAGCCACAGATCCCTTAGTCCTGAGGGGGAGCAGAGACATATTTAATAGGCAGGCAAGGATTGGAATTAGTGAGTTCTCAGCTTAGCATGCTGCAGGTCATACAGGCATAGTGTTGAGCAGCACACTGGTACTTAGCTGGTACATACAGGCATAGTGTTGAGCAGCACACTGACACTTATTTAACAATCAGGCTTTAATTTATTATTTGCAAAATAGAACGATGTGCATTGCTCTTTAGATTTTACAGTAGGGTGGTGGGGTAGGCTTAAGCAATGTGTCACCTATTTTCTCAAGTTCTTCTTTGAGGTAAAAAAAAAAATCAAATCAAAGGGTCATGAGGATTGCAGTTTGCAGTAGAGCTTGAGCATAGGGAAGAAGAATTAGTGAGCATAGGGGTATTATAAGAATCACATGACAAAATAGCTAAGGATACAGGAAACATGATGGAGCTCAACTTGCAGGTGGATATAGTCTCTCTGTGTTCTAGCTCTCTAGTATGGTGCTTGGCATAGGTCAGGCAAATATCTAACCATGTTTGTTGGTGAGTCTTTTGTTGCTCAGATTAGCAGGAGAAAGTAGCAGCAAGTGGGCACTTTTATTAGAGCTAGTGCTGAAATGAAATGTAGTTATGTACTGTGGTTGCAAACTGGCAGACTTAAGGATATCTGAAGTGGCATCTGCAATTAATTTCTCTCCCCACCATGGCCACATGCCCTCTATTCTCTGGCATACCCAAGTATTGCTGCTAGGGCCTCAGCATCCTACTGGGGGAGATATCATAGATTAATTGGTGGTAGTGGAAAGAATTCCTCTCCTCTCCTCTCCTCTCCTCTCCTCTTCTCTCCTCTCCTCTCCCCTCCCCTCCTCTCCCCTCCTCTCCTCTCGCCTCCCCCTCCTTCTCCCTCTCCTTCTCCCTCTCCTTCTCCCTCTCCTTCTCCCTCCCTCTCCTTCTCCCTTTCCTTTCCTTTCTTCCTCCCTTTCTTCTTTCCTCCCTGCCTCCTTCCCTTTCTTCTTTCCTCCCTGCCTCCTTCCCTCCCTCCCTCCTTCCCTCCTTCCCTCCTTCCTTTCTCCATTCACAAATGCTTAGTGGATGCCAGCTTTGTGTTAAGCATCAGGAACACAAAAATGACTAAGTCCTTTTCTGCTAGCAAGAAGTCTGCAGTGCCATTTGCTACCAGGAGGTGACATGGGCTTTGGTGAATGAAAAGGAGTCTGAGAAGAAGGCTACTCATTATAAAAAAATTCATTAGAAGGAACTATTCATTAGAAGGAATTACCTACCTGTGAAGATAATCTGAGAAAGTCATGAGGCAGAAAAGGTCATGGTGTCTTTGAGGGGATAGCAAGAAGTTAGCACCAACAGAATTTAGAGTGAATAGTAGGATGAAGCTCTTCTATGTTGAGGGGCTTAAATTTGAAGTCAAGATGCTTTATTTTCATCTTCTAAGCAGTGGGAGCTACGAAAGCAAGGAAGTGAAATGATCATATTTGTACTTCAGCAATATCCCTGTAGTGTGGAGGTCCCTAGGACTGGGGAACTGATTCAGGTACGCCGTGATACTTGGGACGTTGCTACTTAAAGCATCCTCTGTGGAGCAACAACATCCGTATCACCTGGGAGCATGTGAGAAATGCAGACCCTTGGGCCTCATTCAGCCATTCTCACTCACTTTAACAAGATCTCCAGGTGATTTTTGCACATGGTAAGTCTGATAAACTCTGACTTAGGAGCTATGTTGATGGCTCTTCGGCACTCACATATTCCCCACAGGAGGGGAGGCCTGGCCTTTTCCTCTCATACCACAAACTCACAGACCATTCCATGATCTCTGTCACCTCTTTTTTGGAAAGGATAGTAACAATTTTTTTAAAATTAAATGTGTTTCAATAGTTTGAGAAATTCTATCTTTTTGAACCATGGCTTTTCAAAATGTTTTAGAGGCACAGATTGTTAATGGGTTCAGGGAGGCATGCACAGGAGATTATTATACCCACGTTATTCTATTTTCCAAGCTTGGTGATGGGATGCAGGTGTTCATTTGCCATTTTTTTGCAGGTTGCAATAATTTATAATTCAAATTTATAAAATCTGGCTGGGCACAGTGGCTCACGCCTGTAATCCTAGCACTTTGGGAGGCCAAGGCGAGCGGATCACCTGAGGTCAGGAGTTTGAGACCAACCTGGCCAACATGGTGAAACTTCATCTCTACTAAAACTACAAAAATTAGCTGGGCCTAGTCGTGGGCACCTGTAATTCTAGCTACTCGGGAGGCTGAGGCAAGAGAATCGCTTGAACCCGGGAGGTGGAGGTTATAGTGAGCTGAGATCTCACCACTATGCTCTAGCCTGGGTGACAGAGTGAGACTCTGTCTCAAACAAACAAAAAAATTATAAAATCTTAATTAAATAATAATGTTTGGTGACCTACAAAAGGAAAACGTCCGAAAAACATTCTTCATCCAAAACGGTACCTCAATACTCACGGTGAGGGTGGGAGTGGAATCTAAATAATGGGAATAACTTTAATGTAAATGGTGAGAGTTACATGTATTGAGGGCTCAAGGAATTCTATTCTGAGGGTACTTGCTATATGGTAGACGCTATTTTAAGTCCTTTATATGTAACACATTGAATTCTCAGTTACTTTTGGAACTAAGGCCTATTATTTGTCCCTATTTTGTAGGGGCATTTTCATAAACGAAAAAAAGCTAAAGTGTGAAGATATCAGACACTTGGCCCAAGGCCACAGAGATTGTAGAGGAACTAAGGTTTAAACTCAGTTTATACAAATCCCAGGTCTGTTTTTTTTTTTTTTTTTAAACAGTATACTATAGTGTAGCATACAATCTCTTTATATAAATAAATATTTATAGAAGACTATGGATGAAGGATAATAATAAAAGAAATGTGCTCTTTTTCCTTGGCCTGATCAGAGTAAAGCAAATGCAGTACATATTTGGCCCTTAAGTGACAATTCATGTACTGTTTCCTAGTTGCTTTGGGCATAACTGAACTCGGGAAAATGCAATTTGGAGCTAGAAATGAATGATGTTGAGAAAAATTATTATTTATTTGTATATATTATATATATAAATTTTATATGTATTATATATATAAATTATTATTTAATTGTGAATATTATTTAATTGTGAATTCACAATTAAAGGTGTCTCATATAAGGTGTCTCTTGAAAAAAATTATGCCACCGAAGCTCCCCTTTTTATGTGACCAAACTCATAAGCATCCTCCGAGACCCAGCCGTCATTCTGTTGTGTAGTCTTTGACCATTTTCTGAGATAGGGAGCTTTTGCTCTCATTGTCACAACTTGTGTGATACCAACTGACCCTCGTTGAGCATAATCGTGTATTGGGAATGTTGTAAGCAGTTCACTTGTTTTATTTCCCCATAGCAGCTCTGTGAGATGACTGTCACAATCTCCATTTTATAGAGGGAGAAATTGATGTGTTTTGAGATTAAGAAACTCATCTGACATCATGTGGTTAATGAATGACAGAGCCAGAATTCAAATCTTTTGTTTTAACTGCAGAGCTATCTGCCTCCCTTGTCACACTGATTCAGTTGTCTTTTTCCCCTTCTTCCAACTCTTTCTAAATCATTCATTTAAAGTATTAAAGATGCTATTTTAGTGTTGGGGACACACTGGTGACTGACACGCGCTTCTCCCCATCATACTTTCAGTCTAGGTGAAGGATGGAGAAAAAAATCTTCCAGAAAGAGATAATAGCATAAATAAAAGACCTGAAAGGGAGAGAGCCCAGTCATTCCCAGAGCTGCCTATGTGGCGGGAGCGTAGAGGTCACTGAACAGAAAGAAAGTTGGGTCTTACAGTTGAGCAGCCTGCAGACCTTAAAGCTTCTTCCAATTTTGCAAGGAGTTTGGGATATCATCAGTGAGAATAATGGGAGCTACTCAATGCTTTTTAAAAAACTTAGAAAATGTTGATTTAAACAATATGTCAAATTTACGTATTGACAATTAGTGACTTTAAAGAAAGTAGTCAGTCTTGATTCATGTTCAGGAATTCTCATTCAATAAGTTTTTCAAGAATAACAATGAAAGACATGGGGGGAAACCAATAAAACGTAACACTTTATTATTATTTTTATCTTAGAAGGAATTCACCAAAGGCTTCATATTATACTATGGCATCTTTAATTATAAAAATAAGCAAATAAAATAACTTGCATCTGTCATTACCATGATATGTTTCATAACCTTTATATGCACATGGAGCTTAAAAATGTAATTTAACAATAAATAATGACATATACCAGATATGCTCACTGTTTATTCCAGTACTCAGCCAAAAACCTAAATATCATTTAAATTATAAATACATAATGCAAATATAATGGCACAAAAATGTCTAAAGTGCAACCAAATCACAAGAGAAGAATCATGCAAACTGGTCTAGGTCAGCCCCCGAATTACTCTGCAGCAAACACAAGACGAAGCTTTGGAAGTTTAAGGGGGGAGTCGGAGGGAGTGGGGTGCGGAAAAGAGAAGCAAAAAACTAGCAACATTGTGAGAACTGCTTCTTTCTGTATGTGTAGATATATGTATTGTAGATACATATATAGATATAATTGTGGGGAGAAAAGGGGGGTACCACGGTTTGAAGAGGTCACAGCAAAAAAAAAAAAAAAAAAAAAAAAAAAAAGAAAAAAGAAAAAAGGAAAATAAAGGAAAAAGGAAATCTACCAAACTGAAAAAAGAGAGAAATTTGCTAGGAATACTCATGAACTACTTGTCGCATTGGGGTCCTGGCTTAGTTGGGTTTGCAAAATGGACACAACACACAAACTTTAATAGCTTTTCTGGTTCAGAGAAGTCAGCCTTGCCTGGGGATGGGAAGTGTGGGAGGGAGGGGAAGAGTCTAACTTAGAATATGGTCTACCTGATTTCCAAGAGGCTAAGGCAGTGTCCATAAGTTTGGGGACCTGGGGGTGGGACAGTTCTGAGTATAAAAATGCCCTTAACAATCTGATGTCAGCACGCTTAGAGGCTGTGTGGGGACAAAGGCAGCAACGTTTGTGCTGCTGCTGCTGCTGCTGCTGGGTCTGCTGCAATTGCTCTTGGTCCTTGAGCAGCACGTTACTGGTTTTAAAGGCTTTATGGTAAAGTTGTATTGCTTTTCATTTTTCTGGAGATGTGCCCTCTCTCCTCCCACCAGGATCCCTATCACTCGATTTGGTCAAATCTTGAGTTTAGCCTAGTGAGAGTCAAGCACCAATAGTTTCTACCTAAGCGAGTTTGGAGTGGCCCCTGCAGTCCTACCCCTCCTCCCTCTCTTCCTCTCTTAACATTGACCTTTGGTGGGCAGTGACGCTCATAAGGGACTGTTGGGTTCAAGGACAGTGACCCTGAGAAACTACTGTTGTTCATAGATAGGTTAGTCATTTGACTTTGGTGGTCGCCATCTTGTAAACATCATGGCAGAAATGATCAAACCACCAGCTCGTTTTCCCTCTTTCTTTCTTTCTTTTTTTTTTCTTTTTTTTTCTATTTTTTTACGATCCTACAGAGATGGCCCAGCTGCCAGGACTACTTTGGCAGGCAGCGTGCTACAGGACGAAAATGTAAGAGAAGTCTATTAAGGCTGGACAGCCCAGGGTTATTTATACTCTCTCAGCCCCAAGTCCCCCGGACTAAAGACCCAAAGGCTGATTGACTCATTCCTGATTGATTTAATGGAAAGTCTCCCACCCCATCATCATTTGCCAGAGTACCAGGCACCGATGAAAGGGGACGAGTAAAGAACTGCCACTTCCTAATGTGTAGTAGGCCTTATCACACTGTAAGTGGTCCAAGCCCATAGGGATGATCTTTTTGGTTCCCGGAATTTCCAGTTGGATGTGACAGAGATCTTTCAGTATAGGTCTAAGTCAAGAGTAGCCTCTGGGTTGAGGTGGGCTGGGAGATTAACATCTTACCTGGGGTCCTTCAGATAAACCTGTTGGTTTCTCCTGTCTCATACAGGCCCATCTTAAGTTTTGATGTTGAATTAAAACTACTTCTACCCCCTTAGTTATAAAAAAGGCCACAAGGAGCATTTATGTGGATATCTGGAAGTGAGATAGTTATTCCATTCCCAGGAAAAGAAAAATAAAGCTAAGTTACAAAACTAAATCTATATGCAATAAAGTTATTATATACTGCTTTGTTTAAGCAGAGTCCTCTGGAATTTATGTACAGTACATTAGTTTTCAGCTATTTATATTCCACAGTTAGACCTTAAGATTCTCTGGTTTTAAGACAATTGTTAAAGATACTTTTAAAGCTCTGAGCAGTTACAGTACATAAAGATGTTAGCTTTTTGTTTTTCATTAGATGCAAGAAGATGCAGGCTCAAAGTCTGGTTGGACAGCCAGGCTCAAGCAATTTGGTAAATGTGTCGGAAAGAAAATTAGACATTGGAGGATCAAGACCATAAGACACTAGCTCATTAGAGATCAAGAATTCAAATGTGACATTCATATTCGTCCATGGCCAGCACAGATTCATAACACGAATTCCATTTAACATCTTTATGAGCATTTAAGACATGCATTTAAATAAAGTTTTCTTATCAGCTAACTCTACTGGGGCAACCGTTCTAAAGGGATCCACATCTTCAAATTACAATGGCTGGAGAGTTACATGAATGTTTTGTATTTGGGGGTGGTCTGAGGGTAGCAGGGGAAAAAACATGGCAGAGGAAGTTGGTAAAAGAGGGTACTTTCTCCTGAGGAGAGGCAGAATGATCACATGGATTTTGTTGGTGGGAACGCTGCCATTGTAGAATGTTGGGATATTGATTACAGAAGCCTAGTTTCATGCAATTTTCTTTAAGGGGGATAGAAAATAGGAACTACTTTAAAAAAATCAAACCAGGCACAGTACACTCAAAATTGGTGTGTCAACACCCCTAAAATGATACTAGTTTGGCGAGGTTGTGAATAACCTCTCCCTGGTTATGCACTCTCTTGGGATGTGCGTTTGATGTGGGAGGGAGAGTCCTCCTCACCTCGGAGGTTCCTGAGGAGGACTTTCAGCTTCTGCGGCTCATTGGTGCGTCTCCTGTTGAAGTCAGCTCGTGGGTGTGTTTGGGCACAGTGGTCTGTCTGCAGGATGTGGAAGAGGCTGGCCATGTTAGGTCCAATTTTCTCCATCAGGCTGTCTCTGATTGTGCTGACTGTGTCTTCATCACATTCCAGCAGGCTTCGGACAAGTCTGTTATAGTATCTGCATCAAGAAAGAGAATGCATGTGGTAGTCATCCAGTGAGAGCCAGGCAGGACCCAGGCTTTCACCCAGGCTCTAGCCAACACGAGTCCCTAATGGCCTGACCATGCAAACATCAACAGTTCATCAGTTGAAGGTGGCTTTTGCTCTCTAACCCTTGTGCTGTGTCTCCCTAGTTTCAATGCATCTACTCCTAGGGTTTACCACACAATGCAAGAGAGGTCTTCATGTTTAGAGTTCAGGAGATTTAGATCACACTTTGAAGAGCAGGCTGACTGTGGTGATTGACAATTTTAGAAACAGAATTACAGAGCTAGCTGGGACCACAGAGACCTTTTGGTGACTAGTTCAACTCTCATTTTGTAGGGAAGAAACTAAGGTGGATGAGCTGAAGCAACTTAGAATGAGGTGAGTCCAATGCTCAACACTGAGATTAGTAGCCATTGTACATGCATATGTAATTATTTTGATGCTTTTTTGTAATTTTCCTTTTTTTTTTTTTTGTGGTGCGTGGGCACAGGGGTGTGTGTGTGTGTGTGTGCGCGCGTGTGTGCAGATGTGTGCATCTTCTGATGAAACTTCATCTAAGGCCCCCTCTTCTGTGTGCCATGCATTTTTCTACATAATCTAATTCCCATATCACATACTTGGCCAACTCTGATAAAAGATATTGACTGACTCCATCTTCAGCCCTCCATCAAAGGTATATTGTAGTCAGAAGGCCAAATCCTAGGCAAGAAGGCTATTTAAATGGAAATATTGGTGGTTTTTAAGGGTTCATGCTACTATAATTCATGAATCCTTCTCCTACTGTACCAGGGTTTGCTAACCTCTTCCCTTTTTGGATATTTATAGATCTTTGTTCACCATCATTTGTGATGGCTTTCTTTCCCTGACTAGACTGTAAGCTTACTGAAGGCAGGATTTGTGTCCTTCTTTGTATTCCTCATGGCCCAGTGCCATTGTGCTACATTGCCTGCTCACTGCACATTTGTTGATTTATTTTGCAGCCACTAAGGAAATGGAGTTTTAAGAATATAATTCTCTTCAATAAGTAGTGATTCCTAGAAGAAAACTTAACTGTAGTTTTGATAAATTTTACCAAAACCCCTTATGTTTGGTATCAGTTACCTTCATATTTGGAGCAAATTCTTTAAACACCCCCCAGCAATGTACCTAAGCTGTGTGGCTCGGAAAGGATTAAACTGTCTAATATTTAGGGCATATCAATGACTTGTCCTGTTATTTGGGAAGACAGTTCAGGTATTTTCCAATTTAGATTGGGATGCCTGTGGTCCATTTTGCGGTGGTAGTTGAGTTGTCAAAGCCCATTAGCTCTGTATTCACTAATAAGAAACGCTGGGTGACAGTGACCTGCAGTATTTATAAGGAGAGAACCTTTCCTCAGAGGAGTCCAAGGATCTCTGGGGCCAGTGGATCTTCCGTGAAAAGAAACCTGTTTATTTTTAACTCACTGTACAGTGCACAGGATCAAACATCTTTCCAGAATAACTTAACCCCCCAGAGAGGTTCTTTCAAAGATGTATGGTAAATAGCATGGAACGTGGCTAATGAGGTGATATGGTCACCCTTCTGTGGCCCAGCAGAAGGAAGCTGGGGACTGAGAGGCAAGTGCAGTGTCTTGGTTGCTGACACAGGCCTGGCAAAACCCTTCCCTCCAGGGAGAATTATATCCAGAGGTGGTTAAAATCGGGACTCTCTGGCACAGAGGAACATTTTCCAGCTCTTTGGAATTATAAAGCACATGAGTCAAAGGAGATCTCCTTTGGATGGGGAAATGGGGAGAAAAGCAGTTTTGGAAAAACATGGAGTAAACAACTTTGCACCAGCAGCTTCTGACATCTACACACCCACATAGGTCTCCAGGCATCTCCTAGCTCTTGGGCTCTGCTAGGACCTGGGTCCTTGGATGGCCGTGTCTATTTCAGAGGGTGATTAGATCCTGGTAGCTGGTTTCTGATCTCCCATCCCTCCAATAAGGACTTTATAACTTAGAAGTTAACCCTTCCATTTCTAGAAAGAGCTGTTCATGCCAGATGAGTCCCCAAATGGGCTGGAAAATACAATCTTTCCTTAGAAAGGGATAAAAAGAAATGCAAGTTCTTTCTTAGAAGGACTTGAAAGCTTTTGTCTAGACAAAGAAGTCTAGTACCCTTAAGGGAATTAAACTTCTGTAGCCAGCTTTGCAGCTTCAGGGCCATACGTTTCCTTCAGGCCCCACTTTGTCAGAGTGCCTGCTCTTTTTTGGAGGGGTTCTACCTTTCTACCTTTACTGTCACTTTGTCTGCTGGCTCAGATATGATACCTGACTTTGGTGTTTCTTGACAATGACCCTTGCCAGCCTGAGGGCTCTTCGTGAGAACCACCCACCCCCACTGGAATCTACCCTATTTCCCTCATGGAGCTTTTGTTAACTCAACAAGGGCAGGCTGAGAAAGCTCTTTAGAATATAAAAAAAAAGTCCATGTCTCCATTAGTAGTTCTTCAAATGCTGGAAAATTTGTCAGGATTCTTTGATGTCACCAGTTTCTCAGTATGAGCAATAGGTTAACCCAGTGCCTGTCCAGTAAGGGCTGGAATAGCCATTTACCTCTGGGATCATGCTTGCCAATGACATAGCTCTTTCCTGTGTCACTAAGTGTGATAGATTATTTAAGAGGTTGTGTCTCCAGCAAAAGTTGGCTTAGCAATCATTACCTATTTAGTGAGCACCTTCTTGTACTACAGTCTTATAGTTCCTACAGTTATTGGTAGGATGTGTCCATCCTTTTGAGAAAGTACACAAATTTAATTGTGGACTACCATGGTTCACATATATTCAATTGTGCTTAGTATTTTATTTTTGGGTTCTGGCTATTTCCTGCAGATTTTGCTGGCTGCCATTTTTGAAGTAGAAATCAAATAGCTTGGCTCAAGGCCACATGAATTCTAAGCCCAACTTAGTTATTCACAAGCTGTGTGACCTTCAGCAGGTCACTCTACTCTCTGAGCCTTTCTTCTTTAATTAGTAAAACGAGGCAGTTAGTCTAGTTAACCTCTGCAGTCATCTCCAACTATGACATTCTCTGTTTCTAGGGATTCAATACACATTTTTCTTTTCAATTTTGTAAAAAATAGAGCAGCTCTGCGTATATCTCCTCTTTTGCAGTGGTAGTTAGGACTGCTTAAGAAGATTCCTTTCTTGATTGGGCATAGTGGTTCATGCCTATAGTCCCAGCACTTGAGGAGGCCAAGGTGGGTGGAACACCTGAGGTCAGGAGTTCAAGACCAGCCCGGCCAACATGATGAAACCCTGTCTCTACTGAAAATACAAAAATTAGCTGGGCGTGGTGGTAGGCGCCTGTAATCCCAGCTACTTGGGAGGCTGAGGCAGGAGAATTGCTTGAACCCAGGAGGTGGAGGTTGCAATGAGCCGAGATCTCACCACTATACTCCAGCCTGGGCAACAGAGTGAGACCCTGTCTCAAAAAAAGAAGAAGATTCTTTATCTTTATGGAGGATGGAGGAGATGTGTTGGAAAGACTTGGTGGGCTAAGTGTTCTGATTGCCCAGCCCAAAAGTACCTTTTTAATTATGTGTCTTTTTTCTCACTTTGAAAATTCCATCCCTGACCTTTTTTTTCTTGGTAAAGAATAAGATCAGATATTCTCCATAGCTACTGTTTCAGCCATGCTTACCCAAATACACACATACTGCCTAGGAACGTTCTGTGTGAGGGTTTATAAATAGTCCTTTGTTTCCCTTGATCAATATTATTCTTCTGTTTCCTGTTCCCTATCCATGCCCTAGAGAGTTGGAAGCTTTGTCAGTTTTCCCACTCTGGATCTGGGTTGGTCTAAGTGGTTCCCAAGCCTCACACCACCCTGCTGGCCTGATCAATTTTGCCTGCTTCCCACGGGATTGAAAGCATAGTTTGCAAATTCAGGCAGGTGGAAACTCCAGCTACCTTTTTAACTTCTAGGTGCATTTCTGTCATGGAAAATCCCCTTGTTCTGGCTCCTGGTCCAGTCACAGGCTTTTGGATTCTCCCAGCCCCAAATCTCATGCTAGATAAGTCACAGGAAGGTGGAATGAACCTGTAACTACTTCCTCTTGCAATTCTGTGCCAGCTGGCACAGACTTAGCATGTGTCTATGGTGGGATAGAGGCTGGGAAAGCAGGATGTCTCAGGAAGGTGAGCAGCTTCAATGGAGCAAAGCAAGCCCAGCATGGAACCACACATTTCTACAATCCTGAGCAGGAATAATATAGCCTGTTAAAGTGAAATTTTTGGAGAAAGGTTGCATGGAAGATTCTGGTTTTCAAGGGCTGGCCATTTTTTTTTTCTCCAATTGACCTTTCCTAATGAGTCCCTAAGATGAAAGAGGGAGATAAGAAGACTTTCTTCATGACCATTTTCTAAAGGTGTTGAAAATAAGGCACTGATTAGAAGAAATAATGGCCTGGTTAAAAATTTACTAGTCTCTTCCTAGATAAGTTGGGACCTCTAGTCTAGTAGCTATATAGTTCTGCCTAAAGACCTCTCTGCCTTTCTAATGGAAGACACTACTTCAGATGAAATAGGGAGATTAGCATTGCCTCACAATTGGAAATATGCCGTGTTATAGATCATGATTTGTCATAGAATCCTTCAGGATCTAAATTGCAATAGTGGCTCTGCTAATGCACCCCTCCCCCCACCTCTAACTACCACACAAACACATACTTTGTCCTTAGCCCCTGTCTGGCTAAGAATTCTTCATTTCTTTTCCTAATAGTGATGGAAGTCTCCAATAATTAATCAGGTCTCTCCTCCCCATGACCTGCCCCTATTTCCTCTGTGCAATAAGAATCTTCCTAGGGGAAATTTAAAACCAAGAGTTTTATAGAGACAGCCCACTTGAGAGAAATGGTTTTATTTTTCTGTTCTGAGAAAACCATTTAGAAGCGCATGATAAAGTCACTTCCAAGGACTAGAGAAGTGATTCTTACAAATTGACTTGCGGTTCTGGAGGGCACTCACCTGTAGTTAAGGGCGAATAAGAAATTTTACAAAGTGTTTGTGTTAGGCACCTTAGCCTTTCCCTAAGGAGGAATTACTTCTTTGTTGCATGTATGTACATGACTAAATCACTTGTAAGCCCCAGAGGGACTTGGCTGTTGCCACTATCTTAAGAAAGGTGGTGGCACCTGGCTAGGAAATTAATCACATAAGCCTGTGAGAACTCTCAGATGATCAGAGTAACATGCAAAGGACTGATCATTGTGGATATGTGCAGATTTAAGTGGGGAGTCAAAGAATCATAGAAATTCAAGACTGGGAGTCAAGTTTTTAGGCTGAAGGATATCACAGGGGACTAAACTTGACCGGCCTGCACTGCCCCTGCCATACCTCCACGCCAACCCCATCAGCATCTCTCAGTTCTTGCTGGGAACCTTTCCAGGCCACGCACATGAACTGAGGATGCCAGCTGTCTCACGTAATAGGAATTCACTCCTGGCTGGTAAAGACACCGAAAAGTACAATGCCCAGATGTTACTGTACTAGCTCAGTGGCCTTGGGTGGTGTTTGAATACTAAGATGAGAATGGGATCTGGACAGGCATAGAACACACTCATTCTAGGAAGTGTTGGACTAGAGGAATGGGATAACATAAGGCCTGAAAGGAAACCTGAAAATGGTCCAGTCCAGCCATTTCACTTTTTACAAAGGAAATCTGAGCCCCAGGGAAGTGAGATGGCTTGCTCTGGGCTCCCCAGTGAAATCTCTGACTGTGTTTGGGACTCATTTGAAATAGATGGAGATTTAAAATCTGCATTATGACATTTAACCAGGGGGCTTTTTTTTTTTTTTTTTTTTTTGTTTGGCATGGCCAATTGTGCTGTTGCACGGTCATGGTTTCAGCCAAATCTGATGTCTTAAAAGCTTGTTTCCAGAAACTTCACCATTCCCTTCAGGCTTATGGCAAAAAATGGTCAATGAAAACACCCAGGGATGCTGCAGATGAGGCTGGCTTTCTATGAGCTGCATGAAAAGACTTTTCCTATAACAGTAGGGAAAAAAAAGCCCAAGCTGCTTAAACTGTCACAACCAATCACAAACATATTTTTTTTTCCTGCAAAAGCTGGGAAGACTGCAAGCTAAAATAAGAGCATGACTGTGGCAATTTAACCCTCCCTTCCAGTCTGGCTCTGCCAGCCAGCCACCTGCTCCCAGTCCCCTGACTGTGAAAAAGTGAACTCAGTTTGTACCTGTTGGAGAAGTGATTGGGCAGCTGGACGACCTCAGTGATGGCTTCGGGGTTCCGCTTGGCGATGCTGCACACGTTCAGCTTGCTGTAGCACTCTTCCTGCACCTCAGCAATCATCCTTTGGAACGTGGAGCACCTCCGAATGGCGAGGAAGACCTTGGAGGTGACCCCGTTGGCGATGCACTTTAAGCTCTCTTTGACGAATGCTTTTCCCTGCCATGGAGGAAGGACAAGAGGGAAGTCTTTAGGTTGACCTGAAAAGAGGATGGGCATACACGTGGAGGAATTTAAGGGGGCTCATCTGGGCAACATATCATGGCCATCTGCATATGCTTGCAATGAGAAGATTGCATGTCCTGGCTAAGGATTTAAAAAAAAAAAAAAAGCTCCCTCCCCACCTCCCTGGCTTCCCTTGAGAATTGAGCTCTACCAAAATGAAATTAGAGAAAAAAAAGATGAACCGTGATCAACCATCCTGCAGCTTAAAAATAGTCATAATCTGACTTTCTATTCTTGAGATTGAGACTTTGAGAATTCAGATCAAAAGCTAGTGTGTTGGTCATACAGAGAGAACTTCCTTGCTCTATGCATGTTTTTCTGTCCTCTCATAGAGAAAAATCTTTTTGTCTTATCACCCCTGGCCTTATAAGACAGCCTCTACTAGCTCCTTAGAATCATGCATTAGAGTGAGTGGGGCGTGTCTTATACAGAACCTATCTCCTGGCCAGATGAGTGCCTCTGCGTATGTGTGGTGTGTGCACACTCGTGCATACACATGCTGAGATGGGAATTTAGAGTGGGGAAGCTGAGAAGTAGGGCTGGTTCCCTACAAGACTGGTTCCTAATAACAATGGTCTAACACATTGTTAAAGACAAGCAGCCAGTGGGAGCAGTGGTCAAGGTCTTATTACCTGAGTGTCAAATTTAGCAGCGCTGTACAAGAAGGATTTACAGATGTCATACATCCCATCTGTGTCACAGGTGGAGTTTTCCAGGCATGCAAAAGCCCCGCAGCCAACCTGTAGAGCACTGTTGAGGCAGCGAACCACTTCAGCTGAAAGAGACAAATTCATCCATTCTGGGTCAAACAGTGAGGATGGCTGGGTGGGATCAAGTGGGTGCAGAGGTGAATTTCAAGGACATGGGGTCAGAAGAACTTATCCTAGGAATCTGTCATGAGAGGCAATGGATAGACCCATTTGAATGAGAAAGAGAGGATAGACAGGCTCCTTTTGCTTATGAGAGCTGGAGCACATGATCGACAGGGAGGGAGTTCTCTGTTTCAAACACAGGCTCCCTGTTTCACCATTACCTACAATTTTGGTGTCTGGAGAAGTGAGGCTCAAGTCTTGAAATGCACCGTGCCTTTAAGCCGTTCCATAGAATCAAAGGTCCTTGCTTAGCACTTGAAAGCATGGAAAGGCAGGAGACAGTGGCTGGTGGTCAGGTTTAAGAGGTAAAAGGGCCAGGGAATCCATCTAGCTTTGGAAAAATGCACTCCCGAGTAAAAAGCATGGGATTTTAGTCTAAATGGAAGAGAAGACTGTGCCAGGAGTCCACTTGGAGACCCTTCTGATTTCAGGCTTTTAACTTACGGTCATATTGGCAAAAAGAAATCTGATCCGTTCATGTTTCACCCCAACCCTCCACTAGGACAGTGCTTAGAGGTATGTATAATCTCTTTCATATTAAAAGCCTTAAAAAAAGAAAAAGAAAAGGAAAAAGAAACACAGGTGTGGAATAACCAGGCCAAGGCATCCCTTGTGCAAGACTGGAAGAAAACCGCAAAAAACTTGCATGAGGCTTTCTACATTCTGGATAAGATCTCCCATAAAAGTAATTTTTCTCCCACAGAAGGGGGGTGTTCTGGCAGGCAGCTCGGCAAGGAATGATCTGCAGCCTTCATGCCACAGGATTCTCCTCTGAGATCAAAAGCATGGTTCAGTTAGTCTTCCCCACCCCCTCCCACCACCCGCAGCCTCTAGGATGTTACAAGTCATTTCCCTAATTATATATTTCCACGGGTTTAAATTATAACTTTGCTTTAAGCAGTTTTAATATGCATTAGGGCTGCTATTGTTTTAGGCAAGCTCGAATTGTGAATCACTGCATCTCTATAGCAACTAAGTACAAAAGGAAGTGAAGCAAAAGCCCTCCTCTCGGCAGGGACCTGTGCTCTTCCAAGGGGATCATCATCTGCAGCATTTTGACACCTGCGATCCGATCTTTGCTGACAGTTGGAGGACAGAGGGCAGTATTGGAAGGGGAACAAGTGGAGCCAGAGAAGTCAAGAGGCAGAGGTGTCAATGCGGGCTTCCTAATGATTCTTTTCCTTTGGAAGCCAAAATAATGCACAATTAGCTGCTCCAAGAGTCAAGACGAAAGTGAGACCTTACCCTTGGAGAAACAGCTGCTACGTTTCACAATTTTTTTTTTTCCAGGGGCTCTCTGGCTACGGGCTGCAGGGACGATTGAATGGAGCCCTAGAGAGCCAGCAGGGAGACAGGCAGCAGGGTTGGGGGTGGGATGTATAGGGTTTTCTCTGAATCCGCCCTGGATTTGTCAGACTTGAGGGCTATGGTTCTGAAAATCAGTCTGAAGAGGGAGCTTTTCTGTGTATTCTCTTAAGAGGTAGAGAAGTCAAGAAGTGAAAAGGTAGGGTCTTAAGAGGAAAGGAAGAGGGACAGCATCAAACAAGCCAGGTCTTACCTTAGATCAGCTTCTGGAAAGTATAGAGAGCGCTTTGAAGCATGCCAACATTCAAGCCTTTCCTCCCCTCTCACCCCTCCCCCTCCAAGAGGGTACGTGCCAGATTTCAGGCAATCAGGCTAGGCTTATGCAATGAAATACCCTCAGCAGAGCGTCCAGCTTCTTCGTTTAGTTGCATGCAATTTATTAAACAAAGGAGCTCCACTGCCTAAGGCTATTGGATTACACTGGCAGTTTATTGCCATCAGGCATGAAGCACATTTATTATCAAGATCAGCCTTCACAGACACAGTTGCAAAAGGGAGAGGCAAATGAGGACAGCTCTTTGGGGGAGAAACTGCTCTTGGGTTTGCTGCTTACCTGAGTTTTGAGCCGCCACTCGGGATTTCCTGGGGCTCACAGAGTCATTCTGCTCCGCCTCATGGGTTGCAGAAGCACTGATCACCAGCACCAGAAGCACTGCTGAGTTTTGGAGCATTCTCTGAGAAGTTTCCGCTAAGTTGTTGGGTTTTTTTTTTTTTTTTTTTTTTTTTTTCCTGCCCCCCTTTCCTCTTTCCCTCTCCCGGCTTGAGTGAAGATGTGGATCTGGATACACTGAAAGCTTAGGTGAGGATTTGATGAGGATTTTTTGTTGTTGTTGTTGCTGCTGATGCTCCTGCTGCTGCTGCCGCCGGTGCCTCCGCTGCTGCTGCCGCTGCTGCTGCTGCAGTCGCTGCTTCTTGCACCTCTGGCTTTTGCAAACTGGGGGCCCAAGAGCTGCACCCAGGGATTTTATAGCCGTTCTTATCGGTCCTCAGGATCAAGGACCAATCAGGTCCCTCAACCGGTCTGGCGAGCCAATAAGAGGGCATGCAATTCAGCTGGAGCTTTTTGACTTCTTAGAAATATTTTCCAGCAAATTAAAAGTACCTGCTGCCAATGTTTTATATGTGTGTGTGACTGTGTGTGCAGAAACGTGTGAAAAAGCTATTTTCATGGAAGTAAGGGATATCTCTGTATTGATTGAACTAAAGAAAAATCCTATAGAAGTCTCTCCAAGTTGCTTTTTGAAATCTAGCCATCTTTTTTTCTAATGAGCCACTTGGGGGAAATGGATAGCAGGGGTATGGTGGGGAAATGTGATCTCTTTAGATGGAACTTAACCTGCTTACAGCAGTTTTAGTCTAATTTTAACAGTACATTCTCGGTTCTGTTTTGTAAGCTACAAATGCAATAACTCCCTATCTTCTCTGCATGTACATGTTCACATGTCTGTGATGCATTTTTGTTTGTATGTGGACATCCTGGGTTCTCACTCACACATTTGAGCCCTTAAGGGGGAATTTATGTGAGTGGAAAAGCCTTGGGGGACTGAGATGTGACAGCTCAGAGCTGAAGCCTTAGTCCCTCTACTGATCAACCTATGACCCTAACCAAGTCTTTTTTACCTTGCCCACCTCTGTTTTCACATCTATAACACACCAAAGTTGGACTCTGACATTCTCTATACCCCTAAAATAATGTGATTCTTCAATAATCAAATCAGCTTTGACTTCATCTTTTCAGTCACCATCAAAGTTGCAAAGTCCAGGAGTGTTAGTTACCCTAGGTACACATGTACACACCTGCACACACCACCGTCAACAGGGAGACATCATGAATGCCTGAAAATTAATAAACTGTGTTCAAGCCCAGCAACTTTATAACCACTTTGAAACAATAAGCTGGCCAAAGCAAGACTAAACTTGCTGAATGGAAACCAGTTCATTTCTTGGGGAGGGGGGTAGGAAAAAAGGGGGCGGAATGGAAAGAAGGGGTAGGGAAAGACCAGAATGTGTAGGAGAGAAGAATGATAAACTCTAGACTTAATAGGAAAATTGCACTGCAATCGCAAATCATGCCTGGTATAGAAGCTTATATTTTCTTATAAGTGAGTTGTAGGCAACGCTGAGGTTTATCCCTCACATGTGAAGGAGGTTAATGAGCCAGGAGAGAACTTCTCAGGGTAGGAATGTGGTGAAGGTATTATACAATAAAACCTTTAATAATTTTGGGGAAGTAGACGAGAAAGGGCCACTGGTAATTCATACAGATTTGGGCAGGATAATCTTGCAGAGAAACAGGGCCAGTGGCTTTATTTAAATCCTAAAACCTTCAAACAAAAGTTGAAGAAAGAGTGCCAACCCTGTTAACCACAAACTAAACCAAGAATCAGCTCTGTATATGTTGCGGGGTGATGGGGTGGGGGCAGGGATGGGGGTGGTTCTGGGTGATGATAGCCTATCCCTCACAAAATAGGGTTGTTTGGGAAGTATGAACGTTTTCTAGAAAAAGGAATACAAGGAATAAAGGATACAGGAAATGTCTAAAAGAAAGGAAGGGAATTTTCAGATTTACATTAAATAATAAGAATACATTTTAATTTATATTAACAGGCAGTATTGGTATTTCTTGAGTACCTTCTGGGCTGAGTGCTAGGGGACAGTGTGGGAGGATAAGTGAAAAGACATAGAGAAGAAGGTAAATTCATGATTCTTGTCCTGGAGGTACTTGCAGGTGAGTTGGAAAGATGACCAGCCACAGTCATACTTCCTAAAGGTTCAGGATGTCAGGACCTCACATGGTAGGACATAGGCTCAGGCAGCACTGGCTGGAGATGAGGGGAAAGCTCTTGAGGGAAAGATCAGTGGGAAAATATGTAAACTGCTGTTGTTGCTTTTTAAGAATTTAGGAAAAAGCTATGCTATTTCATTTTTAAAGAACAAAGCTTGTATTGTGGAAAGCTTCAAGGTTGTTTGTATTGCTTTAGTCAGGAGTAGTAGATGCCAGGCAAGGCAATAGAGTTGCTCAGTGCTCTCTTCCAGGAAGGGAATAAGAGGACAGATGCGTGTTCCTCCCAAGGGTCTTGACTTCTGTTCTTTAGCATTCTCTATCTCCTTGGCCTTTATTCATCATCTGAGGCAGTGCCATTTGTTTCTCTTGGGCTTTCCCTGAGTTTGTCTGCTTGGCCTGGTAGGGTGATAATTTACCACCAGCTGTCCACTTTGTTTTTCCAACTTCCTATTGCTCTCACCAGAACATGATGACCTACAAGCATCAAGATGTGTTTGTGTGTGTGTGTGTGTGTGTGTTTTTTTCTGATGTTGATTTATTATTCCTTCTTATTTTGCTCACTTACTATCTTGTGCCTGGAAGTTCATTGCTAGGTGTGCCAAGTGTTTCCCAAACAGGTAAACTGTCCTTTGAAGAAATACAATAGTGGTCAACCCATTGATTTGAATGTAGCTAGTATGCATGTCAATACATTTGAGAACCTTAGGGGAAGGAGCTGAAGTCTACGTGAAATGCCCAGTGTAAAGATTCTTTCTAGAATGTCATGGTTTGTGGATATCCAAGTGCCCTCAATCATTGTGCAACTATCTAGAACTGTGATATAGCAATGATAAAAGGGTCTTGGGGGCCCTGGTGGTGATGTCTGGTTTCTTTGTAACTTCTCTTGGGGGTCTGAGAGAATATGGAGGAGTTTGCTTAGCAGGCTTCAGAGTCTGAATTTTATCCCATAAGGAACAGGAAGTTATTAGGGCTCTTGAGCAGGAATTGTTAAATGGTGGGTGGAAATAAGTGTTTGGGCAAGGTTGTTTCATCATACTTATGATGGTTTGGAGGAAGAAAAGAACATAAGTTTTAAGACTAGTTTATAACATAGAATATCGTTGATGAGATTCTGGTCTACAACGGTGGTGGCAGGAAAGGAAGGGAGGCAAATATGAGAGGTATTTTAAATGAACTGGAAATTATTGATTAACCTAAGGATTGTCTTGGGAAAACCCTTTCTCCCAGTTTAATGATAATGGAGATAATGCACATGAGGACTTTTCCCCCCTTATGTTTTAGTTATGACTTTTAGTTGACAGGACTATCTAGTGGCTCCGTTAGGCAGGTGCTTCCTGGCATTCTGTTGAGCAGCAGAATTACCTAACAAAAGGACTTGACTGCACATTAGGGAGCTGCGCCCAAGTGCAGTGGGTGGGAGGGGAGGGTACACTTTGCCATTGCCCTGAGCAGGGAAAGTGCTAAGAAGTTGGTGGGAGAAGCTGCCAACACCTAAGACTGGGTGATGATGCCCTGGCTGAGCCCGTGCAAGGCTGGCATGAGTTCAGTGAGAAGATTAAGCCAAAAATCTCTGGGGCTTTGTTGGATTTGGCTAGCTTAAAGCTAAGCAGTGAACAGCTCTTTGCCGTTTGGTGAGAGGAGCCCAAGAACAGAGCATGCTTTCTTGGTAAATGTTCCTGTGTGCGCGCGCGTGTTTGGCTAACAGAATGCAAGACCCACCAAGGTTGTTTTGGCATAGTGACCAAAGTTGGACCATTTTTCTTTGGGAATTCTGAGCCTGTGTTTTTTTCAATTGGACTTCGGGCTGTTGAGTCATGCCTTCCTAACTTCAAGACAAAGAAGGAGAAGAAGGAAAAGGAGGAAGATGAGGGGAAAACATTTTTATTTACTCTTCTATAAAGGCACCAGATCATCTGCGTGGACAGTCCTCAATTCATGAGAAAATTGGTGCCATTTGCAAGTCTTTGATTGCTGTAAACTCTACTAAAGAAAGAAGGTCAGAAAATATATTAAGAGGGCAAATCCCCACTTCTCCCCTTTGTTGATGGAGGGTGACTGTGCGCTTGGTTCTAGGTCAGGTGTTGTGGGAAATGCAGAGAGATGGTTGACCTTTGCCTGCACTCCATGAATTCCCAAGCTAGCTCTTAAAGCACGCATGTTGTATTTGAAGAATATCTGTTTTCTGGAAATACAATACAGCAAGTGGGTTGGAATAGAGTTTGTAGATTTGGATTCAGTTAACATTTACTGGGTGCCTATCTGCTCTATGCCAGGCATTACTGCAGAGGCTTCTTAACTGTGAGCAAAGAACTGCTCTCCTCCCTTCCCACAGGAGGATATGGGGATCCGAAGAGAAGAATGACTTTCCCATAGTCATAGAGTGGATGGTAGAAAAATCTGAGATTTGCTTATTACACAAACAGCTCTGGGTTCTTTAGTTGTGTGACCAGTGTAGTGATAGAGAGAGTGTGCATGCTGACAGCCCTGCCCCTCAGGGTGCGGGGAGCAGGGTACAGGAAAAAGAAATAGACAGGATGACCTAACATGCTTAAACCAGAACAGGCAAGTTGAAATTAGCCTCCAAGCCTGTTAACATCTGCTTCTCATTCCTTCACGTATAAGTTCCAATGTCACTTTATATCAGGGAGGACAAATTCGTCATTCTAGAGCAGCCTGAAAATCTTCAGTCTCACACGAGGCTTCCGAAGCAAATAGGAAGAGGATTTGTGTGTCATGGAATCTGTCCTTTGAAATAGCTCTTGGGGAGACCTAAAATGACATTACTCTATTGAGACACATGAGGGCGCTCGGACCAACCAACAATGAGGATCTGTTTCCTTTAAAATTAAAAAAAAAAAAAAAAAAAAAAAAAGTTGTGAATGCCGGCTATGTTCTATCAGCCATTGTTTCATGCTGTCAGGATGCTTCTGTGTTAGTGGTTGGGCAGTCACCTATAACTTAGCCCTTGAGCTTGCAGATTAGAGTGGTCCTGCATATTTAGAAGTTTTGCAACATATACCGTTCTATATACTATTCTATTATTGCCTGATAGGGAAATAGGTTGCAGGCAAATTTCTTACCTGATCAGCCCCAGTCCTAAGTGAAGAATAATATCTGTACTCAAATTGTTCAAGGCAGTTGAGAGAATATGTCAGATAATACACTTGTGGTACTTCGGGCTTCTTAGTTTAGAAAGAGGATTCTATCTCAAGGTGGTAGTGAGCATTCCTCTTCATTACTAGAGAAAAAGAAACCTTTCATTCATTTTTCTACCTAGGATTATTTTTTTTTTCCAGTTGTCTCTAGACAGATCAAGGCTGAATAACTTACTCTATTTCTGTCACTTTTTGTGCCCATCCTCCTGCCTGGAGATCTTCCAGGGGAGTGTGGGAGGTAGATATCGGGACAAACCTGTGCACCTGCTACTTCATGCTCCTGTCCCCAAATACCTTTGTGAAGAAGGGATTTTGTATTCAGGTGGATGCAGGGACTGGTTTGGAATACCTGAGGGGTGGGGCAGGCTGTCACGCTGAGTGTGTCTGAGATGTGCAGACCCCTTCAGTGAAAGGATCAGGGCTTACCACTTCCAGCGACAAATCCATCCATCAGTGTGCATTTCTTCTGCTCTCTGTGCCGAAAATGGTGTTAGCATTGTGAGAGTACAATGAAGTCCTGGGGCAAGGCTTGGGCTCATGACACTGAACCCAGGGTAGCATATGCATGATGTTAAAACCGAGCTATAATGAGTAGGGCTGATCAATGATGCCAATGAATTTGTGAAATAGAAATATTTAAAAGTCCACTCCAACAACCCATGCTGAAGCATCATTCTGACATATTTAGCCTAAAGCCAGCTTGTCATTTGCAAAATGCTGTCAAATTGTAAAGAAGTGTCTTTCAGCCATTCCTAAGTGCTAGACAAATCTATCATTACTAGTTTATTGGCTGAGAAAGAGAGGTGTGGGGAAGAAACAGCCTTTATACAAAGTTACCTGGCAAGGCAGGAAAAGGGCTAGACTGGGAGATTATAGATTTCTTTACTTGATGTTTGGAAATCTTGCCAAGAATTTTTTTATGGCAATTCAGATGTATTTTATAATCAAATTGCATTTAATATGCTTTAGGCTAAAGTGCAATTAAGATACACCAGTTCCTGGCTCTGGATGGGTACCATGGGAGAATCAACATATTCCCATTACTGTATGAGAGTAATAAAGTGCAGAATGCAGAGTCAGAATTTATACTGTAGGATTTTGATAATGGTAGCAAAAATGGTCACCCAGTACCATTTTGTCTGCTTTTACGGAGCACAGTTCTTGTTAGCTCTTTGGGAAATGAACTCTCTCAGCCCTTTTAAAAATTAATTGTAAGGAAATTTAGTGGAACAAATGGAAATCCAAGTGCAAAGGAAACATACTCTGGCCTCCAGGCAAGCATTTTCTTGAACATGTCATTCCGCACTCCCTAGTGACCATAATAGGAAGGGGAGGAAGAGAGAGAGAAAAGTTACAGCTTTGGAGGAAGTGGTGAAATCCATAAGAGCAAAAATGTCATTGGGGGAGTCACTGCTGCTAAGATAGGGAAATTCAGCTCAGAAAAGTGTGAAAGGGTGAATTTTTTTTTTTCATGCAGCAAATTTTAATTTTATTTTCATTGCTTTTCATATTTGTACTTAGAATAATTTCTTCACACAGTTGAAATTGATTGTCTTTACTGTTTCTCTTGTTAGATTAACAAAGGAAAGGCTGTTTCCTCTGTATGGGGGGTGTGTGTGTGTGTCTACCCTTCTTTTGATGTAGTGTTTCAATCATTCACAATAGACTTTGGCATACGGGAAACAATGTGAAATGAGTCATACTGTGAAAATCAAACATTTGAAGTAAGAAAAGTGTATTTCCTTTCATGATACATATCAGACCTTAAAAAATGGGTTGATTTGAAGAAGGGTTAATGCTTTGGGCTTTTAGAATCACAGCTTCTCTCTCTCTCCCTCTCTTTTTTTTTTCTCCGTAGAGGTAGAGAAATGGACTGACAGCTTAGACTTATTCCATGAGTCCAGATGTCTTTCCAGACCATTCAGAAAGGGGTACAGACACAGAGTCATTCTCCAGAGATCCCTGTCATTGCCCTCACTGGCCCTTTATTGCAGCCCAGGCTGGAGCTGTGGACATGAAGGGTGGCCTTAGTTCCACAGTGAGCAAGGCTCTGAGAATTCTTACCTTTATATAATCCTTACTTTTTCCTTTTGAACAAGTGAAATTTCTCTAGACGACCTTTAGAAGCTGTGAGGTTTTCTTTCAGCCTTGCTCCAACTCCTTCCCCCACTCACTCCAGAAAATGTTGCCTTTTGCCATCTAGAGCTCCTTTCAGAAGCAGTGAATGCGAAGCCGCCAGCTGTGAAATAGGTGCTGTGAATGGCTTGTCACAGGGAGAGTAGATTTACTGAGAATGAGCTGCGCTTTGCTGCAGACTTCTCTGACTATTGCCAAAAAGGGTTTGCTACATGACAAAGAATCCGAATTGTGCTGTCTGTGGGCCCTGAGGGCTGTGGAAGGTGGGGAGGGAGAATCCTCTGTGTACCCTATTATTAGGTTCAGTAACTGAATCCAGGTGCTACTCTTATGCCAGGGGCTTGGTTCATAATTTTGGTTCCTTACTGGTTGGAACTTCTGCAGCTCCAGGGTGTGTGTGTGTGTGTGTGTGTGTGCGTGTGTATGTGTGTACATCATATAAGTGTATATCCACGGTTAAAAGGCATGGCCTTTCTCAACTCTAGGTTCTCATTCTCATGGAGCTCCTAAATCATAGCACAGAAAGCATGTTAAAATGCACCCATATTCTATGATAAGTGTATTTTTATCTAATTATATATAATGTAATGAACAGCAGTTGATTAGTTGGCATGGTGTTACATTTTGTAGATGCTTACTTAAAAATCTGTTCAACTTTGTGCAGTTTTCTTTTTGCATTTTTTTCTTTGGAGTAGGCATTTTTTCCCCCAGTTCTCAATCATCTTTAAGCCTTAGAAAAGCTTGTAGATGCTGGACACCATCCTATAGTGTGCCTAATGAATAAGATGGCTCTGGGTTTTGAGTTCAAGAAAGAGTTGTCAGCCAGAACACAGAGGTCCATTCATTTAAACTGACATTTCCCAGACTGTAGTCCTTTGAAATGCACTAAGAGAAAGGGACTCCATACTCACATTCATTTTGGTGTAGGGGAGTACCAGGAACATCAACATGTGAAAGTCACCCAGAAATCCTGCAAGAAGAAAACTTTTAAATTATTGAATCCAATGTTTCCCAAATGCATTTGATTCAGAAATTTTATTTAAATGAGTACCACTTACTATTCTCCTAAAAAACTAGTGTTGGAACTAACTTTGGGAACTGCTGAATAGAAACCTCTTAGCTGCCATGTTAAGCCCTCTGGGTTTACCTTGGTCCTACTCTGGACTACATTTTTATGCCTGCAACCTCAGGCATCCTTCTTTACAGACATACTCAGAATTAAACCCACCTTTGCTTGAGGGTCAATAGGGCTTTGAGTGCTGGACATACCTAATTCAATTAACCTCACCATTGCAATCTTCATCACAACAGTGTAATACAGGTATTATTATGCAAATTGTACCTACAAAGAGCATGAGGTTCAAAGAAGCCCAGTCAATAAGAAGTAGAGTCTTTATTCAACAGAATATGGGGTGTATATGACTCTAGAGCCCATGATTCTAACCAATGGCATGTTATAGAAGAAAACTAACACTGAATCCAGAAATAAGTATATTCAGGAATCCAGGACATGACTATGCCCTATTTTCATTCCACTGCAGGTCTCCCCATATATGTCTTCTGTCTATTGCTTTAGGAAAGGCAATAGAAAGTGTGTGTTTCCTTTAGGTCCTGGTAAATTCTACCTTCAACTGAACAAAACTCTTCTAAACTGCCTGATGAAGCAGCTCAGGGAGGAAGGAGTGCAGGCATTCATGACCAGTATCTCTCCCTGAATTTGGAAAGTTCTCTCTGCTGCTGACAAGGTGCAGGGTGGTTGGGCCAGGTTGCACCCAGAGGTTTAGGATTGCTTCTTCCTTTGGGATTTATCTCTGGCTTCCGCTCCTCACTGGCCATTTTTCCACATGGATCCTTCTAGTAATCACTGCTGAAGTAGTTACTGGCTACGTAAAATACTGCAGCAAAACAGAATCGTCTGGGGTGCCCTTTTCTCTCTTTTCAGTTTTGTCCCATTAAAATTGCTGTTGCCTCTCACTAGGGAATGGCCCAATCTCTGCTTGAGGGTTCTTTTCTTGACTTGAGAAAATGGAGGGGCAGCCCAATGGCTGCTTTGATGAGACTGTAGAGTGCATGGTGTCCTGGCTTTCTCTCTATACAAAGAGAGGAACTTCAGAGTTACAGCTCTTAGTGCTGCTCATTTGAAGGGTCCCAAATCCTCACTCCTCAAAACTGCTGGGGAAAATTCTAAGCTTATGCCTTTCTCCATTCATACGTAGTATAGAGGGTGCACACCTAGTAAAGGTCACAGAATCTAATATTTGTAAGCATCTCCTTTCATAGAAGGGCCTCTGTGTGCCACCCAAGTAGTTAATTCTCCATCAGTGAGATCCTCTGTCTGAGCTCTAAGGCTTTGTATAGTTATAGCCTTCCCATGCCTTGTTTTTTTTGGAGGGTGGATTCTTGGAGGAGTGGTCATACAATTGCACACCTATACTCTCCAGGCTTTGTAGCTGTGTGAAACAACAACAAAAAAAGCCAAATTATTGAAATAAAAAGGATAATTAACATTTATGTTTCTCTTTCATGCTATTTCTAAGCTGCGATCATTTGGGATAGGAAGAAAATATGTGTTAAATATTACTTTGGCATTCGACATGATATGAAGGAAAAGTTTAATCATGTTCTTATTATGTATACCATTATGTTCAGTTCTCTATTAATATCCATAGTTTGGCTGAGTGAAAATTACAGGCTAACATTGAACAAATAGTCACAAATGTGCTGTGTTGCAACTCAAAAATTCAAGACAAGAATCAGACTGAGCCCAGGTTGGGTGATTAGAGAGAGTTTCCTAAAGGAAGAGATATTTAAGCTGAAATCGAAGTAGCTGAGTTGTAGTTAGACAATAGCAGGGACAGGGTAGTTGGTTGCACAACTCTGGAGATCACTAGTTACAGTATCTAGACTAGTCCTGAGTGCAGAGGGTGTGAAATTAGGGTGATTGGTGGGGAGAGGTTTCTAGTGAGAAGGAACAGCATGCGTGACCATCCTGAGATGCAGTATTGTGGGTACAAGAAACTGAAAAATGGCTGGGCGCGGTGGCTCACGCCTGTAATCCCAGCACTTTGGGAGGCCGAGGTGGGCGGATCACGAGGTCAGGAGATCGAGACCATCCTGGCTAACACGGTGAAACCCCGTCTCTACTAAAAACACAAAAAATTAGCCAGGCGTGGTGGCGGGCGCCTGTAGTCCCAGCTACTCGGGAGGCTGAGGCAGGAGAATGGCGGGAACCCGGGAGGCGGAGCTTGCAGTGAGCTGAGATCCCACCACTGCACTCCAGCCTGGGTGACAGAGCCAGACTCCGTCTCAAAAAAAAAAAAAAAAAAAAGAAACTGATAAATGCACGACATGGCAAAACTTAGGGAAAGGAAGAGTGATATTAGATGAGACCAAAGAGGTTGGATGGGGCTAGATCAAGCATGATTTTGTAGTCCCTATTAAGGCTTTTGGACTCTTCCTAAGGGCAATGTGAGAGCGCTCGATTTAAAGTAGGCAAATGCCAGGGCGAGATTTGCATTAATAGTATATAATTCGTACTACAATATGAAGAATAGGTTGGTTGAGAACTAAAGTAGAGTAGGTAGACTAATGGGAGACGAACCATAATGAATGTTGTTTGGACTAGAGTGATAGCAGAGTTGGAGTAAAAGAAATGGGTCCAAAAGATATTTAGTGGGTAGAGGGAATGTGAAGAGAGGGAGCGTGTGAATTCAAGGATAATTTCTAAGTTTCTGTCTTGAACTGGCTGGATGAAGGCAACATTTACTGAGATACAGAACAGTGGTGGGAGAGAGTTTTCTGTGTGCCAATGCAAGAGGATTACCTCGGTTTTGGACAAATTGAATTAAGATGTTAACATGTGTAATGGAAAATTTTGAGTAGGTGGTTGCTTTTGTGGATTGGGAGCTCAGGAGGGGAGTCAGCTGAAGTTATAAATTTGCTGGCTATCAGGTTCTGGAAACCATAGAAATTGGCGAGATTATTTAAGGGGAAAGCATTGAGTTAGAAACAGGAAAGTAAAAAAAGTAAGCGATCTATAGAAATCACACACGCCTTAAATGGTTGGGTAGAGGAAGGAGATTATGAAGGAGATTTAAATGGCATGTTCAAGGGAGGTAAGAAGATCTAGTCACCAAAGGCAAAGGAAAAGATTGTTTAGGAAGAAGGAAGTAGTTAACTGTTAAGTGCTGTAGAGAGAACAAGGACGTAAGGCTGGAAGTAACAGAAAAGCTGATTCAAATTGCTTAAACAACCAGGGTATATATTGACTCTTCTTACTAGAATTTTAGAAGTAGGGAAGGCTTCCAGTTCACCTTATTCTAATGGTTCTGCCTTCATTACTCTGGATTCTCTTGGGGGTACCCTTCTCTGTGTGTTGGTTTTATTGTGAGACTATTTCCCTCATGGAGACAAAATGTTTGTAGTTGCTTCTGGTTTCACATCAGTACCTTCTGACATCTGGAAGAGAATTTTTGTCTCTTCTACTTGCTCATTCTTGAGAGGGAGAAAACTTAACTTTACCGAAGCCCCTGGTATACTCTTCCTGGCTTATTATTGGGCTAAATTGAGTCATGCTTATGCCTGAACCAAATTCTGGACAGAAAAATACTTTGCATTTAATGACTTAAGTGTGATTTCCAAAATTTATTATTGCTAAGGCGTTAGGGGTAAATAAACCAATAAATCTTACCTCAGGAAATAGGAATTATCTTCCCTTGAGTCATAAGACTAGCGTTCTTTTGGGAATGGTGAAGGAGAGAACAGATGTAGGTTGGGCAAACAACAATGTCCACTATATTAACATAAGCAATAAATGAGAATTGCTTATTGGAATTAAAAAAATTATAGATATTTATTGAGTTATACTTGACGCATATTCATTGCACATATTTAAAAATGCAGCATGAAACCATGACCACAGTCAGGATAATGAATACAAAAGTTTTCTCACTACCCTTTGTAATCACTTGCTCCTCTCCTCATCCTTCTCGTCCCCTCCTTGTCCGGTTCTTGGGCAATCACTGATCTTCTCTGTCACTATAGATTCATTTGCATTTTCTAGAATTTTTTTATAAATGAAAGACGTATATGTTCTTTTTTGTGTGGCCTCTTTCATTCGGTGTAATTATTTTGTGATTCATCCATGTTGTTGTGCACATCACTAGTTCATTCATTTTGATTGCTGTATAGTATCCCATTGAATGGATATGTTACAATTTGTTTATCCAATCACATGTTGATGGACATTTGGGTTGTTTGCAGTTTTGAGGTATTGCAAATAAAGGTGCCAGGAGTATTCATGTACAAATGTGTTCTCTAGGGTAGACACCTAGGAGTGGAATGGCTAGGTCATATACTAAGAAACTGAAAAACTGTTTTACAAAGTTGTGGTTCCATTTGACAGTCTCACTAGCAGTAATGGGAGTTCCACCTCCTCACTAACATTTAGTAGTGTCAGTCCTTTTAATTTAAGCTATTCTAGTGGGTCTGTAGTGCTATCTCTTTGTGATTTTAACTTGCATTTCTCTAATAACTAATAATGTTGAGCTTCTTTCAGTATGCTTATTTGCTATCCATATACCTTTTTTTGGTCAAGTATCTGTTCAAATCTTTTGCTTTATTTAAAAAATTATTTAGTTTCATTCTTGAGTTGAAAGAGTTCTGTATGTATTCTAGATATAAATTATTTATTAGATATATGATTTGTAAATATCTTCTCTTAGTCTTTGGCTCCATTTTTAATCTTCTTAATGCTATTTTCTGAGGAGCAAAGTTTTAGTTTTGATAAGGTCAAATTTATTTATTTTTATGTTTGTGCTTTTTGTACTATATTTAAAAAATCTTCACCAGACTCAAGGTCATTAAGATTTTCCCCTATGTTTTCTTTCAGAAATTATATAGGTTTAACCCTTAAAGTTAAAACTATTATTGATTTTGAGTTAGTTTTATATATGGTTTGAGGTAAGGGTCATGTTAATTTTTGTTTTGTATATGACTGACCAATTATTCTAGAGCTATTTTTAGAAAAGATTATTTTTTCTTGGCTTAATTTCTTTGACATACTTGTTGAAAATCAGTTACTTATATGTATATGCATATTATACAATTGATTTTCAACAAGTGTATATATGCAAAATCAATATATGCAATTTTCAACAAGTATATATATGTATGTGTGTGTATATATATTCCTATATTGTCTCTCATCTTTGTCCCTTTATTTGGTTTCCACCCACTTTGACCTTCCAATGTAATTATTCTTAACAGTGTGGTGAGTATTCTGCTAGATAGAATGCAATACCCAATGTTATCATTGCTTCAAAATTTAAATGGGATTACATTGCACATATTGTTCTGTAATTTGCTTTTTTCCTTTTAAACACATGTCTTGGAAATAAGTAAACACAAATACACCTTATTATTTTTAAACTGTTCTATAGAATTAGTGTGCAAGATATATAGCCAGCCTCTGAATGAGGGACATTTAGCTTGTTCAAATATTTTCAGTATTACAAATTACATCATTGTAAATGCCTTTTGGGGCATGCATAAGCTTTTCTGTAAAATAGGTTCTTTGAGGTAAAATTTTTGGATCAAAGGGTAAGTACATAAAATTTTATATGTGCTTAAAAAATCACCTAAAGGCTTTATCATTTCTTTGAACAATCTAAGAAAGTAATTATTTTATCCATACACTCACCAATGCTGAATATTGGCAACTAAAAAAATATTTGGTGAAATTAATGGAATACTATGAAGCTATGAAGAAGAACAAGATCATGTCCTTTGCAGGAACATGGATGGAGCTGGAGGCCATTATCCTTAGCAAACTAACACAAGAACAGAAAACCACATACCACATGTTCTCACTTATAAGTGGAAGCTAAATGATGAGAACAGATTGACGCATAGACGGGGACAACACACACTGCAGCTTTTCAGAAGGTGGAGGGTTGGAGGAAGGAGAGGATCAGGAAATATAACTAATGGGTACTAGGCCTAATACCTGGGTGATAAAATAATTTGTACAACAAACCCTCATGACACACATTTATCTATATAACAAACCTGCACATCTGCCCCTGAACTTAAAAGTTAAAAAAATTTTGGTGAAATTAAATGGTCATTTTAATTTATTTCCTATATTACTATTGTGTCTTTCAAAGTGAATCCTTTTCTCTATTTTAAATATGTTTTGTTTGTTTTTTTGTTTTATTCAGATTTTCTACCCTTTTCTGAGTTTATGTTGGCAATTTATGTTTTTCCTAGAAAAAGTTATTCATCTACATTTCATTACATTAGAATAAATTTCTCTATGGTATTCCCTTTGAATTAGTGAAATTTCCTCTGTAACTGTGATTGACACCATCTGTCGGCTTTTAATATTGTTTATTTGTATCCTCTGCATTTTTTAAGTAATAAGACTTGTTAAAGATTTGTTCATGTGTTTTCAAAGCACCATTGAGTTTTATTAAATCTTCTAATTAAAATCTTTTTATATTGTCATTAATTTATTTTTTCTACTTTTAACATGCTTTTTTTGCTGTTAGTTTTATCCCTTTCTGGAAAATATTTTTAAAAATTTTATGTGATCAATATTCAACATGTTTCAATAAACTTTATTGTGATATAATTTATACATAACAAAATTAATTCCATTTACCCACCCCCTATACTTTTAGGTATAGTTATCACATTTTTTACTTTTATTTATTATAAACCCACCTTCTGGTGATATTATATTTGCTTTCAGCAGTCAGTTATCTTTTAAATAAATTAGAGAAGAAAAAAATTATATTTACTCATTTATTTACCACTTCGGTTTCTCTTCATTCCTTCCTATACATCCTAGTTCTCATCTGGTGTCATTTCCCTTCTGACTTAAGGCTATGTTTTAGTACTATTTCTAGTAAAGATCTATTGAACAGGCTGGGCACGGTGGCTCATGCCTGTAAACCTAGCATTTTGGGAGACCGAGGCGGGCAGATCACTTGAGGTCAGGAGTTCGAGACCAGGCTGGCCAACATGGTGAAACCTCATCTCTACTAAAAAAAACAAACAAAAAACGAAACAAACCAAATATATATATATATATATATATATATATATATGTATATTAGCCTGGCATGGTGGTGCATGACTGTAATCCCGGCTACTCAGGACGGGAGGCTGAGGCATGAGAGTAGCTTGATTCCAGGAGGCGGAGGTTGCAGTGAGCTGAGACTGTGCCATTGCACTCCAGCCTGGGTGACAGTGAGACTCAGTATTAAAAAAAAAATTACTGAACAAATTCTCTCAGTTTTTGATTTTCTGAAATATCCTTATTTTTGCCAGATACAAAAATTGTGGACATAGTTTCTTTTTCTTTTTTTGCACTTTAAATATGTCATTTCATTAAATTCTGACCTCCATTGCTTCTGATTAAAAATAATAGTCTTTGTTATCTATACTCCCTTACATGTAATTAATCTTTTTTCTCTGGCTGATTTTAAGACTTCATCTTTGGTGCAATTTATGATAATCATCCTCAGAGTGGTTCTCTTCTCTTCATGTTTATCCTGGTTGGAGTTTATTGAGCTACTTGGATCTGTAAATCAGTTTTTTAAAAAAGCAAATTTAAGAAAGTTTCTAGTCGTTATTTCTTCAAATATTTTTTTCTGTCCCATCTTTCCCTATTATCCTCCTGAAATTCTTATTACACATAGGTTATATACCATTTGATGTTTTCCCACAGGGTCACGAGAATGTATTTATTTTTCTTCCATTTTTTTCCTTTTTATCCACGGATTGAATAATTTCTACAACTCTGTATTCACACAGACCGGGCTAGACATCCAAGATGACCATTCACATGTTGATGCTGATTGTCCACTGGACCCAACTCTGTTGAAATTGTCAAACACAGCATCTCTATGTGGCTTCTCCATGTGGCTTAAGCTCCCACAGCATGACAGCCGAATGTTTCAAGAGGCACAGGTGGTATCTGTTGGGCTTCTTAAGACCTTGCCCAGGATGTCTCGTTATTACACTTCCACAGTGCTCTATTGGTTAAAAAGTTCTAAAACTAGACCATGGGAGATTGGCACATACACTTTGAAAAAGAGCATATGGGATAGGATATTGTTGTAGCCATCTTTGGAAGATACAACCTGCCACCACTTCTTTAGAATCTTAGTCTGCTAAATATAACATCTGAACTTGTTTTATTGATTATTTTTTTTCCTTTAGGATAGGTTACACTTTCTTTGTTTTTTAGAAAATATTTTTTAGTGGCTTTTATTGAATATTGGACATTTGGAATAAAGCGCTGTAAGGATTCTGAATTCTGTCATCTTTCTTTGAAGATTATTGAGGCATGTTTTAGCAGGCAGTGAAATTAGTGGTTGGTCATTTTGAATTTGTATAGAAATGACTTTATGCTTTATTTGAGTGGATATATTTCCCAAGCCCCTTTAAGTCCTGGCAGTCCCTTATAACAAGAGGGATCTCAACTCCCAAAGACCCTCTTCCATAAAGATCTTGTCAGGGCTTAGTTTTAAGTGTTACTGATTTTCAGAAAGTCTAGAATAAGTCCTGCTCTAGAGCTTTATCCTTATTTTTTTTCTGGTAATTCAGCTTGATGTTGAGAAATTTTCTGGTAATTCAGCTTGATGTTGAGAAATTAATGAGGAGTCTCCGCTCTGGCAGTGTCAGAACTCCCTGGTACTGCTCTTACCTCAGCACAGTCCAACCTCTAGAATCTAGGGTCTCTTTTCAACCCTGTTGCAGTTGCTCTCTGGAAAACCGTGAATGGAATTGTCTTGTGCATGTGCAGTCTGAATCTCATTATGGTCTCATGTAGCTAAAACAGATTGTTGGAGCCCCCAACTCTGCACATCTGCCTCTCTCTCTTACATCTTTCCCTGTAAAATCAGCTGCTTTGAACTCTGATCTGTTCCTCCTAAACTCAGCAGGATTGTCAAATTCAGCTTACCTCCTGAGTTTTCCTACTCTCACAAATTATAGCTGTCTTGACTATCATCCAATGTCTTAAAAGAGTTGTTTATATAGCTTGTCCAGTTTTATTTATTTATTTATTTTTTGAGATGGAGTCTTGTTCTGTTGCCCAGCTTGGAGTACAGTGGCATGATCTCAGCTCACTACAACCCCTGCCTCCCAGGCTCAAGCAATCCTCCCATCTTGGCCTCCCCAGTAGCTGGGACTACAGGTACGCACCACCATACCCAGGTAATTTTTTGTATTTTGGATAGAGGCGGGGTTTCACCATGTTGGCCAGGCTGGTCTCGAACTCCTGAGCTCAAGTGATCTGCCTGCCTCAGCCTCCCAGAGTGCTGGGATTACAGGCGTGAGCCGCCGTGCCTGGCCTTATAATTGTTTATAGTGAAGAAACTAATGTCATAGGGGTTACCTCATCATGGCCAGAAGCTGAGGCTCTGTTGGTGTTTATATTATGACTTCTCAGTTTTGTGTTATATTTGGAAAAACTGTCTCCATTCTGCGATTACAAATAAAAACTCATATTTTTTGTAGCACTATTTATGCTTTTTCTTTTTAAAGATTTAAATCCCTGACCCATCTAAAATTTATTTTGATGATGTATGCTATGAAATATGGAGCCAATTTAATTTTTTCCTCATGATGGTTACTCTAGTCCCTAAAGCATTTATTTAAAAAAAATCCTTAAGTTTTAACAGTTTACTTGAAATACCTCCTATATAATTTACTATATTTTAATTCTTATTTGAGTATATTTCTGGACTTCCTAGTATGTTACATTAATCTCTCTGTTCAAATACTTAACCGTTTATTTTAAACTTTATGATGCATTTTAATATATGATAAAGCTGTTTCCTCCTCATTAATCTTTTTCACAGTTGCAATGACTCTTCCTATTTTAAAATTTTTTTTTGAGACAGTGTCTCACTCTTTCACCCAGGCTGGAGTGCAGTGGCGAGATCTTGGGCTCACTGCATGCTCTGCCTCCCGAGTTCACTGCATTCTCCTGCCTCAGCCTCCCAAGTAGCTGGGACTACAGGCTCCTGCTACCATGCCCGGCTAATTTTTTGTATTTTTAGGAGAGACAGGGTTTCACCATGTTAGCCAGGATGGTCTTGATCTTCTGACCTTGTGATCTGCCTGCCTTGGCCTCCCAAAGTGCTGTGATTACAGGGGTGAGCCACCGCGCCCAGCCCTCTTCTTATTTTTTTTATATCAACTTTAAAGCCAACTTCTAGAGTTGAAAAATTCCATTGTTATTGCACTTGGTTCATACTTAATTTAGCAAGAATTATTATCTTTGTGATGCCATTCTCTTCAAGAATGCATATTTCCATTTTATTTACTTAAGAATTCTTTCGCATTCAGCAGTAGCACATTTTTTGTTAAATTTACATCCAGGTACATCTTTCTTGTGATATTTTTAATGAGGGTCATATTTGCAGTGCACCCTTTAGTCATTGTGTATATGGAAAGACTTTGGATAATATATGGCTATCAATTGCTCATTTTCAATCAGTGTTTAACAATCCTCTGTGATGATGTAGATGTTTCTCATTTTAATATAGCAGTATCACATTTGTGAATTACAAAGAAATCACAAAACTACAACAAATGGTGGTCATCACAATATAATCCTCCACCTTGAAAGTGAATAAATAATACAAATTGCCTTTCAGTTTTTAAGGCCATTAGAATGTGTGGATGCTGTTCGCTTTGCACTTCTCAGTTTGTGACATTGCTACCATTTGGTCTATCCCTGCCAGGAATTGCAACTTTTCTTCTTTCTCTTGATGAGACTCAAGCCCAAATCCTGTTTTTTTTTTTTTTTTTTTTTTAAGGTGGAGTCTCACTCTGTTGCCCAGGCTGGAATGCAGTGGTGTGATCTCTGCTTGCTGCAACCTCCATCTCCCCAGTTCAAGCTATTCTCCTGCCTCAGCCTCCTGAGTAGCTGGTATTACAGATGCCTGCCACCTTGCGTGGCTAACTTTTTTGTATTTTTAGTAGAGACAGAGTTTCACCATGTTGGCCAGGCTGGTTTTGAACTCCTGACCTCAAGGGACGTACCTGCCTTGGCTTCCCAAAGTGCTGGTATTACAGGCATGAGCCACAGAACCCGGCCCAAAACCCTGTTCTTCAGAGCTCCAGTCCCCTGAGCAGGTAGGTCTTCAAGCACCCAGGATGATGAGAATGGGCTATCGGCAATGCCGTCACCAGAGACATCCAGAGTGGCCAGTGCATTTCTTCTATCCCATAACTACATCTGGGTCTCTGGGAAACAGCTTATGTGGCCTTTACCCTCCCTTCCTCACTCTTTTAGTGGAATTTGGACCCATGAACTGTCTGGCTAACTGGCCAGCTCAGTTTTAGACTGACAGCTGAACTACCTGCAGGTCTGGGTCTCTGGGGCTTCCCACATCTTTGTTTTCATCCAGGGAAGGTAAGAGCCTGGCTTCCAGAAGGTTGGAGTCTCAGCTGTGGGAAGTCCCTCTCTAGAACTCTCTGTATTCAGATAGGCCACGGTGCAGACACAAGGATGGCGATAGACCCTCGTGTTGGTGCCAAGGATGCCTCTATAATATTGTTCCAGAAAGTAAGTTCCTTCTCTCTGATGCTTGTGATATCACTAACACAACTTTCTGGAGCTACTGCTGCTGCTACTGTCATCCTTTTATGTCCTTAGACCTGAGAATGGCACTGGGCAGAAGGTTCAGGATCTTGAATAACTCACATCTCTGAATGGATAGGGTCATCCTGCTGCAGTCCTTGACACAATGCTTTTCTTCTTGTATCCCTGGACTCTTCCTCTCACCTGCTGCCAGGCAGCCTGACCTGCGCCATGGCCTTCCACTGATTGGTGTGGTCCTCCCTTTCTCCTGTGCTTTCAAAAGGACTTGTGTGTTGAGTTTGAGAAACGGTGGAATAGAGCATTGTCTATAAAGAGTCCTCGTAAAAATGCCAATATGTTATTTGTTGGATCAAAGTTTAATATAATTCCAATATTCACCAACAGATTTGTAGATTAGCTAGTTATCATGCACCATAGCATAATAATGCCACGTAACATAGGCCAGCTAAATTCTGATGAAGGAAGAGGCTTAAGTTTATTTAGCATTTACTAATCCTAATCATGAGATTCCAAGGAGAGAAATAAGGAAATAGAGGGATGCAGAGAATGGTCTTTTCTTATGTTATAGGTTTGCCTTTGTGTAGCTCTAATTTGACAAAAATTGAGTGAATGTAAGAACTTATCATGACTGGAGAGAGCCCTTGTTGGTGAGGGCAATTTTAATCGTATTCACCTCTTTCCCCACCTGGCCCTCAGGTGAGCACCGTGAACTTCAATTTCACCCTCTCCTTTTTTCTCTTCACAGTAACTGCATATGTAGGGAACTCTAACCTGGTTCAATCCCATCATTTTATATTTGAGAAAACTGAATTATACTTATCTCAAAATGACTTTTCCAACACTTTTAATCTTACATCATGTAATATTCACAGGCTCCCTTAAAAACAATAAACTTCAGTCCTCCCAATATGGCAGCAGAGAACAGAGCCTCCTGTGATGATTCTCCTTTTGGGACCATCTGAGGAGATCTAAGCACAACTTTTCAAAAGCTTCCAGTGGGCTTCTTTGCATGCATTTTGTTGTTCTGGAACTTTGAGTATAGCCACAGTAACAGCAAAAGCTTTTGACAGTGGCAATCTCAGGTTTAAGAGAAGAGAGTTCTTAGCAAAAGGGTGAGAAACTGGTTGATAGCTCTGTGATATGATGTCAGAGATATGTGCAAGGACTAGAGAAATATCTATTTACCTAACATCTCTAGGTGAATGTTGTCTTGAGAAGATTGGGAAGAAAACATACTATTGAAGGAAAAAAGCAGATTTCTGGAGACATCAACTAAAGAAAGAACTGAAGAAGGCCGGGTGCGGTGGCTCACGCCTGTAATCCCAGCACTTTGAGAGGCTGAGGTGGGCGGATCGTCTGAGGTCAGGAGTTCTTGACCAGCCTGGCCAACATGGTGAAACCCTGTGTCTACCAAAACAACAACAACAACAAAAAATACAAAAAATTAGCCAGGTGTGGTGGTGGGTACCTGTAATCCCAGCTACTCAGGAGGCTGAGGCAGGAGAATTGCTTGAACCCGGGAGGCAGAGTTTGCAGTGAGCCGAGATTGCACCACTGCACTCCAACCTGGGCAACAAGAGTGAAATCCGCTCTCAAAAAAAAAAAAAAAAAAAAAAAAAAAAAAAAAAAAAAAGAGCTGAAGATCAAAGTCATGACTTGTTTGTTGTCCCATGACTATTTTTTTGTTGATTACCAACAATTGGTTTAACTTTATTGGGTGTCAGATTCTCTATCTTTTTAAAAATAAAAATTGTTTCCAAAAAATCTACCCATATTTTTACCTATCAATCATCTAGTATCATGTTTTGGACTACAAAGGCATGGTATTTTTAATGGGTTTATTTATTTTTCACATTGTACTATAATTGTCTGATTAAATGTATTTCTTTAAAAATACCAGACTGAATTATTTGAGGAGAGGGCCCATGTTTTCTTTGAACTCTGTGTCCCTGCGGTCTAGTAGAGACAGCTTTAGGATGAATTAATGAGCTCATCGTATAAGAGAACAGAGAGTAGATGCACTGACTTTGTGTGTGTGTGTGTGTGTGTGTGTGTGTGTGTGTGTGTATTTGTATAAACTAAATGGCTAACAAATGGTGCCAACATAAACTAATATAAAAGCTAATATAAGAGTTGAGAGTACAAGAAGGCATTGTAAGGATTAGACCCTCAGCTAGTCCTTGACAGAGGGAGAATTGGATCTATGGATAGAATATCAGAAGATGCTTGAGAAAGGGGAAATGGTGTGAACTAAGATGTGAGTCAGAGGAGCATAAGATGTGCCTGGGGAGCAGTTGGGATCAACGTGCCCAAATGGGATGGTTTGTGTTGCGAAAATCACAGGCAGAAGGGCCCAGATTTGGGCCAGTGTGTGAGCATCTTGAACATCTGCATGACATTTATATTTTACCCTTTATGCACAAAATGAGGATGTTGGGGTATGAAGTGGGATGGAAGGACTAGCAGCTTTGAAGAGAGTACTGGGCTTTCGTTGTGATACTGCCACAGTGAAAGCAAAAGGGTAAGAGAGAGTTTAAAAGTAATTAACTCATTCTACCCATTGTTTTTTCCTATGCCATACAAAGTCCCAGCCACTAGGGATACAATATTGATAAGAGTCAGTGAGTATCTGCCCTTGGGAGCTTTAGAAGAGGCAAGCAGCAGACATTTACAATACATGTAATCAGTGCTAAGGGGTCCATATGATGTGACTGGTCATTAGAAGGATTATCTGACACATCCTTGGAGGATGGGCGGGGAAGGTTTCCCAGAAGAAGTGACATCTTGCTGAGTCCTAAATGATAAGTAGCAAGTTATGGAGGGAAGGAAGGCACCTGAAGAAGAAAAAAAAAGCTCCCAGCATGCCACAGAGAAGAGCATGGCACTTTCAGGACATTTCAAGCAGTTTAACTTCGAGAATAAGGGACTGAGGGGAGGAGCAGAAAGTAGTGACAAGAGGGAACTGGAAAGTCAGTAGGCTGACTCGCAACCCTAACCAGCTGGTTATTAAGAATGGAAGATTCTTAATATCTAAAATATTCATCTTCCTTATATCTCCTCTAAGATGTTTATCAGTTTACATTTTTTATACTATGTTATCTTAATTCATTGCATTCTCTTTTCCTCTTAGAATAAGGGCTTTCAAAACCAGTGGAATTCTGTCCACAAAGTACAGGGACTCTAGTTTTCTTCACTGATAATCTGCATTCAGTTAATGGATTTCTAATATTATAATTCAGGAGTTTCTAGAGTAAAAGTTGATTTATTAAAAAAGTATTTTTCTAATAATTGATGGATTCATTTACCACTACTCTATTTCAGAGTTTTGCTTATGTATTTTGCCAATGGGATTGTTTTGCAGCTGTGTTTTTGAGTGGACTGTTTGTCAGATTTCAGAGAAGATAAATATAACTTGGTGAAGTAAATCACCAGTTAACTTTCTATTGTTTTTTATGGCCTAGTGCATTTTTTAAAGAGTGAAGAAATGATCTTTCCCCAACATTTTGAAAGCTTTATAATCTAGTAAGAAGAGCTTCTAATGGCATAAATGTTCCTCTGAGAACAATGGTGGCCCCAAACTTGTTTAGTTATATAGTGTTTGTATCTCATTTTTCTGGATAATTTGCAATTGTGGTTTGTATTTGCAATTTCTTTGTGTTTATGTATATATTTATTTTTTCTTCCCACCTTAAAGTTTTTGAATGTGTTTCCAATTTTGTACAGAAATTTCTTAAAAGTGTGTTTTCTAGCCTAGTTTTTAAGTTGGTTTCACTCATGAATTAAAATGATTGCTATGATTTTCTTTTTTTAGAAATCATATTGTGTTCATAGATTTTGATGTAAAGCAGTGATAGGTAAACTTCTGTGAAGGGCCAGATGGCAAGGCTTTGCAGATGTATAGTCGCCTCTGTTGAAACTGTTCAACTCAGCCATTGTAGCGGGAAAGCCTGTTAACAATAAGTTATGCTTCAAATGGCGATGTTCCAATTAAACTTTATTAACAAAAGCAGACAATGGGGTGAATTTTGCCTGTGGTTCAAAGTTTGCTGACCTCTGGTCTAGACTACTTTTGATTTTTGCAATTTAGTGACTTAGAACTTTAATATATGGTTAACTTTTATAAATATTCCCTGATCACTAGAAAAGAAGGTATGCTCCATCTACACATGGTACAATTTTTATCTCTTAAATCTTATTTCATATAATGTAGGCCATTTTTTTGGTCATATTTATCAGCCTTTGACAAATCAGGTCATTTCTATCAATTATAACAATTTTATATGGCATAAATGAAATATTTGCCAGTTGTCCTCTAAAAATGTTCCAGGAGAGTGCTGAAAGGTCTTTCTGTGAAACATTGTAAACTGGTAGCTCAGTTAATTTTTTGGTGGCGGGGGTGCTTTACAATGTGTTTTTCTGTTTTTTGTTTTGCTTGAATCAGTTACCAACATTTAGCTATATGGAGATTTTATAAAATTTTGTAAAATTGAAATTTTATAAAATAAAAATTTTTAATTTATTTTTTTATAAAATAAAATTGAGATTTTATAAAATTAAGATGCCATGATTGATTTTAGGATACATCATTATTTTACATACCACTAAGGAAATAAAAACGTTGTTGCCAATTATAACTGTGAGATACTACTGATTATAATACATATCCTGACTTTAAACCTGTTAAAAATGTGAAAATTATTACATCTGAGAGTCAGTGAATTATGGTAAAAAGTTCTGGATTTGTGGCTGCCTTTATTCATGGGAAGACCCAACAGTATTGGGATCACATTGTCATGTCTCAGTCATAAGGCTGCTCTATTGATGGCTTTGAGCTTTGAGTTTTTCACAATCCCCACCTGGCTCACTAATTTATGTAAGTTACCTGCAGGTGTGACTCCTGTTTCTATGGTAATAGACCTAATCCAGAGGCATGCTCTTCCTTCTGTGGAAATAGAATGGCTCCTTGCAATACTAAAGAGAATACTTGACATCTCAGATGGCAGCGTTTGAATTGCAGTGACTTTACGGACAGCTGGAGCTTCCATGGTTAAAGAACAGGTACCTTTACAGAGGACATTTGCATGCCGAAGGAGACTCACCTTGAAGTGCCTCTCAGAACAAAATGTCTGCCATTTATTTTTAGGTAAATCCAAGCTTCCAAACTAAGGATCACAGAAAGCATGTTTCTGGAAGTCTTAGAATAGCAATTTTATTCCTACTTCCTGCTACCAAATGATCAGACACACTGAAGTCCTTTCTTAGTGTATCCCGGTACAGAGTCTAGAATGTTTTCTTTTTAAGTGATTAAATAAATGGACATTTTTATATCTAGCAGGCTTTATTTATAATGTAACTACACTAGAAGCCAAAATATTTTACAGTTCAGTTTAGTACTAAATACCTAGAATTGCCATTTAAATATTCATTGTGAATTCTACCCTTTAGCATCATAACAGAACCCTCTTTGGAATGTTTTATGCTTTTGACTATGAATTCTAATTTTTCTGCCATAAATAGAGCTATCCCTATTTTAGTCATTGCAACTTACCTGACATATCTTTGCTTATTCTTAGAACTTTTTGGATCACTTTGTTTTATGTTTGTACCCAGAACTGATAGAGGATGGGAGTAACTGCTTCTAGGATTTCTCTTTTCTCCTTGCAGCACACACAGCATTTTCTGCTGTCCCGGGAAGGGCAGAGCAACACTGCCTTCCTTATTTTAGCTCAGATATTTCTGTAAGATATCTTTTCCTACTTGTTTCCAATAGGGAAGCCTAATCTTGTTGTATTAGTCCATTTCCACATTGCTATAAAGAAATATCTGAGACGAGATAATTTATAAAGAAAAGTTTAATAGGCTTATGGTTCCACAGGTAGTACAGGAAGCAGGATGCTGGTATCTGCTCAGGTTCTGGGGAGACCTCAGGAAACTTTCAATCATGGCAGAAAGTAGAGTGGGAGCAGGCATCTCACCTGACTGGAGCAGGAGCAAGAGGGAGAGACCGGGCCGCTGCCACCCACTTGTAAACCACCAGATCCTGGGAGAATGCACTCACTCACACGTGATCAGCACCAAGGGGATGGTGCTAAATCATTAATGATATCCACCCCCATGATCCAGTCACCCGCCACCAGGTCCCGCCTTCCATACTGAAGATTATAATTTGACATGAGATTTGGGTGGGGACCAGATCCAAGAAGCCATATCAGTTGCCATGAGGAGAAATCCAATTTGTTGTTTCTTAATCCAGCTCTCCTCACTGGAAATTACTAACAGAGTCTGACATTATTTAATCTTTAAACCTGAGTTTTTGGTACAGCACATTATCATATTTCCCTGTACCCTCAGCAATATGTAGTGTGAATTTGGTAAAGATGAGCGCCATTTTAACCAGAAAGTTCTAAGTGCTATTTTTAATCCCTCACCAGCTGAAAAGGTAGTTACGGTCTGTGGGTTAATGTTTCTGACTTCAAACTTTTTTTTTTCTGTTCAGCATGAATAATTTGGGGGAAAACAAATTTTTTTTTTTTTTTTTTTTTTTGCTTAGTACTTCCCTTTCAAGAAACATCAAGTACATTATGACCATTACTTAGAAACAATGCATAGTTTATTTGGGTCTTGTGTGTTTGGTATGTGTGTGTATTTTTCTAAACAGATGTTGAGTAAAATCTTCAGAAGGTCATGTGTGAGGCAGAATACTTAGAAGAATGCTTCAGAGCCCAGCCGACTTTAAACAACTTGCTAAATCCATTGTTTATTAAAGTGAAACAATGGAAAAGAGGAAGTGGCAGAAAGCTGCTTGGTTAATATTAAATGAAAGTCATCTCTCTCCCCCTCATAAGACATGTCAAACCACCATAAATTACAAGCTAAATGAAGTTGGAGAGCTGGTTCAGATATCTTTGAACCAAACCGAAACAAAACACAGCCCTAATGACATGAGTTTCTTGTAAACTGTTTTACCAGGTTGTTTACTGCAGAACAGAGGTGAGTCTACAAGAGGTGGATTCTCAGGGTCAACCTGAGAATGACTACCAAATGGGAGAAGAGATGTAGCTGATAGAGGTCTTGAGGAAAGTGGATTTAGGAAGACAAGGAATGTTTTCCTATTGCTGGAGAAGAACTGGCTCTACTTTAGATTGACTGAATATGCTTTTTAATGTTTGTTGTTGTTGTTGTTGTTGTTGTTGAGACAGGGTCTCACTCTGTTGCCCTGGCTGGAGTGCAGGTGGCACGATCATGGCTCACTGTGGCCTCTGCCTCCCAGGTTCAAGTGGTTTTCCTGCCTCAGCCTCCTGAGTAGCTGGGACTACAGGCATGTGCCACCATCCCCAGCTAATTTTTGTATTTTTTGGTAGAGACAGGGTTTTACCATGTTGGCCAGGCTGGTCTCCTACTTCAGACCTCAAGTGATCCACCCGCCTCAGCCTTTCAAAGTGCTGGGATTACAGGCATGAGCCACTGTGCTCAGCCTAATATTTAAGTAAGATCAAAACATTCACTCCAAGCAGGCTCAGTACTCTACAGGAAACCTAGCCACTTGGAAGAGGAAGCAAGGTTGGAGGGATAAGGAAGATAACTGGTTCCCTTTCTATGATGGCTAATGTTATATGTCAGCTTTACTAGGGCATGGTACCCAGATATTTGGTCAAGCACCCGTCTAAATGTCACTGTGAAGGTATATTTTAGATCAGATCAATATTTAAATTAGTAGATGTTGCTTAAAGCCATAATGTGGGTGGGACTTCAACAATTAGTTGGTGACCTAAAGAGATAAAAGACTAAAGCCTCTTGAGGAAGAGGGATTTCTGCTTGTCAACTGTCTTTGGACTCGAGGTACACCATCAACTCTTCCATGGCCTTCTAGCTTCCCGGCCTATCCTGCAGATTTTAGCCTTGCCTACTCCACACTTGTGTGAGTCAATTTTCTAAAATCTCTCTCCCTCTCTTTCTCCCCTCATCCATCCTATTGGTTCTGTTTCTCTGGAGAACCTTGACTAACGCACTTGCAGAAGTCCACAGAGAGTCCATTACTCCACCTAGGTGAGTGCCAACTGATTCTTTCTCTTTCTTTGGTCACAGTGCAGTCAACCTCCCTAAGCCACGCAGTTAGCTCACACCTGAATCTGCACAGTTTCTAGAGTGGCTCCTCATTGCTGAAAAGTCAAGTTCAGAATTTTATAACTGAGAGGTGAGACTCATTGTAATCTGGCCTCATCCTCTCTGTTCTACGTCTCGTTTTACAACATAAAATCTCTGTTGTAGATCAATAGTTTCTTTTACTCTACTTATATCTCTAGTAAGCCTCACATTACAATTACTTATTCTATAATATTGATTGGATATGCTTTTAAATTCAACTGGAGGCTTCTGGAGAGAAGAGACCAAGCCTTTTATTCATTCTGCCTATCCCATGGTGTCTACTAGAGAGCTAAACACACAAAAATATCATCCAGTTCATGACAATTGATGGCTGAAAGAATCTCATCTGGGGTTATGCAAATTAATCCTATGTCTCCTAGACCCATAGGTGCATGTTAAACTGTGCGGTTTTTTACACGCTTTCTATTAAGGGAAATGTGACTTCAGTGTGAACAATAACCATGATTTCCTAGCAGTTATTGTTCATGTCTCCCATTAGTAAATTGCTGTTTACTGCCTTGTAATAGCTTCTGGTAGAATTCTCTTTTGAGGTGTTGTTTGCTTTTCCCATGCTTTAATATTTTATCAGTTTATATCTTAGAGTTTAAAGATATTTAGTAGACCCCACAATTCCTTGCACATAGTAGGCCCTCCATGAACCAGGACATAATAAACCAAAAAGCCAATAAGCAAGTGAAAAACCTGAAAGATACAATCTCAAACACTATAATCCATAATGTTGAAATCCTAAAAGATCAAAATTCCCAAATTTTAACTGTAGAAGAAATAATTTAAAACATTTAAAAAAGTATTCACTTATATTTTAAAATGGGGATTTATTTGAGAAATATAAAAACATGACAGAACACTTCACAGGCCACTTTACACAATAAAATAGGCAAGAAGAGCATATATATTTTTGCAAGCATAAGCACTCAGTTATGTTAATGACAGTTGCAGCGATACAACAGTGGTGAGCAGATAAACCACATCTATAAATAAATAAATAAAAAAGGGAAATATGTAAACACATATTGTAAATGGCAATTGTGTGCACCCAACTTTATCACTGCAGTCATCTGAAATATTGTGATAGACAACCTAAGCCTTTGACAAGATTGTTCAAAAACCATGATGGGTCACCACTGCATATGCACTTGTTCAGAAAGTCAAGATCTTGAGAAATTTTATCTTTCATCAATGCAGATGTACCAAAAGGACATCTCTTCATTTACTGAGAAAATTTCAAAGTTTTTATGTACACGCACAATGTTTACATGCAACGTCAATGTTGTGATAATGGACTTTCGTGGAGTCAAGTTTGCAAAAAATGCATAAAACAGATTAGAATGCTCTAAAAGTCTCTATATAACTTCTATTTCCACTACTGGAAATAACGTGAATACGAAATACATAGTGTAGAAAATTAGTAAAAAACTCTGCTGAAAATGAAAAAATAGTGAAAAAAACTAAAAAAAGAAAAAGGGAAAAAAACTGACAACCAAACCAAAACAAACTAAAAGGAAAACTTGACATATGAAAAAGTGGATTACAGGGATAGTTTATGGGCATTCACATGGAGATAGCCCATAAGAACCAGCCTACCATGATGCAACTATCCTGTGATGATGATTTTCAGGATTTTAGACTTTAGAGATTTTGATCTTTCAGGATTTCAACTTCGGGATTACGGAGTTTATTGCTGGGTCTTTTGGGATTATGGTTCAAATCCACTATAAAGAGTATGGAAAGATGTTGTACTCTTTTTTGCAACAGCTTATCGCCAACTTTAACCAAGAGAAGGCCCCTCATCCTGTCTAAGCCTGGGCATGGACCATGGTGGAAACAAAGGAACTCAGGGTTAAGAATGTCTGCCTGAGCCCCGGGAAGTTGCTTTGAAATTCTAAGCTTGTGGCTTTGTAATATATGTTTGTCCATCAAATAGTTCCATGATTTCTTCTGAACAAGATTGTTTTCCTAGTTTTAAAAGATGTGTTTGTAGAGAATTTTAAACATAGAAAAGATGAAAAAAATATTGGTGGGTGGAGAGCCTCATTTCCATCAAAAAACTATGCTCCATGAAATAGTTCAAGGGCTTCTCATATAAGCCGTCTCAGAGAAAGGGCCTTTTCAAGTTGAAGTGAGGCATAAAGATGTCTCTCTGATCTTGGACTCTGAGAAACCTCATCCTTGATGATGCTGCTTTTCTTTTTGCTTACTGTCTCATCCCCTTGCCTACTGAATCCATACACTATACAAGATACCAGTTCTGTTTTTTAAAAACAAACTTAATATTTAATCAACATATAATTGAGCACCTACAATGTGCTTGTCACTTTGGGTTCTCAGCATGTTTCTCCTGTCCTTGAAAATCTCTCTTGATTTCCCTTTGCTCCAGATTAAGTTCACATTTCCTTTCCAGCTACAGCTCTCACCACATCAGACACAGGCTGTAGGGCACACCCTGTTTCTTCCACTAACATTCCATGCCTTCCATACCTCTGTGCCTTTGTTCACATAGCTTCCTTTGCCTGAAACATGCTTCTTCCTACTTCATGTCTACAAATTTCATTTTATCCCTCAAAGCTTAGCTCCCATTTCCATCTTCTGTGATACTTTTCCACTCAAGCTCTGTTTAGTTAGCTTCTGCAGAAACCCATAGCTCATAATTCTGCTGTGGCACCTGAACTGTGATTGTCTGTTTATTTGTATTTCTCTCTCTACTTCAGTAGGACATTAAGTCTTGTATCTTACTCATCTCTCAATCTTTGGCACATAACAGATAACAAAATTTTGATAATATGTTGTATGCAATACATACATAAATTATAAATTTTTGTCAATTAAAAAATAAATAATCAGAGGAAAATAAATTCTGGGAAAATGAATAAATAAGGAATGAAAACTAGTCAAATGGTTGAGTATGCTCCTTCTTGGAGTCTTGACTGGCACACGGAATGAAGTCTGTGTGGTACCATTTTGAAGGGAGGTCTTAATGGTTTCTCAAGTATCTCTTCCAACTTCTCCCTGATTCTTTTCTCACTGATGGGAGAATCTCTTTTCCCTTAGTGGGGAACAATGACCTTCATTTTGCAAGTAGGAAGAAGACTTAATTCACAGTTACCCTTGGGCAAGGTCACAGACCAACTACTGCTCACCTTGAATGGTCCATTGATTAATACTAGAGCTTTTTCTGAAAGCAGACTTTGGTGGGTGATGGAGAAAGAATTGGCGTGGGGCCTCAGAGTTCAGAATGCTTGATGAGCTTGGGAAACACAACATAGAAAAGGATACTGGGGATTTTAGGATGGTGTCATTATCCACTCTAGAAGTTCTTCTGCAACACTCTGAGATCACTGTGGGAGGCGTTTCCTTAGTTCCCTTTGCTGGTATGTGTTGACTTGCCTTAGTAATACGAAATCTGCCACCTTCTATTTGCACAATATCAGATAAAGTGTTTAACCCCCTGAGTCTCATTTACAAATGGGGATTATAATATGTAGATCAGAAATTAGTTGTAAGGATTAAATAGGGATCATGTATATAAAAATGATATAGCTCTTTGCAAATGGAACAGATTAGTATGATATTTTGTGTTTTTTCCAGTAACTAGTGCCATGCCTGGCATCTACTGGGCATATTTTTTTAAATGTTACATATTGCTCAAATGTGCATATGCAGTGTACAACTTGTGACCATGGTTGGAATCCCCGTAAGCCTGTATCAGGGTTGAATCAGGAAAAGCGTTTAGAAGCAGAATACCTGAGAAAGCTTTTCTTCACCTAGTGAGTATAATATATTCCATACTTTCTGATAACCAGACTGAGCCCAACTCACCTCCTTTTTTATTTTTGTCCATTAGTGTACACCTCATTTTTTCTAGAATCCTCAATGGCAATTCTTTCAGGGCTTTTGCCTGATGACTGTATAAACTAGAAGGAACCAGGGCCAAGGAGGGCTTCTTGGGGTGCAGTTGCCCGGCATCTATTTTCATCAGCCTTGGGAGATGGGCCATGTTGGGAGTCTTACCACATAGGAGATTCCCATGACCTAAGTCTATGCATGCTTTTATAGTTACTTTCTTATCCAAAAGTTCTTCCACTACTCCTGATCCCATATTACTCATTTTTAAATGTTCCTCTGATTTTTGAGAAATTATCCTTTTCAAAGCTACAGGGGAAGGAAGGGGTTGAGTTTAGGGACGAAGAACTAGTATTCAGGGATAACAAGGCGAGAGAGATAAGGTCAGAGCCCATTCGTCTGCATGAGCCCTTGGGCACCACAGACAGGATCCTGCAATGAAACCAGCCACACTGTCTTGGGCATGTGCCATTCTGCCCCACACCCCTGCTGGTCAGTGACCTCTCACATCCAGTCTCTTCTAAATATGCCTCAGGTAATGGTAACTAGCAGACCCACACACTATAACTAGCTAGTCATATTGAGAATATTCTTTTTGGAAAAAGGGGCTCTGGATCATAGGAAATGCAGAGTGGCAGATGTTGGAGTATGTTAGATTTTGGGTGCTCTGTTTCCCTAGCTGAACAGTGGGTCGATGTGGTTGGTGCCCTGGCATGATGGGTGATTTTATGTGTCAGTTTGACTGGACCATAGAGTGCCCAGATATTTGGTCAAACATTATTCTGGGTATATCTGTGAGGGTGTTTTTGAATGAGATTGACATTTAAATTGGAGGACTCTGAGTGAAAGATATTGCCTGCCCTTCCCTATATGGGTGGGCCACATCCAATCAATCAGTTGATGGTCTGAATAGAATAAAAAGGCTGTATTCCTCTCAGTAAGAAAGAATTCTTCCTGCCTGACTGCTTTTGAACTTGGGCACTGGCTTTTTCCTGTCCTTAGACTTGAACTGAAACACCGGCTCTTCCTGGGTATTGAGCCTGGAACCACACCATCAGCTCTTTGGGATCTCGGGCATTGAGACTCAGACTAGAACCAAACCATTGGCTCTCCTGGGTCTCCAGTTTGCTGACTGTAGATCTTGAGACTTTCTGGGCTCCACAGTTTTGTGAGTAAATTCTTAATAATAAATCTCTCTCTCTCCCCACTCCACCTCTGTATGTGTGTGTACATATATATGTATATATACACATACATATAATATATACATGTATGTGTGTACGTATATGTGCATGTGTGTGTGTATATATATACGTATGTCTCCTGTTGAGAACCTTGACTAATACACCTGGTCTCTCTGCATAGCTCTGGGCTCTACCTGAGCTCTGGTGATGAATCAGGGTGATTGATAAATGTATAAAGGTCACAGAGAGGTTATTCAACCAGCTCATGTGGCCCTGTTTGGTGCCTGGTTACTGACTGCTGTTTTCTGTTTCCCGTTTGACAGGATCCGAATTTCTGGTACTGATCTGGGGCCAGATTCTGCTATGTCCACCTTTCCCAGACAGGATTTTTCTAGACCATTAGGGAATCCAGGTCTCTGATAAAAGGGGTAGAGAGGATCTCTGCCTAACGGACCTGGAAGGTGGTATATTATAAGGATAAAATCAATAGAATACTGGGGATTGAAGGGGACCAGTACAATTTAGTGGCATAACAGGTAGCATAATACGAACCTGATTTTCTGAAGCCCAGTTTTTGCTCTGGTTACGTGTCTTGGTGTGTGTTCCTTAAACAACAATGAAATGTTGTTTTTGGTATTTTTGAGTGTGAGAGGTTAAGAGATTCTTCCCAACTGTGAATGGGATGGGAGTATGCAGGGACTCATATGAACTCTGAGTGCCATTTTATTGAATCATGAGGGCAAATGTCTAGAATGAGCCTAGGGCCAAATGTGAGTCAGAGAAATCACTCATAATTCTATTTCTACTTTTAACTCAGGAGGTGACCTTGGGCAAGTCATTTAATTGCTCTTGGCCTCCTATGTCCTCTTACTTCTTGAAAAGTGATCTTCAAGCCAGCAGTCACAGCATCACTTAGAGGCTAGTTAGAAATTTAGACGTTCACACCCTGCCCCAGACCTGCTGAATTAGAATCATTTTAACAAGATCACCACGTGATCAAGTTTGACAAGCACTATTGTGGAGGAAAAAACACAATGTTTGGGAATATTTAGAAATGGCCGTTTTCTTGATCTGTACATTCCTGTATGACTTTGGATGTGTCAGTGAAACTCTCTGAGCCTTAACTTCCCTATTTGAAAACAAGGGGTAAAAATAGGTGCCTTACAACCTGATGGACTTTTCATGAGGATGAAATTAAAATCTCATATGCATGTATTGAGTGACTTGCATGAGCCTGGTCCCATCTAAATACTGCAGGGTACAGAGCTGACTGAGACACAGTGCTTATGCCCAGGAATTCAGCCTCTAGTAGAATGAGAAAACATGTGTGACAGCACTTTGTAAATGCAAAGGGCTACCTAAATGTTAGCTATTCTAAGTATTAATAGGGATAATAATACTTGCCCTACTTATGCTGAGTGGCTATCATTAAGCTTGAGTGAGATAAAGCATGTCAAAGTCATCCAAAAAGTTGAAAAGTACTGACGTAAGAACTTATTATTAGTATTATTATTGCCATCACCGAGTGAATGATCATTAATTTTAGTAGGCAGAAACTTAGATTTAATTATATTTACTCAGGCAGCAGAGGATGCTGGAGTTTAAATACCAAACTTAGAACTCTCAAGTTGAACACACAAGGAGATTCTCGCTTGCTTTTGGTTCTGCAGGGGAACTACATCGACAATTAAGAGTCTGTTAATACTTCTGCTATTTCAGAATATCTGATCCTAGAAGCAGGGATTTCTTTAGAGTTTATTGGCGACCCACTGAAATGCATCCATCTGTGAGGTGGAATGTTCTATCTGATGGGCAGCCTGACAATAGCACTACCCTGCCGATTAGGATGTGGTCAGGTGGAAAAAACACAGGTGGCTTATGCTTTGCGAGGTCCTCTATTTGGGTGTCTGTTCAGGGCCAGTCTTGCTCTGTACATGACTGTCCACAGAGCCCATGGTATCGTGCTGAAACTGTGGAAACTCAGGGCAGGCAAAGGAACTGGGAAATCAAGCTAGTCTAATTCTCAAATTTGCAGACACTGTGGCCCAGAGCATCAAAATGTTGTCTGTGGCTGGCTCCAGATCACACTTGAAGATGACAGAAAAGTTGGGGCTTGAAAACTTAGTTCTCCTGGCTCCCAGTACAGGGCCTTCTCCTTACAGCTTCATGCATTGAGGATGCTTTTTTGCTTTGAGTCACATACCAGCAAGAAGACAGTGCACACTGCAGTTTTGATCTGGTCATGTCTCAAGTGTCTACCCTTTGCTTTGTTCTTGACAGTGTAGATGCAGTCTGGGCTCTTCTTCCTCACTTCCTCACTGTTGCTCTTCTCTCCTGACACTGCCTGTGATGTGGTCAGTGCAAATTTTAATGAGGCAGCAGCAAAAGGGCAAGATTAACATTTCCCTCCCTGACAGTCCTCATGCATGTTGCTTATTCTTTTATTACATGTTTATCTTGGTCTGCCTTGACTTTGAGTTAACATATATGTGTTTACTTTTTCCCTCTAAATTATAAGGCTCTGGAGCTCCGGAGGCGGCAGCTCCATGGTTGAAATCCAGCTTTGTCACTGCATAAATCATTCTGTGATCTTGGGCAAGTCACATTGTCATTTTGAACTTTTTTTTTTAGCCTGTAAATTGCGATACAATCATACCTACTCTATAGATGGTGAAAACTAAAGAATACATGTGATGCAACTGATCCATTGTAGTTACTGTCTCTTCTGCTCTCAGATGTGAAACTGAAGGGACAATATCTGACTAACCACAGCCACCTTCCTCACCTTTCCATGCTATATGGAACCAAATGGACTCTCAGGACAAAAATGTCCTGAGCCTCTCAAGTGAACTTTCAGACATTTTCCTAAGAAAGGAACTTTAAGTCACTCATGAGGTCTCTTTTTCTGACTACTGGTCTTTTCCAGGAAGGTTGGGTCACAGACCATTAACTACCATTTCTTTCAGCCTTTGGTTATTGTTTTTTTTAGCTCTGATGTCTCCCATTCTCTTACTTCCAAGCTCATTCCCATTTTGTTTTGAAGGATGGTGATGATTCTTTCAGGATACAAATATTGCCTGCTTCCCTCTGCATGAGTTAATGTGTACTGAATTGAGAACAGGTAGATGCTACCATGCCTCTGGGCCTTGGCTCCTTATTTGTGGCACATTTACTGTCTTAACTTCTTCCTGTTCTGAAGCTCACAGCCGGAAGTGACCTCTTCCTCCTTTGACTCTATGACCTCAAGGGCAGGCCAGCCTTGGATTGCTCCAGGCCCCCTGAAGCACTTTATATCCAGCAGAAACAATACAGAGTTGCTTGATTCCTGCTTCTTGAACTTGATGCTCCTCTTTTAATCAAAAGGAGATGTTTCCCTCTCACAGCATGTATTGGAATTCCCCCGAGAGAGTGTCTCAGCTCCTTCCCTAGAAAAATGTCTTGTTAGTCTATGAGGTGTAGAAATTGAGCCTCTAGGGCTTGGTGCTGAGGTTTCTGAAGGAGAAAGATTCTTTACATAAGAGAGAAAAGAATATTTGGAGCTGGGGAATTGGAGTGTTCAAGAGGAAGGTGGTGAGGATCTGGGAGAGAAGGACAGAGCAGATGGGTGAACATGATGGCGGAATGCCACCCTCTTGATGTTATGACCTCTACCCTGATTCTCAAGTAATCTGAGAAGATGGGTGTGATGGACTCTGCTGTGGATGTGGAAGAAAGGCTGATTCTGCCTCGTGAGTGGGTGGAAGGCAGATCTGGAGACTGGACACCTCTGTGATTTCACAGGAACTTGAAGGAGGAGCATGGATGGGAAACAAACTTTGAACTTCCCCACACCTTGGAAATGGAGGTCTGATGCAATGTGTGGGGGGCCCAGCAATTCAAGGAAGTTAAGTCAAGAATGCATGGAGCAGAAGGCGCCCAGCTGACATCTGGGTTATACTCACATTGAGCCTGGCACAAAGTCAGGCATTTAAAATGATATCCTGCCAGGTTTTTTTTTGTTTGTTTGTTTCCTTAGAAAAGGATATGGCAAACTTTCAAGGGGAAACTGTTGATACCAGAAGGCCACTTTGGGTCACCTCATCCAAGAGTCTGTGCAAACTCCCACAATGCCCAGGGACTAAGTTGGCTTTAGAGTCTGTGGCCACTGCTGTTCTCCCCACTGCCTTCTCTCTAGATAGATATAGGTGGCAGTGACCACAGGATACCAGGCATTTGGGGAATCTTAATGCTGCTGTGTTGTAGGTAACTATTACTTGCTGTGAACACCACCACCTCCTCTTCCACTGAGAGTCATGGAGCCAGGCTGGCAGTCAATGTTGTGAACCTGAAAAGGGGCCCCTAGTGCACAGAGGCCATGCCCAGTGGCCTTATCAGCACTGTCAGGAAGAGGAGACAACCAACCAAACCCATGTGATCTTTCAAGAATGAACAGATGAAGGTTTCTGAGAAGTTCCCCAAATTATTCCTTTAAAAGAGCGCCTCCTCAGTCTTTCCTGTGTTTGCCGCGAGACAGCAGCTGTGTAGCTGTCAGCAATTGCTGCAGAGATGCAAGATTGTAAGAGGTGGATCAATATTTTTTTTCAATATGACTTACCCACAGCTGTTCGCATATTTGGTTTCTTTGAACATTCTTTCCACTGAACTTAACCAGGGGAGGAGTTTCTAGAATCATAATGTGACATGCAGAAAAATTAACAGTAAAAGTTTTAAATTTAAAAGTGACCTAAATAGTTCTTGGGTTAACAGAGAAATCAAAACTGCAGTAATAGAAATGAGTATTACTCATTTTCTAATGCCAATGTTGTTCTTGAGAAATGTCACTGCTCTGAATATTTTCAGAAATAAACAATAAAAATGAAGGAGAATTAAACTGAGAAATGCAAGCAGCCAGAAGAAAAAAAAAAAACTGAAGAAAATAAGAAGAAATTTTTGAGGGTTGATATAACATTACAATGCCTAAAGGTAATAGAACATATTAATAAATCCAATAAGCATTTGTTTTGTTTTATTTTATTATTTTTTTGAAATGGAGTCTTAACTTGTCACCCAGGCTGGAGTGCAGTGGTATAATCTCGGCTCACTGCAGCCTCCACCTCCAGGCTTCAAGCGATTCTCCTACCTCACCCTCCCAAGTAGCTGGGACTACAGGCAGCCACCATCATGCTCAGCTAAATGTTTACATTTTTAGTAGAGACGGGGTGTCATTATGTTGGCCAAGCTGGTCTTGAACTCCTGACCTCAAATGATCCACCTGCCTCAGTCTTCCAAAGTCAATAAGTATTTATTTTTAATAAAATAAGATAGGCCAAACTCTGGCAAATATAAATCACAAATATAGTGAAAATGCAAATATTTAATATTAGAAGTAAGAAAGAGAATGTACCTTAGAGAAAGAGGTGATTTAAGGAGCAAAACAGTATTATGGGCAACTGTATGCCAGTAATCCTTAAAACACTATGTAAATAAATAATTTTCTTATACATACAAATCACCAGCTTGACTGAAGAAGTACAAAACTGAAACAGAAGAGTAGCCATGAAAAAACTGGAAAAAAAAAAAGTTCAGAGGATTACTTCAAAAAAAAGGTGCTGGTATATACAGTTTTATGTTTTTCTTCTTTAAAACTTTTAAAGAAACATAGCAATCATAAAAGAAAAATCAACAGATTTGGTTACATAAAACTTAAAAAAATATTATGGTAAAAGATATCAAAAAATTTTGAAAGAAGATGATAGATGGAGAGAAGAAATATGTGCAAATATATATACGAAAAGGCTAATATTCCTTGCATGCCAAGAACTCAGAGACTGAAGAGAAAAATTATCTAATAAAATAGGTAGGATTTATTATATTTATTACAGAAACAAATGTATCACATGCTTTTTAAAACTTTTAATGGTACATATGCAGGTTTGTTATACAGGTAAACTCATGTCATGGGGGTTTGTTGTACAGATTATTTCATCACCCAGGTATTAAGCCTGGTACCCATTAGTTATTCTTCCTGATCCACTCCTTCCTCCCAGGCCCCACCCTCCAGTAGGCCCCAGTGTCTGTTGTTCCATTTTTTGTGTCCGCGTGTTCTCATCATTGAGCTCCCACTTATAAATGAGAACGTGCGGTATTTGGTTTACTGTTTCTGCATTAGTTTGCTAAGAATGATGGCCTCCAGCCTCATCCATGTTCCTTCAGAGGATGTGATCTCATTCTTTTTGTGGCTGCATAGAATTCCATGGTGAATATATATTACATTTTTTTTTCCAGGCTACCTTTGACAGGCATTTAAGTTAATTCCATGCCTTTGCTATTATGAATAATGCTGTAATGAACATACTCATGTGTATATCTTTATAATAGAACAATGTATATTGCTTTAGGTGTATATCCAGTAATGGGATTGCTGGCTCAGATGGTATTTCTGTTTCTATGTCTTTGAGGAATTGCCACACTGCTTTCCACAATGGTTGGACTAATTTACACTCCCACCAACAGTGTATAAGCATACCCTTTTCTCTGCAACCTCACCAGCATCTGTTATTTTTTGACTTTTTAGTAATAGCCATTCTGACTGGTGAATCACATAAATTATGTTGCCTTATAATACCAAGCCTTCTAGAAGTAATTGACATGTTCAGTATAGGGGGATGATTATACAAATTATAAAAGTAGTAATAATTTCTCAGGCCCAAATCTTCTCTGTTTTCACGCATACTCCATATCCAATTCATCTATAAATTCTGTTTGCTGTCCCTTAAAAATGATTTCAAATCTGAACACACTTCTTCACTTACCCAGCTACTTCCTGGTCCAAATCCCAGCCCTCTCTGGCCTAACACTGGAGAGTTTCTCACCTGCTCTCTCTGCTTTCACTCTGCACCTCCTGTTGTCTCTTATGTGCACACGTGCCAGACTAGGAATTTAAAATGCAAAATAGGTACCACCATCTTGCTCAAAACTCTCTAGTATCCATCTTCTTATTGCACTTAACATGATAGCTGACGTTCTGACCGAGGCTTACAGGATGTTACTTGATCTGAGACTTGGCCATTGCTCCAACCTCATTTCCTCCTGTTCTCCCGTTTCTGGCTTCTCTACCAACACTGGCTTCTTGTTGTTCTTTGAACATGTGTATGAATCTTTTAACTTGATGTTCCCTCTATTTGGAACACTTTCCCCTAAGGTTATTGACATAACTTTCTTCTTCACTTCCCTTGCATCTTGGTTCAATTTTGTCCTTCTCAGACCGTCCTATTCAAAATAGCAATTCCCTTCTGATCCTCATTACACTGGTGACGCATTCTGAGAAAACACAAGTCCAAAATTCAAGAAAGCATTGAATCGTAGTTTAAATCATTGCTCCCAAAGCTGGGTTGCAGTGGTATTTCTACACCAATTTAAGTGCTTTATGCAGATTGTCTCATTTAATTTTCACCACGACTCTTTTGATCAGTGTTTCTTATTTTCAGATCATGAACTGAAAGATGAGAGATGATTTCCTATAGTGTAAGTGGAGGAGCTAGGACTTGAACCGTGGCAATGGGGGTCGGCACCAACAGGCTAAACTGCTTCCCAGGGCACTGGGCACATCTTTGCTTCTCACCCTTGCACTGTGTCACAAGGGGCAGCATCTGTCTTTAATTTCATGTTTCACTCTCTCAAAATTTCCCCCTTTTTCTAAAACTCAGCCTACACTGATTAATTGCTGTCTCATGCTCTACTCCCTTCATCCTGGGTCTCTCTCCTTCTTAGACACCTCCACTTTAAAGCTATCTGGAAACCCTGACTTCTCCAGCTCTATATTTTTGGCCACTTTGTCATCATTTGCATAAAGAAGCTCAAAAGACAGTCTGGGGGCATGCCACACCCTCCTACAAAGGGGCAAGAGGAGAGACACAATTCTCATCACACATTTTCAAGTTTTTAGAAGATGCCTCTGCAATACTTCAGTACTGAGCACACACTTCCTGAACTACTCCAAGTGGAAATGATTTCACTTTCCTCTGAATTTTTATAGAAGGTGTTTCTGTTTCCATTGATTTGACCCTAGTATTCAACCATATGAAGCAAATGGTAGGTGTGTTGCCTTTAGCAAGTTATTCACCACTTTGTACCTTAGTTTCTTTCTCTGTAAAATGGAGAAAATAATACCTACACTTCAAGGTCGTTGAAGGGATTAAATAACGCAAGATACCTATTAATACTTGACATACAGTTGACACTCATTAGTCATGAGTTGATCTTGAATATGATGCTGAAGGCAGAATATGTATCTTTCCTCATACCTGCAGTGTTGAGTCATTGTATTAGTCCTGAGGAAGTAACTGGAAAAGAAGTCTTAATTTCACTGCCAAAGAAATAATTGGATCAAGGTTACATAGTATATATATATATATATAAAAAAAACTCGAGCAAACAAAGAAACAAAATAAATGTGTGCATGCTTATAACCCTCTTTTGCATGATTTCCAGGTCAGACATTTCTAAATGGAGTCTTCTGTGGACACCTTTGAGCACTGAATGACAGATGGCATAGAGTGATGGATAAAGAAATGGACCCAGATAGGAGATCTGGATTCTAACCCTTCCTCCCTCGCTATGTGACCCAATTTAAGGTACGTTCTCTCCTTAGGCTCAGTTTGTTTGTTTGTTTGTTTGTTTTTGTTTTTTTATCCTTTAAATGGGAAGTACTGAAAAAAAAAAAAAAACCCCAACAACGAACAATAGGGATTTCTACTTGCTTCATAAACTGGCTGTGTCAAGAAAGGTAATCTACATTAAGGTATTTTGTGCATGCATTTAAGATAGGAGAGATTACTTCAATAATTTTACTGTCTCCCTTTCAATTGAAAAAAATGCAGCTATAAGTAAGTGTTTCCCTCAGTGTTGGGTTCCCAGATACATTCTGCAGATATTGAACAGCTTCTACTCTTTTTAGGGACATGCCATTCTAGGATAACTGCATCAGTGTGAGGATTAGGAAGGGCATGATCAACAACTGAATCTTAAACCATGGCTGACTTCCAAAGGCCATTGCTTCGCCTTTGATAGGACAGTGATTCAACCTCCAGGGCTGAGTGATGCCTGATGGCCGTGGAGTGATCTCTATTTTCCTCTCTATATACATCCACACATTTTTTTCTGTCTCTATCTCTATATATATTTCTATATGTGTGTACATATATATACACACACACATACCTGTATCTATCTATCTATATACCTATACCCATACCTCTCTCTCTTCCTCTAGTCTTTTTCTTAATCAGGGCTGTTCTTGATCTAAATTCCTCTTTTGCTGCAAAAACTAGCTTTATTCATTGTCATAAATTTATTCACTGTCATAAAAACAAATGCTCCAAAACGGTTGATTACCACACAAATAAAGACAGATTCATCTCTCTATTATATCTCTATCCATCCATCTACCTGTCTATCCGTCTATCAATTCAAACTCTTGTTCAGCCCATCCATTCAATCCTACCTGCTAGAGTATATCTTTTTTTCTTTATCTTTTGCCTATCTTTGGGCCCAACCTGGAATAGAAACTATGGCTTCCATCCAAGAAAGCATCATTCAAATTGTTCTCAGCCACATGGCAGTCTAAATTTGGAATCACAAGGTTTTGAGAATGTCTTTCAACCTTTGGGTGATTATCTGAACTCAATCCAAACCTTCATGCTTGAAGACTCTGCTATTGTTAATTATGGCTCCTGTTCACCGCTGGTCACTCACCTGGGTGTTTTCATTTTGCCTGGGAAATGACCTTGTACAAATTCCCTGGATTGTTTGAAACCAACTGCATGGCAGAGGCTGGTTGATGATGGGTGAACCAAAGAAGGTTGCTAGTTTTCAGCTTAGCCTACCCTGGACGAGGGCCTGAAGCTCCTGGCTTTGAAGAAACTCAAATGCAATTCACCTGGAACAGCAGCTTTTCCTAACAGTTGTTTGTGTTACAGACTTAGCCACAAAAGCCTCATGAGAATGCTGGGCCAGAAAACACAGGGATGGGTGTGATTGGGGCCCGAATGGGGATAGGGGAGCTGATTACAGGATACGCTCACCTCCCCCACCACGGATGTAGCTTTGGTTTGGTGGTTTGATTTTAGTACACCCTAAACTAATTTAGTCCTATCCATACTAAATTCTAGTTGGGCACTTGACAAAGAGCTTTTATTTCATCCTTGGCTTAAAAAAAATAAAGGCAATATGTTCTTTTTAAAGAGAAAACAACAAAACAGGTTTTGCAAGGGCTGGATTTTCAGTTCTGGAGTTTCCCACACTATCTATGGCCTAAAGGCTTGGCAAGGGCAAACCAGGGCTGTTTAGGGTGAAAAAGATAAAAATAATATCTTATGCTTGTGTAGAGCTTTATACTTTAAAATGTCTCTTCAATCATCGCTGATTGCAAACTTAATCTCTGCCATGCAGTTTGCTGGGGGAATAAAGAAATAAAGTGAGGTTCTAGCTCTCAAGGAGCTCACGGGTTAGTAGAAGGAGATCAACACTGATGTAAGCAGATGTAACAAGACACTTTCATGCCACCATGCCGGGAGACAGGAGGGAGAAGTCAATTCTGTTGTGTAAAAGGTAAGGCAGTTAGAAGAGTAGGACAAAAATATTATAGAATATTCAAGCTTAAAGGAACCTTAGATTTTGTATAATCCTACACAATCATTCTAAAGATGAAAGAACTTCATCCCAGATGTGAAGTGACTTGCCTAAAGTCAAACAGCTAGATTAGCAGTGCAGTGGGTCTAGGATGCTGAACTTCCAGTTCTCAGGGTCGTAGTTCTTTTTTTCCCCACCCAGCATGGCAATATCTCAAATTCTAAGCAGGGGACCTGAGCACTTCCATGGGGTACTGCACTGTGCTGGTGAAGAACCCACAAACTCCTGTGTCTTGCATGCAGGGCTAGTTCAAGGCTGACTGGGCCTCCAGCCTGTGTTCTCTCTGCCTTTCTCCCTCTCTTTCATTGATGACCAGTGTTCTGATGCTCAGGATCTCTCCAGGAATCACATATGCTCATCCATTCTAAGGAGTTAATGATTTCCTTTTGGAATCTGTTCCAGAGTACAGCACTCAGTATAAGGTCTCAGGAAAAGCAACTAATAGCAGTCTTTTAGGCACTTAGTAGAGAGATATTTGGGAGACAAGAACCTTCCTATGTCCCCTCAGTCACTCTGCACTGAAGACCATTCAGTAGGTCTAGTTTTAGAAGTGAAATTATCAGGGAGAACCTCTGCCTTGTTGTCAGAACCAATCCTTAGCTCATGGAAATGCATTGGGAAGCCACACCATGGCTCACAGGTGAAGTTAGATAGAAGGGTAACTGGCATTTTACGGGAGGAGACTGAGAAAGTGATGTGAAGGCTAAGGTCACACAGCTGGCAGAGGACCTCCAGTGCTCATGCTGCCTGATGGAGATTTAATTGGCGTCCCTCTTACCAAGCTCTGGTTGAGTCCAGATACTCACAGATGCCGTGGGAATAGTGAGGTTTGAGAGGCAGGTTTGGAGGCTGAAGGCTTTTCCGTGTGATCCTGGAAATCCATTACCCTCTGTGTTCTTGGGAATGCCTGCTCTTCTTCCCTGTGCTGGTCTGAAAAAGAACAAACAAAAGTAAGTCTTGCTTTCCCCTGCGTTTGACAAGCACTTTATCATGCGGGCCTTTTTTTGTTACTTAATTCCTAGCTGATTTTTGGCTCTGTGTGCAGAATATTGGCTCTTGGGACAGTTGTGTGTGTATATGCATTTTAATCTCTGTGTGTCAATATACTAAAACAATGAAGTATCAAAGTTTGTTTCAGGCATCTGAGTATGGTAAAATTTGGCTTCTGGAAGGTCTAGGTCCTGGAGTTTTCTAGGCTAAAAGTTTTTCAAGCTGTTTAAAGTCATGAATCTTTATGTAACAAAGAATCTCATAATTGTGGCTAAAAATTTACATATATGTATGTGTGGGTGTATATGTATATGTGGGTATATATGCCCACACATACATAGCTTTAAACTATAATATCTATTTGAAAATGTATCTATTACTCCTTGCCATGGGTATATTGCAACTGACCCTTAATATATTGTGCTGTAAATAATGCTAGAAAGGAATCAAGGATGATGAGTGAGTATAGGAAGGGAGAAAAGGAGGGAGAAGCATATAATAACTTGTTAAGATAGAATATTGACAAACCATTTTTTTCTAAATAATACTGCATCTGACATATACGTAGAAAAACATATACACATTTGCACAAATTTAAAATAGGAAATAAAGCAGAATTTATATCAGTTTATAATAGAGATCTATGGAAAGGTTATTGGTCGTTAATGATAACAGTACTGCCCAGGAGGAAGCGTGGAGTGCTGCATGAGAGAGTTGGGGGGACTGTGCTAAGGTTTCAAAACAGCTGCTCCCACTTAACAGCTCTGTAAGCTTGGGAATATTACTTTCTATGGACTTCAGCTTCCTACTCTGTAAAATCAGGGGAAATGATGTTTCTTCAGAGAATAATGAGAATTAAACAAAATCTTATATTACTTGGCACATGACCAGCATTCCATAAAATGTCAGTTCCCTTTGTAATCCTAGCATCTTTACTGTTTATGGTGGTAACATAATACTTACATATTGTTATGGACTGAATATGTCCGCCCAGAATTGGTATGTTGAAACCCTAACCCTCAATGTGATATTTGGAGGTGGGGCCTTGGGAGGTGATTAGTTTAGATGAGGTCATGAGGGTGGGGCCCTCATGGTGGGATTAGTGGCCTTATAAGAAAAGACACCGGGGAGCTTGCTTCACTTTACTCTCTCTCCTCCAAGTAAGGACACAGTGAGAAGGCGACCATCTGCAAGCCAGGAAAAGAGCCCTTATCGGGAACCAAATTGGTCAGCACATTGATCTTGAACTTCCTAGTCTCCAAATAAATGTCTGTTGTTTAAGCCACCCAATATGTGGCATTTTGTTTTAGTAGTCTGGCTGGCTAACGCACACTTGATGGCACCTTATTTGTGTAATTCCCAATCCTAGGAAAAGGTAGTTATGGTTTGATTTCTATTTTTTTTTTTTTTTGAGATGAAGTCTTGCTCTGTTGTCCAGGCTGGAGTACATGGTGCAATCTCAGCTCACTGCAACCTCTACCTCCTGGGTTCAAGCCATTCTCCTGCCTCAGCTTCCTGAGTAGCTGGGACTGCAGGCGCCCGCCACTACGCCCGGCTAATTTTTGTATTTTTAGTAGAGACGGGCTTTCACCATATTGGCCAGGCTGGTTTCAAACTCCTGACCTTGTGATCTGCCCGCCTTGGCCTCCCAAAGTGCTGGGATTACATGTGTGAGCCACCACACCTGGCCGGCTTGATTCCTATTTTAAGGATGGCAAACTAGAAGTCTTAGGGAAGTTGTGAAGTCCAACATCACAAGAAAGAGCCAGCATCAGGATTAGAGTTTGCACTTCCAGTGTCTAACTCAGCATAATTCCATGATACCATACTTCCTCTCTCTATAATAATTAGGGCTGTAATATCAGAAATGGAGATGGTGTGGAGTTCCATCTTACTTCATTGTTTTTAATTTGGTTTCTTACTGGGGTGACAGCAGATCTTCTTAACCTGGAGCAGTTTTGCCACTGCCCCTCCACCCTGGGGAGTATTTGGTATACTTGGAAACAGTTTTGATTGTCTCTGTTTTGATTGGGGTAGAGGGTGCTACTAGAATTTAGTGGTTGAAAGCCAGCGATGCCACTAACCACCCTACAGTGCATAGGATAACTTTAATGGTTGAAAAACCCTGGGTTAAGGTCATACAATGAAATGCATTCTCTACCCAGAGACAGCAATACTTGTGCTATATGCCTTTTGCTGTGACTGAAGAATTTGAGGATTGACATCTTGCTGCAAAGTGTAATATAAAGCTAGAGGGGGAAAATACAACCAAACTCAGAAACAATAGTCCCTGAACACTTTTAAAAATATTATGGCATTGACAAAATCATATTAAAATAACAAGAGGTATCCAAGATAAAAATATTTCTCAATTTCATCACCTAATTAAATCATCCCCATACATATTTAAAATGTGAGATATTCATAACACCATCCAAATTGTAAGTTTATTAGTAAATAGTCAGCTGGTTCTCATGGTTGTATAATTCTACAGAATTGACAAAAAGTATTCTGGAACCTTCCTTACGAGTCTGTTATTGAAGAACTGGAGGCTGGGCACGGTGGCTCACGCCTGTAGTTCCAGTACTTTGGGAGGCCGAGGCGGGTGGATCACTTGAGATCAAGAGTTTGAGACCAGCCTGGCCAACATGGTGAAATGCTGTCTCTACTAAAAATATAAAAATTAGCAGGGTGTGGTGGTGCATGCCTGTAATCCCTATGAGGCTGAGGCAGGAGAATTGCTTGAACCCGGGAGGTGGAGGTAGCAGTGAGCTGCGATTACACCCCTGCACTCCAGCCTGGATGACAGAGTGAGGCTTGGTCTGAAAAAACAAGTTAGAAAAAAAAAAAAAAAGAAAGAAATGAACTGGAACTTTGATTAATTTGATCTTTGGCTATTTGGAATGCCTATAATCTTATTTAACAGAAAATATAGAAATGGCAAGAAAAAGAAATTTATGTGAGGGATTTGTGGAAAAATTTCTAGGGAGTTTGCAGAGGTCAATGTGGATTTCAGATTTCCCCACTCCCTGCAGGCACTTGAGCAATCTGGTATATGATGTAAATGATCCCAGGCCCTTGTGTTGCCTCAGTTGTCCTGGACAAACTTAGCCTGACTTTGCCAAGGCAGGAAGGGAAACCCAGAAAAAAAATTGCATCAGCACAAAAGATTGGGAATGAGGAGAAATTTTTTTGCGGGGTTTGGATTGATTACCTGAAAAGCTCAGTACGCCAGGATGTTCTAACCAATGGAATTTTATTGCAAAACACCCTGTATATGTGAAAGATTGAGTAGGAGGCTAGAGGAGGATACATACTCCAGCACAGAATGCTGTTAGAGGTGAGACTTTACTGCAAGAAGCTCAAAAATCCTTCAGCCAAACCTCCTGGGAGTGTTAAGCTGGGGGATCTTGGATGGTGACAACTTCCATGATTCTGTAACCAAAGCATACTCAGATTGCGGCAGAGGAATTCTTCCCTTGGAACATGAGATACAGGATGGGCATGGAACGCTTGTGTGGTGGCTTGGCAAACTTCTTCTCAAAAAAGTAAATTATTTTTGATTTAGAAAACAAGAAACGCACAGAAAATTAAAAAAATACATACCAAATATAATTAACAGTAAGATGTAAACTTTGCACCTCTCACCCGGATTTTCCAATGGCATCATCTGGCCTCAACACTTCCATCCCACTGGGCTTGTATAGACACACTACCTTGGTGCCAAACTGTTGACAAATAGGCTGCAAAATCATGACAATTCACTTCTAAAAGCTTCCTCATGCAACTCCCAGGGAAGAGAGAATTCTCATACACAACCACACCCTTAACAAATCTAAGGAAATTAATAATTTCATATCATCACCCAACAGTCTGTAAAGTCAAATATTCCTAATTGTCCCGACAATGTTCCCTATACCCTGTAGCTATTGCATTGCCTGTATATCTCTTTACTTTCCTCCCATCTAGACCAATCCACAAGTCTTTCTTTGTTCTTCATGACAATGAAGCTTTTGAAGAATGTGAGATTGGTCTGAAAGTTTCCTCATAATTAAATTCAGGTTAAACAATTATGGCAAAGTACACAAAAAGAATGTGTGTACTCATGGTACCACACAAAAGGGCATACAGTGTCAACGGTCCCACTATTGGTGAGGTCAAGTTTGACTATTTGGGTAAGGTGGTGACCCCCTGACCTCTCTGTTGAGAAACACATCCACTCCACCTCCCTCTCCTCCTCCCCGCTCCATCCCTGGAATTTAATAAATAACCAGTGGGGTGATACTTTAAGATTCTATTTTTTTTTTAGCATACATTGATGATTTTTGCCTTAATTATTACACTGGGGGGTTTTCTAATTTTTTGAGTCCTTTTACATTTAGTAGTTGACATTCTTTGGTAAAAAGAGATTTTCCTTTCGCTCTTATTTCTCTTCTCTCCCCTCCCCGTGTTTCCTCTTCTTCCTCTTCTTCTTCTCCTCCGCCTCTTCTTCCTTCTTTTTTTCCTCTCTTGTTTTACTCCTTCTCTTTCTTTTTCTCCTTTATCTTCCTCATCTCTCTTTCTCTGTTTTTCAAGTATCAGTATTATAATAACATCTGCATTTCTTCAGTGTTGTATTTTATTATTATTTTACTCCTTATGATCTGCAGTCATCCCAGACATGAGTAATGAGAGCCCCTTCAAGACAGCTCCTCCGTCTTTTGACCTGTGTCCATCAGTCCTGGACTCTTGCTTGATTCTGGCTTAAGATGTGTCAGACTTTTCACTGTCCAGGCCTGGAGTCAGCATTTCTCAAGGAAAAGTGGTTCCTATTGGTGGGGAGTGGTGTTTAGAAATACACACACAAACACACACACACACAGACACACGATTCATACATATACATCCTATTCATGTAGAAAACCACAGAAATTTCCCCCAGCTTCTCTCATTCCATATCTGTGATTCCCTCTTGTAAAGTGGAAAAGCTGGCTCCCTAAAATATTAATTTACTTACACGTTTACTCTATATTACACCACAGACAAAGTAGTTTCAAAATTACAGCATGAATGCCACTAGGAACAGCAAACCTAACTGTGAAATTCACAATTTTGTTGCAATTCATCTTCTTAGACTACATTAGTCCCCGTTATCTGAAAATGCTTTTCAATGTTTCAGTTATCTGTGGTCAACCCTCTGTCCAAAGATATTGAATGGAAAATTTTAGAAACAATTTATACATTTTAAATTGCACACCCTACTGCAGAGCATGATGCAATCTTGTGCTGTCCTGTACCTTCCTGCTCTGTCCTGCTGGGATGTGAATCATCCCTTTGTCCAGATCCTCCATGTTGCGGATGTTCCCTGCCTGTTAGTCCCTTTAGTGCTGTCTTGGTCATCAGATTGACTGTGATGGCATCACCATGCTTGTGTTCAGGTCACCCTTATTTTACTTAATAATGGCCCCAATCCACAAGAGGAGTGATGCTGGCAATTTGGATGTACCAAAAAGAAGCCATCGGATATTTCCTTTAAGTGAAAATGTGCAAGTTCTTGAGTTGAAAGAAAAAAAGCATATGCTGTTTTTGTCCAGGATCTATGGTAAGAGTGAATCTGTGAAATTGAAAAGAAGGAAAAAAAATCATGCTAGTTGCGCTGTCACACCTCAAACTTTATCATAGGTACATATGTTTGTATAGAAAGAAACAGTATATATAGGGTTCAGTACATCCACAGTTTTGGGTGTCCACTGGGGGTGTTGGAACATAGTCCCCGTGGATAAAGGGAACTACTACATATCCTATCGTATTCAAGTTACTTTAAATAATTATTTTTCTCTGTTTTCGTATGTCTTAAACTTTATATAGAGTTTGAATCATTTGTTTCTGTTTGTATTCAATTCTAGGGTTTGCCTTTTATATTCTTTGCAATTAAAAAAAATATTTAAACTCTTAACGTGATTGAAAAGTCAAAATTATATAAAAAGATACACTCAACGAAATTTCATTGCTTCTTATACGCTCTTGACTCCATTCCCATCACCTTCTATGGATAATCATTTTCATTACCTATATTCTTAAATAAAAAGTAAACAAATACACATATGTGTATTCTTATTTTTCCACTTTTCTTTTGGAAAAGGCAGCACACTCTACAACCTCTTCAGCACTTCAGTGTATATTGTACATCGTGCAAGTCACCTCTCCCCTCCCTCCCTGCCACAATCCCACCTTCCAGAGATGCCACTGTTCCCAGCTAGCCATCTATCCTTCTACCCTCCCCTTGAATAATTCTAAGTAGGTGATGGCACCAGGTTGAAAACCTCATGTGATCTCCCTTCTCTGCTGCCCTATGATGCGCAGAGTGTTTTCAATATGGTCCAAATTAGAGCTTCAAGCTCCTTGTGCCTGCAGCGGTTCCTCATTCAGAAGCCTGGGTTGACTCCTAAATTTGATGCCGCTTTGCAAATTCAAGGCTCTCTTATGAGGAGGGCTAGAGACAAAGGTTTGTTATCACCATCCACTCAATTAGGCGACTCTTATATACTGCGCCTTCTAGCATGATGGCCATCCAGGAGAATGATACATACAATGTTCCCCTCATAACAAGGCCTGGCTTCCAAAGGGGTTGCAAGTTTAAGTTTGGTTATAAATTTAATGATTGGTTGAAATTACTACTAGGAATACTTTGAATGACAGTTCAGCTTCTGTTAGAGTTCGGCTAAGCAGATTCTGCTGGAAAACCCATTTAGAGCTATACGAAAGTGGCCGGGCTATGTTTTAAAATTTATAATCCCATTGCTTATAAAAGCAGTCTTCTGCTAATTCCTCTTTGCCCCAGCTGTATGAGGTATCTCAAATTTTACTTGTTTTCTTCAAGTATAGAGTTTATCAGTTAGGTAATAAACCAGAAAGATCCTTTCTGGCTCTGACCATCATTTCGGCAGAGGTACCACAGCTGTGACAAGAGCAGCCTGCTCAGGGGTGATTTGTTAATGCCTGGGGGAGACGGGCAGGGTCAGGATGGCTGTGCTAGGAAGGGCTTGCTTTATTAGGTTGGAAAATGTCACATGGAGGCATGGCCCTTTCCCCGAGGGGCTCTTGGAGAGGAAATCATAAACACAAGGCTTTGGAGCAGAATCCCTGGAAAACCATTTATTGCTACAGTTTCATGGCTTGGCTCTGGAATCTTGTCTCCAGCACAGTTCTGATTCCAACTCACTCTGCCCTGCCCAAGCAACTGGGTCATGTCCCCACCAGGGTGTTGGACACTCAAATAACTTTTAGAGACAAAGACAGCATGGTATTTGCCCAAGTCCCTCTTGGTGTCCTGTGTAGAGTCCAAATCCTTCAGCAATGCATTTGGAGGTCTGCCAGAATCACCATATGTCTGTCTTAAAAATGTCTCATCTTATTCAACAGGGAACCTGTTTAACACTGGGCCCTGGGCTGGAGGGGTCTTATAATAACATTATACTTGATCAGGAGGAGAACCAGAGAAGCTCTTGCTCACAGCATGAAGGTTCAGGCTGAAAATCTCCTGGGGCATCACTTTTTAGTATCTTCTTCCTCCACAAAGGCAACATTTCTCAGAGATTGTCAGGAATGAAGCATGGGGAAATAACTTATCCCAGGCCTCCTTGTGCAGAGGCTGGAGAAGAGGGAGGGAGAGTGACAAGGATTCTCATCTCCATTCTAAATGAGGGGTGGGGTAAGTGTTCTATAGCTTGACTCCCCACCCACTTTTTCCTCAGTTCTCTGACCTCTTCAATGCCCTGGAAGGTGGGAGTGGGATTCAAGGTCAAAGGGCAGTGGGAGTAAGAGGGAGAAGAACTAAGATCTGTTGAGTGCTTCCTATGTGCTGGGTAACATCCATGCTTTGTGGAAACCTGACAATCACCCTGTAAGTTAATCTTCTCTGTACTCTACGGGAGAGCAACTGAGTCTCCATCACACTGAACGACTTGCCCAAAGTTAAACAGAGAGTGAGGGGTGGAGCCAGTATCTGAACCTAGGCTTGCTAGCCTCATCCAGTAAGTCACACGGATGCCTTTCACTAGTGTCCCCAATAAAGGATCCCTATAGAAGTGAAAAATGGGTTGGGAGGAAATAGAACAATGTCCAACACTCAGAACAGAGGCGATAAAAGGTACCCTCACTCCTTTCCTCTCTATTCTTTCTTTCCATTATCACAGGATTAGAGGTGGAGAGTGGGTGGCAGCGGGTGGCGCTTCTGTGGAAAGAAGCGAAGCGATACCAAATCGAGGCCAGCTGGAGGAGGACACTCTTTGAGAATCTGGGGAGCATGTCAAAAGGCACAATGATCGTTTTCTCTCTCTTCTTTCTCTCTTCACTGGTAAGACTTAAGGACAAGACGCATTTAGCTTCAAAGATGCTGTTGACTGTTGATAGCTAAACGTAGCAGCTCTCAAAGTTTTTGGCATGGGTGCTTTCACTCCATGAAAATTATTAAGGAATCTTAAGTGGTATTTAAAATGTGTATCATATTTATTAGTATTTACTAAGGCAGATATTAAAATAGAGAAAAAGTTCCAATACTTATTAGTTTCCTTAATAGTAACAATAATATACTGTTGTATGTTAAATTACATATTTTAATTAAAAAGAACTGTATTTTTCAGAGCAAGATATTTATTGGGTAGAGAAGCATTGTTTTATTCTTGCAAATCTCTTTTATGGGTGTCTTAACAGAAGACAATAGCATTTTTATATTTGCTCTTACATTCAGTCTGTTGGAATGTACTCTTTTGGTTAAAGTATATTTGGCAGAAGCTTTATACAGATATGTAGTTGGAAAAGAGAGTATTTTAATAGCCTTTGCAGATAACATTACTGTTCTTTGATATGTCAAAGCTCAACAAGTGGTGATTTTTAAAAGGTTGGTGCAATGCAGAATATGAAACCGTATCAATGAACTTTATGTGCTCTGTGAAATTGAAATATATTGGTCTATCTTGCACTTTGAATATATCTTCATTCATGCATGATTCTATAATTTTCCTGCATTGGTGATTTGGAAGATATTAGCTCATTGAGTCATGCAAATCTTCCAAATGTTAATTGGTTTTATTTTTAAAAGTCACATTCATTAATTGCTAACCTCATCAGAAAAGTCACTAAGTATTGGAAAGCTATCAAGCTCATAATAGTGGGTACAAGTTTCCTAATGTTCTCATTTCTTTTGAAAGCTCAAATTTTATCATTGGCAACAAATACTGATTGTTTCTCTTTAAGTGACAGATTCACTTTGTTCGTTTTCAAGAAAATGTCTACCAAATGCACGAATCTAAATAACCATAGTATTATGACTAGTCATTCTTCCAAGTAAAAAATTTTGCTGCATTAAAAATTCAGGTAGTTTAACTCATAGCTTAATGACATCAGTGCTTTTTCTTGAGACAATCATTGGACTTAGGTGTGTAGCAGAAAAGCTTTATTCATATTTCCCACTTAGTTACACCGAATATTGAAAAGACATGTACTCAAAGGTTAAAATATAATAACATTACTACTTTTTCCTGCTTTATGAAGGATATTCTCAAGATAAATTGGCATTTTTTCCTCTGTGCTAGTATGTGGTGTTGAAGAATATGGCCACTGGTAGGGTTTGATGTCACTTCCTTGATTTATGCTAAGTGAACAGCAATTTTATCTACCACTCCTGTTCCACTATCAGTGCAAATGTCAACATAGTTGGTCCAGGATAAAACATGAGATTTTTAAAAGTTATTAAGCGCTTCGAATATGTCAGTACCACTGTGTTTGTTGCCAAGCACTTACATAAAACATCTTTTTTGCTCATTAGTTGTTGCTGATACCAGACAAATTCTAGCAAAACAACAAGTTTAGCCATATCTATAGGCTCACTTAATTGTAAACAAAAGTGCAGTTATGCAGAGGAGATACTAACTCAATTTTTTCTGTTTACAGACACATTTTTAATTCATCAAGTTACTGTGTTTTTGGAAAGTGGCAGTGTCATGATTTTGTTAACAGACTTTTCATCTAGTAGGGAGTTGGCAGATGTCAAATGTGGACACTTTATTAACGTCTCAGTTATTATATCCACTTCTCAGCCAATGCTTTAGATGCTGAATCTCAAAATGATACTGCACCTTAACTGACACCAAAATACCATTCAACAATGTTCTGTTACATAAGACACACCTGGTAAATTATTATCTATACAATCAAGGAAAAGATAACTTTTACTTATTTTTATTTCTTATTTACAATTTTGCCCAGTTTGGGGCAGTTTCTTCCCTTCCAGGAGTCAAAGAACTCTGATATGTCAATATTATCTTTATTAGCATTTTAGAGATAGATAATGCAGCTGTGAGTTGAAAAAGTAAGTCTCTAATTTCTCCCTTTAAGTCAACAATCTATCCTAAAAAATGCAAGAAAAGCATATTTTAAATGCATTTTTATTTATTTTAGAATAAAATTCTATTAAGTCCTAAAATAATGTTTTAGATAGAAAAGTTTTAAAAATAGAAAAATAATTTTGCAAACGAAGACAAAAAGTGTATTCACATTTTTCTTGTGCTTCTTATAGGTATGAGGAAAACTTGGGGATTTTAAAATAACAACTTATTGGACAGTAAGGAGATAACACAGATCAGATTATAGATGGTATAAATGGAAGCAGCTGGCAAAATCTCAGTAGAAATCCCAAGAACAAACTGAGCTAACCGCTGGAGGCACATGTGTTTGTATCCTAAACCTACAGCCTTAAAAAGTTCTGGAAAACCCAAGAACACAGAAACACATATTTCATTAACCATCAGAACAATGGAATTATCACACATCATGTGGCTTCAGGAAAATACCTTATACACCCGTGAAAGAAAAAGAGTGAAGAGGGCAAATGACGTTTGTATTAGTCCGTTCTCTCACTGCTATAAAGAAATACCTGAGACGTGGTAATTCATAAAGAAAAGAGATTTAATTGGCTCATGGTTCTGCAGGCTGTACAGGAAACATGGCACCTTCTGGGAAGGCCTCACAAAATTCACAATCATGGTGGAAGGCCAAGGGGAAGTAGGCAAGTTTTTCACAGCTGGATCAGGAGGAAGAGAGATGGGGGGATGTGTTAAACCATTCATAAGAAATCCACCCCCATAATCCAACCACCTCCCATCAGGCCTCACATCCAACATTAGGAATTACAATTCAACGTGAGATTTAAGTGGGGACACAGATCCAAAGAGTATCAATGTCTTAGTAATATGACAAAAATATTCATGACATCATGGACTCTCTAAAAGAACTGCTGATTCTTTGAGAGCTGGTCGATAAGGGGGGACTGAACAAGGTTCACAGCAAAGAAAGAAAAAGGTAACCATTTAGGAACTGTTTTTGATTTTTAAGGGAAAGAGATAAAGGGGACATGAAGGTACCACTTTGTCAGGCCTACCATATCTGAGTAGGCAGGCAGAGAGGAATTTGGGAACAGTGGCCCTGCTCACGAACAGAGGCTACAGATGGCTTGAACATATTTTCTCTCTCTCTGTGTGTGTGTGTGTGTGTGTGTGTGTGTGTGTGTGTGTGTGTGATTCTAAGTTGACTCTACATAGCAGAGGATTGCTGGCTTAGGTACCAATCTCGTGGAGAGCTGGGAACACCTAATAGTCATCAGTCGATAGAAGGCTTTTTAAAGGTGAAAGAGGAAATGGAACAGAAAAACATATATATTAAGAGATTGTGTGTTTTCACCCTGAACGTAATGTTTCTATTCTTATCTTTTTCAAATCATATGGAAAAAAGTCAATATTTATTTCTTTACCACTATTCTTCCATTATAGTTTCTTGTTTTCATCCCCCACCCCATGTCCATTTCTTTGCCTAGAATTTTCTTGCCAAATGGTGAAGAATCTGAGTTGACCCAGAGTTTGGTAAGGTGCAGTGTTGGGTCTTCAGTGGCAGTGATATTGTCTGGCAAGAAATGGTTTTGTCTGGAAATAGCCAGTGCCCTTCTGACTCATTCTCCTGCCATCAAATTGTAACTGGCCTATTGACAGTTTCCACTGCTTTATACTTCATCATCTTTTCCCTCTTCATTCATTAGAGGATTTAAGATGAATTAAAAACAAAACCCAAAATATAAACAAAGTTAAAACTTTACAGCAGTCCAGTTCATTAGAACTTACTACAGTTATGGATATATCCCATATCTGTGCTGTCCAATATGGTAGCCACAAGCGACATGCGGCTATGGATCCAAGAAATGCCGCTACTGCAACTGATGAATATTTTAACTTAATGTAATTTGAACTTAAATAGCCAAATGTGGCTTGTGTCTACTATATTTTATTGCACATCTCTAGAAATCATTGGCTCTTACTGGTCTTTCTAGTTTCATCTTTAGTCTCTGTACTCCTAAATCCTTTAGGTTTCAATGACATATCTTTCCTTCATAGCATTTATTCATGTTGTTTTCTCTGCTTGATGAAATCTTATTTGTCTCTTAAATTGAAATTTCAATGTCATCCATTTTGCTAAGTTTCCTCAGCCTTTGGAGCCAAATTAGTTGTTCTTTACTCTGTGCTCACGTAGTATTTTGTTCATGCTACTGAGATAGCACCTGCCAAGTTGTCTTTTTTGTAGTCATAATATGTTTGTCTCTCTCATGCACGTCCAATACAGATGCCACTGGCCACCTGTGGCTATGTAAATTTAAGTGAATGAAAGTGGGATGAAATTAAAAGTTCGTGTAATTAGTTGCACTTGCCATTTCAGGAATTCAATAGCCACATATGGCTAGTGGCTGCCAGATGGGATAGCACACATATAAGATATTTCTATCATTGCAGGGAGTTCAGCTTGACAGCATTGACTGAATTATCTGATAGCAAAGACTGTTCATCTTTGTGGCACTAGGATATACATGGTGTCTGAAAGGGAGTATACACTTATCCTATCAGGCCATGCCAAGAAGACAGGACTCATGGGTACATTTAATGCTCGAATGTGAGAGATGGAACCAAACGCCATTTGATGAGTTGAAGAATCAGGATATTGGAAAAAGATTGCTAAATACCAAAGCCTCTTGGGGTGGTAATAATGATGGCATGCCCAGGGATTAGATACCTGATGAGTTAGCAAATCAGGGCCAAAATCAGAGAAAATTTGCTAGATAAAATATGGGCACTAACGTTGTAATCAAAGGACTTTTTTTTGGACAGGCATTGTCTGTACTCTTGCTAAATTATTGGTAATTTTACACTTGCACTTAAGGCCTGGCTTCTATCAGGTGGGAGATAGTGCTCACTAATTGTAAAATAAAATGAACAAAATATAAATGCAAATTATATATTTTAGATATAAAGTGCATAAGTTATAAGCCACATATACACTGAAGAGAAATAGACAGGTCTAGGATGAATAGTTTCTCCAGTTAGCAAGTTCTTAGTCTAGGTAGAGAGACACATATACAACCAGCTAGAGTAGTATGATAATGCTGTATTAATATGAACAAAACGTGGAACCCACTAGGAAAGGTGGTTAATTCTACTCTGCTTTTAATAGCCACATTCTTTCAATATGAAACCTTCATTTGCTCAGTGCTGCACAGGTACAGAAATGTTTGTCAAATGGAGGAATGGATATCCTGTTAACAAACATAGTATATTTCTGCTTTTTGTAATTTGGGCATCACCTTCTCGTTACAGCTCATTAAGATTCCACCAACATCACTCCTGAATACTTGGACAACTTTCCTTTCATCACTAGACAATTACTCAACCAATGTTGCTGGGGCATCTACAGGGCATCCTGCATACTGTTAGGCGCTTTGGAAGATAATGGATAGGTGCTTATTCTCAAATAGCGTAGGATTTTATAGGAAAACAAGTGTAATGCACTTTTAAATATCATCATCAATCCAGTGTACATTAAATATCAGATGAGTGGTATAGACATTAAGTGCTAGGCCAGTTTAGAGGAGGGAGGGATGTTTTCCAGCTGGTGGGATCCAGCTGCTGTGATTAATCAGCAGAAGGATGCCCCGGGGGATGGTAGCTAGGGGTCTGTTTTCTGAGGTCTTTACTGCTAAAATAAGCCATTCTAGGGAATAAGGAAACTGACTCCATGAAAACAGTCCCACTCTGCCTTCTTTCCTAGAAGAGCCTTGGCAAGTGGACTTCCCACTGTAATTCAATGACCAGCAGCTTGACGCAACTGTTGTAGATTGTCTTTTTTTTTTTTTTTTTTTTTTTTTTAGCTTCTTTTGGGTATGAATTAGGCAAAATAAATTTCTTAAAGTCACAAAAGTACCATTCTGGTGTCAGTTTTTGGACATTGCAGAATGTCCCCTTATTGTGTGCTTGGGAAACTCTGAATCTCATGACTTACTTGTAATTCATCACAACATGGAGTAAGATCTGGATTTAAATTTCAGTTTGCCACTTGCCAGCTGTGTGACCTTGGACAAATCAACGTCTCTAGCCTTTCCTCACTTTTCCACTTTTATTCCTATTTTCTGCTTTTATTTCTGTGTATGCAGTTGTTAAATGACACTACAAGTGATCAGTTTATTCAATAGTCACCTTTCAGTTTAATAAGATCCAGGATCTCTTGTTTATAGATTTTTCTTTCCCTATCAGACATAATTCTTTCTGTCTGTAGCTTCCCTTTGGACATAAATTATATTATAGTATTTCCAGTGTAATTGCCTCAAGAAAAGAGGCAGAAACCTTCATCAGGACCACCTAAAATAAAGGCTTCACTTTAAAATACTCAAAGGCAACATTCCCTCTAAATTTAATGTCAATTGTGGCTGAATTATGATATAGAGATATGGGTTTTGTGGTGTTGAAAGATTATCCTGTTGAAAATGGAACTTGTCATTTCTTTCTTTTCCATACTTCTTGTTATATAGATCTGAGTTTCCAGCCTATGCTATTTTTCTTCCCCCTGAATAATTTTTAACATTTCTTAGAGAGCAAGTCTGATAGTAAATTTTCTTGGTTTTTGTTTATTTGAGAAATTCTTTATTTCTTTTCCACTTTTGAAAGATAATTTTACTGGACAGAGAATGCTAGGTTGGTGGGTTTTCTTTTGTTTGTTTGTTTTGTTTTTTTGACATTTAAGTATTTCATCCCACTCTCTTCTTGCTTGCACAGTTTCCAACAAGAAGTCCACTGTAATTTTTATCTTTCTTTCTCTATAGGTAAGGTCTTTCCCTGTCCTTCTTCTCCACTCCCCACCACCTTCTCTAAAGATTTTGTCTTTGTCTTTTTTTTTTTTTTGTAGTTTAATATATTATGCCTAGGTTTACATATTTTTGTTATTTATCCTTCTTAGTGTTATCTTTGCTTCCTGGATCTGTGGTTTGATGTCTATTTATTATTTATTTTAAAAATTATTGGCCATGAGTCCTTCAAATATTTCTTCTTCTTCATTCTCTGTATCTTCTCCTTCTGATATTCCAATTATCTGAGCATTACATCTTTTGAAATTGTCCCACAATTCTGGGATGTTCTTTCTTACATTTTAAATTCTTGTTTTTCTCTTGGAAAAGATAAAGTTTTAAAAATTTCTATTTGAACTATCTTCAAGTTCACTAATTTTTTCCTTGGTCATATCTAATCTATTGATGAGCCCATCAAAGGCGTTCTTCATTTTTGTTACAATATTTTTGGTTAATCTCATTGAATTTCTCTTTCCTGGAGTTTTCATCTTTGTGTTTACATTATTCATCTGTACTTGCTTTTTTAAAAAAAAAATTTCGTTAAGCCTTTAACATATAGTCATAGTTATTTTAAATTCCAAAATCCATGCCATATCTGAGTCTGATTCTGATGCTTACTTTTTTTTAAAAAATTATTTTTTCCATAAGTTATTGGGATACAGGTAGTATTTGGTTACATGAGTAATTTCTTTAGTGGGGATTTGTGAGAACCTGGTGCACCCATCACCTAAGAAGTATACACTGCACCATATTTGTTGTCTTTTATCCCTCACTCCCCTCCCACTCTTCCCCCAGGTCCCCAAGGTCCATTGTATCATTCTTATGGCTTTGCATCCTCATAGCTTAACTCCCACATATCAGTAAAAATGTCAGATGTTTGGTTTTGCATTCCTGAGTTATTTCCCTTAGAATAATAGTCTCTAATCTCATCCAGGTCATTAGAAATGCTGTTAATCCATTCCTTTTTAGAAATGCTGTTAATCCATTCCTTTTTATGGCTGAGCAGTATTCCATCATATATATGTATATATACCAGAGTTTCTTTATCCACTCAATGATTGATGGGCATTTGGGTTGGTTCCACAATTTTGCTATTGTGAATTATGCTGCTATAAACAAGCAAGTGCAAGTATCTTTTTTGAATAATGACTTCTTTTCTTCTCTTCAGACGTTGTTGTTTTACTAACTTTTTGTGGAAACTGCACATGATATGTTAGGTAATAGGAACTGAGGTAAATATGCCTTTTATCAAAGCATCACTGTACTCATATAAATATGTACAATTATTACATGTTCTTTAAAATTCCTTTTTAAAATGGGAAATAATAGGCTTTACTGTAAGGTTCTATGTTAATCTGTCTAGGAATTGGGCTGTATTTAATGTTTGCTGCAGCTGTAGGTTCTAGAGCTCTATGTTTCTCTGTTGTCCTTGTTTCATTTGTTGTCACTGGGCTTCCCTGGGAGCTTCTCCTTAGACAGTCTCCACCTTGCAGTTCTTTCAGCTATAGTCACTGTTATTATAATGGCATCCTGCTGGCATAATGGCGAGGTCTGGAGGGGAAGAAGCATTGTATAATCTTACGATTAGTGCTTAGTCTTTTAGTGGGCCTGTGACCTTCACAAGGGTTTCTTAGATTTTATTTTCTCACTCTTTATTTGACACAGAAAAGTTAGTTGGGGCTAAAGCCCCCAGGTGGAATAAAGCTCTGAAAACATATTTTCCCTGGGAGGACGGGCTTTTGAAATAAAGAATGCTCTGGGTATATTCTGTACTGGTTACTTCTTCTCCCCCCTTGCTTAAGCTAGTCAGGGATCTACTTGGCTCTTCATAGTGAGAACCTGGTGTAATTCCTAAAGGTAAAACCCATAAAACTGTGGGGGTCCCTCTAAGACTGTGCTCTCAAAGAGTTTCTCACTCTCTGGCTATTGCACACTCGGCCTGGAGAAAATCACCAAAATGACCATTTACATGTTCCTACTAGTTTATGACTCCAACAGCTTCTGCTCTAGGTAGGCAGATCTTGTCCATGAGTCTCTGAATTTGTGTTTTTCTCCAGATTTCAAACGTTAAAGACATACACTTTGAGTATTTGATTTGAATGGACTCACTGTGTGAGCTAGATTTTGCATATGTGTCCTCCTACATGCAAATCAACCTTGGCTCTAAAACTACACTTGGTTTTCAAGCCTTTTGTTTAGGTTTGTTCTAGGGGGTTGTTGAGGGGGAGGTTAGTGGGAACAGAAGGAAGATGAGTTTTGCATGATGCTTTGCATTTAATGAATTCTTCAGAATCTGTTTTATTTCTTGGGCTTATGGTAACAAGTTTTTGTAATTACACAGGAGTGCCTGAAAAATCTTATAATTCCTTATACCTGTAATACTTGGTCTATATTTGAGATTGGCAGAATAGTAGGAAAGCTATGTTTCTCTTGGTGTTGTTTCCAATAAGTAGAGAGTTTGGTGGTTTAAAACTCTCCATTTATTCTGCTATTTTCTCCATTTTTCTCATGGGATGGACTTAATCCAGGGACAAGGTAAATGACTGAAGTATTACTGATCAAGATGAAAGGAAGAGCACTGCTCCTCTCTGTTCAGGTCAGTACAGGCTCATTTCCCTTCCTTTGGGCCATGTGGATATGTGTGTTACAGCTACATTTGTTAAATTGAATGGCAGTCCTTAAGGGCAAAGCTATACAATCTATCACCAACTACCACAGTGCATGGTATATCTTAGAATGTAAATCATTCAAAAATACTTTAAAGGCATAAATGATATTTTAACTACAATATGTCAGAAAATAGAGAAAAAGAATAAGCCAATTTATCTCATAATTAATTTCCCCCTTTTTATGCATTTCCCTCCTTACTCCTTTTTCCTATGCATATGTTTCATGTAACTGTAGTCACAGAGCAAACATAATTTGTATCCTGCTTTCTGAACATTGTTCTATTGTTATGAACTGAATTGTCTTCCTCCTTCCCAAATTCATATGCACTAACCTCCAATGTAACTGTATTTGGAGACCAGGTCTTTAAGGAAAGTAACTAAGGTTAATGAGATCGTAAGGGTGAGATACTAATCCTATAGGACTGATGTGTGTGTTTGTGTGTGTAATTTTTTATTTTTATTTTTGAGAACATATGTGTTTTTTGTGGTGGATTGTAAGGGGTAGAAGAAGGACTGGTGTGAGATCTATGAGGGTGATCTGTAGTATTACAGACTTCTGTTCCTCTCCCTTAGCCCTCTGCTGGGTGATGGGAACTTAATGGTATCTGTACCTGTGAAACCTAGAGTGCATCCCATCCCCAATAAGCCTTATAAAGTCGACATTGCAGAAGGTACTCTGCTTTCTAGTTTTTATTGCCCCAGGCTCTAGAATTTTGTCTACAGGGCAACTAATATCTGCATCTACAGCTATATCTAGTTTTCATACTTGGGAAATTTTAAAGGAAGCAATATGATTAAGTTAGATGACTCAAGACACACTAGGAAATTAGAACTATAAATATTTTTGTATACAGTTAACATAAGCATAAAAATTTATGTTAACAATGAACAGACTGGGAATCTGTTTCTTTTCAATTAGGAAACTTTTAACCATAAGTGGCTAAGGAAATGGTTTCTGTTTCAGTTCTATCTAATTTCCCTTCTCTTGAATTATCAAGATTTGATAATTCTTATTAATGTGAGGGAAATGATCAATAGGCAATATGTACAGTTAATCAAATTTCACATCTACTGCCAAGTCTTTGTAATGGATCCTTCAAGAACACTCTCCATCCACCTGAGGTTACTTGTTTATTACTGTGGGAATTATTCTTTGACGTACTCTGTAATGAGTGTTGCATGATCTACGTGGAGTATCTGTGCTTTGCATTCGTGTATGTATTTGTGTTCGTCTCCTATCCTTTTAATTCACTGTCTTTGGCAGGAAGAACACTTCCTGATGGATATTCAAGCTGGGAAGAAATATGAGTTGCATGTTTCCTGACATATTTTGTAGCACCTGTTCACCAACACCCCATTCTAAAGGATACTGCTTCATTGTGTCCTATGTTTCCTCACCTGCTTCAACTGCAACTGATTGGGAACATCACCGAAGGGAGAAAGTTGGGAGGCAAAGCTTGGTGTTTTGTTTGGGCAGAGAAAGAATGTGTCTTGAAAGTCAAAAGCATGGGTTATTCCTTGGATATATTTCTATGATGAGCTACTATCTAATAGGGAAGGGGATGATGTCTGCCTGGCCTGCAGACTCAGTACAGTGGAATTTTGACAGCAATTTGCAATTAGGTATGAAGCTTCCTTACCAGTGTCTAATATTGTTTGATAACAATACCCTTAACGATACTCGAATGCTTTTTGTTTTTTTGACTTATGGCTTTATGATAACATCATAAAAGGATTTATAGAGACTGACTGAACCTGCATTAAATATATAGTTAACTCAGCATAAAGTGATACAGATATAACCATAAATAATATAATGTTGTTCTATTATTAACACCAATCTCCTACATGAGAATGAAGAAACTCCTCCTCAAGGGAGGCAAAGAAAATATGTCTGTCCTGGTCCTGTACGTATCCTCCTCTTCTTCTTTGGTTGTGCAACATTTGCCTTCTCTTTTCTAGACCCCATGATATTCTGGGTCCTATGCAGGTCCACCTGGGGATATATGTGTTGTTGTAAATTTGGATTTCGATTTAAACCACCTCTTGATATGCAATTGATCAAATTTCAGACTTAAAGTACAGATATTATTTAACTTGCAGCTTTGAAATCAGGCAATCTAGGTTTGCATTTTGGTCTCTGTCATGTACAAACTCCATGACCTTAGACATGCTTCTTAACCTCAATCTCTTCATTTCTGAAGTGGACATAAGAATATTACCAACCGTATAGGATGGTAATGAGGATTAAATAAGACAGCCTTGCGTTTACTCTCAGTGTGATCTCGGTAATGTTAGCTCCTTCTAGCAATCACGCTCACAGTTGATACCTTTAGACAATGCAGTTGCTGTAAGGCAACCACGCTGTGCAATGTAGGCTCAGGGACATTCATTTCTTCTCCAGCCACTGTCAAATGCCTACTGCGGCTGCTTATAACCCAGGAGAGACTTCTCTCTTTATTGCTTTGCATTCTGTGGTATCTTAGCAGGATAATTGTATTGTTCTTACTTTGGGTAGCAAGAAAACATTTTCCAGGTTAAGTACGGAATGGGAAAGACCCCTTTCTCTCTCACCTCTTCCCCATACTCACACAGTTGCTGGCTGTTTTGTTTTTTCATGTTGCACCTGGCAAACTCACATTTGGATGAAGTTGCCTGGAGAATTTGGTTCCCTTAGTTGCTCCATACAACATTCAGGCTACATTTGTACTGTCCTAACTACTCATTTTTACAAATGATAAAACAGTCAACACTCTTTTCCACTGAATTGACTGACTTTTACCTACCTACCGTAGGTTTTTTGCAACTAACTGTATCCAGGCAAAACGACGAAGATGATGAAACTTAGACTGATCATCTCCCAGGTTCTTGGAGTTTTTCTATGTTTTTCTGCAGCTTTCCTCCACAGATTCCAATAACTGAGCACCATTAAAATTGGATGCATTTAATTTGGCAGGTATTTCTGAGTTTATCCAAGCCCCTCAAGATGTATCCTATTCTGATGAAGAAGGGAAGCAGAACTGAAGATTCATTTATACCCAGGAATTAACATGTTTATCTTCTTCCTTTCTGGGAATAATATCTGCAAGAAACAAAAGGAGATGGCAAGGCTGAAGTGAACCAAGGAAGGAAAGAAACGGGTATGCAGTGAGTGCCTTCTATGTGGCAAGAAATGCTGTGTATGCACAGCTGCATGATCTCCTGAGGTAGCAGCTCTTAGGTATTTGATATGCAGGATTTGATGTTTTTTTATTTTTTTTTTTGAGATGGGGTCTAGCTCTCTTGCCCAGGCTGGAGTGCAGTGGTGCAATCTCGCCTCAGTGCAACCTCTGCCTCCTGGGTTCAAGCGATTCTCCTGCCTCAGCCTCCCAAGTAACTGGGACTACAGGCATGTGCCACCGTGCCTGGCTAATTTTTTGTATTTTTAGTAGAGATGGGGTTTCACCTTGTCAGCCAGGGTGGTCTCCATCTCCTGACCTCGTGATCCACCCATCTTGGCCTCCCAAAGTGCTGGGATTGCAGGCATGAGCCACCACGTGCAGCCAGAATTTGACCATTTTACAGGTGACTCAGACAGATGAAGGAACTTTTCCAAGATAACTCAGCTATTATGTGGCAGAGCTTGGATTTTAGACATCAAGCTTGTCTTTTCAGAGAGATTTGGCTGCACCTCATATCATACCAGCAGGGCAGCTGTCCATGTACTCAGGCTGGCACTGGAGGCCCCAGGAACACTGATCTATAGCCACTTCCATAAGGTGAAGTCCTATTTTCTGATGGCAGTTATGGGAGGTAAGATTGGAAAGGGTTAACAGATGGTTTGCAGTTCCTTCAAGAACCCTGCTGACTTTTGTACCGTAAAATAATAAAGTTCCAATTTGGAAGCGAATTTGCTACTGTGACACTAATACAGCCCCAGGCTATCAGAGGATTAGATGAGCACAAAGCTGTATGAGCCATCAGCTGTGGCACTGGAGGGTGACTCAGCACGCTGGGCGCTGGGAGGATGGCTGTTAATTGGAACTGGAAAGAAGGAGCCCTGGTTTGGCAGATCGGGTTTAAATGGGTGGATTGTCTGACGGAGACTTTTTCTGTTCTTTTTTGGCTTTGGTTCAATGCATATAGCCAGACTGTCCTGCTGCCAGCTGGACTTTGCTTGAAATGTGTTTCTTTTCTTTCTTTCCTTGCTTTTTCTTTTTTGTCAGTTTGTAGCTCCAGATTCATACGAGCTTGGGTTAAGTGAGAAGCAGTGGCAATGCAGCCAACTTGCATCCTTTGACTCTGAATTCTCTGAGACCCAATTTTACTTTCATCTTCATTTCCTTCTGCAGTCAGCACTGTCCTGGGCTCCTTCCCTCCTAATCACGGAGCCACTGTTGACTGCAAGTTTCTCCTCAGTGCAGTCCAATTTAGTAAATGTTTATTAGGAAGTTAGGGAAATACAAGGAACAGAGGATGTGCTGGATAAAGACCAGAGTTCTAGTACTGCTGTTACTACTTGGATAAATAACTTGACTGCCCAAAGCCTGAGCTTCTTCCTTTGTAAAATGCGGATTATAAAAATGATATTCACCTGGCAGGTCGGTCTTTAACCTATGCATTTGAGAGGCTACTGTATTAGTCCATTTTCACACTGCTGATAAAGACATACCCTAAACTGGGTAACTTATAAAGAAAACTTGGTTTAATGGATTCACAGTTCCATGTGGCTTGGGAGACCTCACAATCATGGTGGAATGTGGAAGATGAAAGGCACGTCTTACATGGTGGCAGACAAAAGAGAATGAGAGCCAAGTCAAAGGTGTTTCTCCTTATAAAACTGTCAGATCTTATGAGACTTATTCATTACCATGAGAGCAGTATGAGGGAAACTGTCCCCATGATTCAATTATCTCCCACTGGCTCCTTCCCACAACACGTGGGAATTATGGGAGCTACAATTCAAGATGAGATTTGGGTGGGGACACAGTCAAACCATATCAGCTCCTACGAAACCAAATAGTAAAAACTCAAAGAAACCAATGTCTTCTTATTGTTTATGCAACTCAAAAGCCACACTCTCATGAAGTTTTTAAAAATTTTTCCTCAGGCAGACAGGGTCTCTTTCTCCTCGAAGTTCTTTAATGTGATGAGATCGCTGTGTGTCTACCTCCTATAATCCACATAGTATAGACAGTAGAAACTGGAGTGCAGGTTTTGGAGATCAACTAGGCAGTGTGACCTTGGGAAAAGTTACTTTGTCTTCCTGAGACTCAATGGCTCAAACTCTAAAATTTATACCTGTCCTGCAGGGTTACTGCAAGGAGCAGAGGCCATAATGCTTTTATAGTGTCTTCTACAGAGCCTTGAACATAGAAGGGGCCATAAGGCCTTTCTGTTACTTCCACTTCCTTATTTTTATTCTCCATATCCCCTTTCTCTTAACTAAGTCCAGAAAGAAGAGTTTGCAAAGTGCTCTTTGAAAAGGGGTAGGAATTGATTGTTTACTCTTCTCAGGTTTTCTAAATTTTTATTTTATTTTTAGTTAACTTTTAAATTTACAATAGACATATAATGATGGTGAATGTTTATGGAGTACAATGTGATATTTCAACGCATGTATACATTGTATGATGATCAGATCAGAGTCTTCACTACAGCCATCATGTTAAGCATTTGTCATTTCTTTGTAGCGATAACATTCAACATCTTCTCTTCTAGCTATCTTAAAATATGTATCATTTTGTTGTTTGTTATAGCCATCCTACTGTGTAATAGAACTCCAGAACTTATTTTTTCTGTCTATCTTTTTCCCATAGTTCACAAAGTTAGGTGATACTAATAAGACTTCCAACAAACAACAGTCCTCTCTACTCCTGATTTCTAGTCCCCACATCAGTTCTAGTAATTCCTTTCTTTAAAATGATGGTTAACTCTTGCAATAGATGCAGGCAAAATCTATTAACTTCCTGCAGGGAAGATGTGAATTCATCCCTATTTCATTTCCTTCCCCATACACCCCTGTATTAGTGTCCTGTGGCTGCTGTAACACATGTCCACAAACTTGGTGGCTTGAATAACAGAAATTTATCCTTATATAGTTCTGGAGGCCAGAAATTCAAAATCAGTATCACTGGGCCAAAATCAAGGTGTTGACAGGGCTGCACTCCCTCTGGAGGCTCTAGGGCAGAATCCTTTTTTGCCTCTGCCAGTTACTGGGGGCTGCCAGCATTCCTTGGCTTGTGGCCACATCACTTTGCTCACTGACCCTGTCTTCACATTGCTATGCCTCTTTTGTGTGCCTGTCTAATCTCTCTCTCCCTCCCTTTTAAACAATTCATTCAATTGCATTTAAGCCTTATTTAATAATACAGGATAACCTCCTCATCTCAAAATCCTTAATCACATCTGCAAAGATGTCATCCCCACCACCCTTTTTTTTTAAATTTTCTTTTACGGAGTCTCTTTCTGTTGCCCAGGCTGGAGTGCAGTGGCATGTTCTCAGCTCAATGCAACCTCCACTTCCCAGGTTCAAGCAATTCTCCTGCCTCAGCCGCCTGAGTAGCTGGGATTACAGGTGCCTGCCTCCATACCTGGCTAATTTTTTTTGTATTTTTAGTAGAGATGGGGGTTTTCCATGTTGGCCAGCCTGGTCTTGAACTCTTGACCTCAGGCAACCCACCTGCCTTGGCCTCCCAAAGTGCTTTGATTACAGACATGAGCCAGAGTGCCTGGCCCTTTTATTTTATTTTTGTTTTTTCAAATAAGGTAGTATTTACAAGCCATGGTGATTAGGACCTGATATATTTGGGAGACATTATTCAGCCTTCTATGCATCCTTCATTTATTATGGATTGATTAGATACTTTTATTCAACTAATATTAGTGTTGACACTCTTATGATTCTGTAAATATTATTCACAGTTGAATGGTGTAGTATACTGTAAATATGTGTTTTCTTTGAAATAAATAATTTTTAAAATTAGCTTTCTAGATGTTCTTCACTACATCAGTGTCAATCTTTCCAGTAGAATCACTAAACTCCTCTCAATATGTTTATCATAGCCTCTATCACTCTCCCCCTTTTAGATTAGATATTCTCTTTCCGAAGCCTCTCCCCACCTGCTCCAGTCGGGACTGGCTACTCTCATCCTGGGACTCAGCTGTCAGCCCCAAACTTCTCTCTGCCCTCATCCTAGCTTTCCTTCATTCCTTGACCTTATTAAAGCATCTTTCTTGGATTCAATATCTTCTTTCTTCGTGGTTTTCTCCTTGTCTTGGTGGAGTAAATCATGCAGTGGCTCTGTGTGCATGAGAGATAACACTTTGGAAACTCTTTTTCACTGAAAAGGTATTTCAGCATTTTCTTTGATTGGCAGTTTGAGTATAGACTCAGGATTATACCAAACAAATCCCAGAATTCTCAGAAGACGTGTCCCCTGGGATTGCTTCTGGTACCAAGTACTCTATCAGCCAGAGTTCAGTCATAAAACAGAAACCACGTCACTTATTTTCAGATTAACTTAATATAAGTAAGGTTAAATGGGTGTTAAAGAACTGAGGAAATGAAGACGGGATACTGAGATAACACAAAGTTAGTAACTACAGGAAGCCGCCAGCACACCTACGGCATACAAAAGGAAGGCTTGGGAAAATCAGAACCCAGGAATTTGAAGAAGGAGCTTCTTTTTTTTTTTTTTTTTTTTTTTTTTTTTTTTGAGGCGGAGTCTCGCTCTGTCGCCCAGGCTGGAGTGCAGTGGCCAGATCTCAGCTCACTGCAAGCTCCGCCTCCTGGGTTTACGCCATTCTCCTGCCTCAGCCTCCTGAGTAGCTGGGACTACAAGCTTGAAGCTGAGATACAGAACTTTGAGGAGGAGGTGAGGCCAACCACCACTGAGACCCCTGAGGGGTAGCATGAGGTTAGGTTTGGAATTCCAGAAAAATGAAATACCCAAAAGCTGGAGACTGATCAATTGCCACAGCCCGGGGAAGGGTTGTGACAGAGGTGATCCTGAGAGGGATAGAAAAAAACAGGAAAGAAGCTGTCTTTGTTGCCCATCCAGGTTGCCAGTCTCCGCCTATAACACCTGTTAACGACTGTACCAGGAAGCCATCGTGCAAGGGAGAAATGAAGCTGGAGAGTCCCTGCTGTGGGTGGGACGGGGCTGAGGGACAATAGCTTAGTAACTGGCACAATCTCCTTCCAATTCCTCGTATTTCTAGAAGTTTCAAAAATCTCTGTAACCTTGGTATTATGAAATTTCACATGCAGCACCTTGCAGCGGATTTTTTTTTTTCAATTGTTATGCTGGGCATTTGGTGAGTTTTTTAGATCCGAAAACTCTATTCAGTTTTAGAAAATGTTTTTGCGTCTCTACTTTGGTTATTTTACACCCTTCCCTTTCTTTGTTTCTTTTTCTTTTTCTTTTGAGATGGAGTCTCACTCTATTTCGCCCAGGCTGGAATATAGTGACGTGATCTCGGCTCACTGCAGCCTCCGCCTCCTGGGTTTAAGTGATTCTCCTGCCTCAGCCTCCCAAGTAGCAGGGATTACAGGTGTGCACCACCACACCAACTAATTTTTGTATTTTTAATAGAGATGAGGTTTCACCATGTTGGCCAGGCTGGTCTCAAACTCCTGACCTCGTGATCTGCCCACCTCAGCCTCCCAAAGTGCTGGGATTATAAGCGTGAGCCACCATGACTGGCCTCTTTGTTTCTCCTTTTTAGGAGTCCTACTACCTATTTCTTTTACCTCTTGGATTGATTGTATACTTTACTTATATTTTTGCCATTGATTTCTTATCCTCCTTTTCTTCTTGTTATTTATTATTGTGAGATTAAAAAAAACTTTCTATTCTAACCCTTTCAATTTTATTATTATTTTTTTATTTTATAGAGATGGAGTTTCACTATATTACTCAAGCTGGTCTTGAACTCCTGAGCTCAAGCGATCCACTCGCCTTGGCCTCCCAAAGTGTTGGGATTATAGGCATGAGGCACCACACCCAACCTCCTTTAAATTTACAGAAATGTTCTGCTAGCCTATTTTTAATTTTTCAAGACTTCTTTCTGATTCTTCTTTCTTAAATAGCACCTTGCTTTGTTTGTTTGTTTTTGAGATGGAGTTTTGCTCTTGTCGTCCATGCTAGAGTGCAATGGTGCGATCTCAGCTCACTGCAACCTCTGCTTCCCGGGTTCAAGTGACTCTCCTGCCTCAGCCTCCTGAGCAGCTGGGACTACAGGTGTCCACCACCACACCTGGCTATTTTTTTATATTTTCAGTAGAAATGGGGTTTCATCATGTTGGCCAGGCTGGTCTTGAACTCCTGACCTCAGGTGATCCACCCGCCTTGGCCTCCCAAAGTGCTGGGATTACAGGCGTGAGCCACCACGCCTGGCCAAATAGCACCCTATTCTTGTTTCATAGCTCTCAATCTTGTTCCATTCTTTGTTATATGTCTTATATTAAATATGTTTAAAATTTTCTTCTTCTTCTACATTTCTCTAAGACTTTTGTCAAGTCCTAGATACCCACAAGTCATCCTTTTAAAGGTCGAAGTACTCACAGGTTGAAAGGAATAGCTGTGTTGAGGAGGTGCTCCTTGATTACTGGGTGCCACTATAGGATGCTCAGGTAGGAATCGGGATCATTTGTTGGAGATGAAACTTCAACATCTATAGGTGTTTTATTCCCCCTGCTTGGGCCTATCTGAGAGAGGAGCTCTTTAGTTTCCAGGCTAGGAGCTGTAAACCTGGCTGCCACTTTCCTAAGAGTTCTCTAAGGCGAGGAAGAGGTGTGAAGCCCACCATTCATTATAAGGGCTTACCTAGTGCCTCTGTGTTCAGTGCAGTATGTCTCTCCTGCTCATAGCTATGCCTACTATTCCTCTTTCCAGAGCTTTCTTGTCTAACTTGTTCAGAGACTAAATCTCCCATCTTCTGCCAGGCTAAGAGATGGCAACATTTGGGCTGTGCAGGCCGATGGTAAAGATATGGAGGTTTACCTGCTTCTTGCACAGATTTCCAACCAGTTCTTGTCTTTCTCCTCCCTCCGGGCTCTCACTCTGGCCTTCAGCAGTTCCTGCTGCTACCACCTGCCGAGGCTGTCTGAGGATCCTTTTCCTCCAGGCAGGAAACATGAGAGCATGTCTCTTTCACACCATCCCTAATGCACAGTGAGTCCTGAAAACCATAAAGTGCAGCAACAACATGACATAGCCCTATTTCAGTTAGAAAAGATGTTGTGGGAAGTTTACTAAATACTTGTCTTATTTGAGTGAGGTTTTTTTTTTTTTTTTTTAAACAGGGTTTTGCTCTGTCATCCAGGCTAGAGTATAGTGGTGTGATCTTGGCTCACCTCAACCTCCACCTCCCAGGTTCAAACGATTCTCTTGCCTCAGCCTCCCGAATAGCTGGGACTACAGTCATGCACCACCATGTCCGGCTAAGTATTGTATTTTTAGTAGAGATGAAGTTTCACCATGTTGGCCAGGCTGGTCTCAAACTCCTGACCTCAAGTGATCCGCCTTGGCTTCCCAAAGTGCTGGGATTACAGCACTTTGTGAGTCACCGCGCCCGGCCATGTGAAAAGATTTATAATATAGGCACTCCCAGGGGACTCCTTTGAGCTCCACTGAATACACTCAGGGGACCAGGGTGTTGGCAGGTCCCTGACCAATTGTGTGCTACCTACCAAGTCTTTTCTGCCTTACTTTAAGGACCCAGAAGATCCTCCCCTCCTCCACAAAGCCTTCCTGAGCATCCCCATTCATGCATCCATCTTTCTTTCTAGTTCTTACTATCCATGATCACCAGCCCTGGGCTTGCCCAGGGCATCTTCTCTCTTTCCTGTCTAGTGTTACTATTTATCTGTTTAGACACTTACCTCTTTTGATCCCCAGGGATGATGGGTACTTTGAGGATGGTGGTACCTGGGTTGCACTTGTTAATATCCCCTTGTTCTGTGCAAAGTGTCTTCACACTGACACACACACTCACACACTTATGCACTCACACAAATGCCCTCATTACCTTAAAACAGCAGGCATTTGACTATAAATATAATCACCGATGGAGATATTAACATCACATGAATTTAGCTCTTCATACTTCATAAGAACCTTCGCACACAATGTCACTGACATTTTGCGACCAGCTGGGAGGAAGATGTGTTGCACCTTTCTCAAAAGCTGAGAATACAGAGGCTCAGAGAAGTGAGATGACATGCAAGACTCACAGCCAGACCTTTGGATAGACAAATATTCTTTGCTACAAATGATCGCTGACCCCTTCACCAGTGGGAGGGCTGGTGGGGCACTCCCTCTGACCCACGTTGCAGAGGGAGAAGGCAACCCTAGCAGTGAGCTGAGAGAATAAGGTGAGCTGTGATAAAACCAGCCCTGCAGAGCCCAGGTGTTATGTCTCCCAGGCTGCTTGAATCACACTTCCTCTCAGACGAATGTGGGATTGTTTTGTCATAAAAATACAAGTATAGTCATAAAACATGTCTTTGTTGGGGGAAGAAAGTTCCCAGGCCTAGGAATGTGTGTATGTATACGTGAGACAAGCTAAGACAGGTGTCCTTCTTCCCTGCCCCCCAGCCCAGGGCCAGGTGTGATCTCATGCTAACCTACAACACGAGGGGAGCCTTGAAAGGCCACGGGCATCTGATACCCTCCATATCAGGCTTCGAACAGTTTTCCGAAAAGCTTTGCATTCCCCTGGGTCAAGAGCTCTCTCTATTTTTTTTCCTCAAAAAAAAAAAAAAAAAAACATGTGTATTTCAGCAGAAATTTAATCCCTGGGGCTCCAAGTCCTTCACACTTACATCAGTTAAAATGGCATTTCTGCAGAGACATGTGATCCTGCAGAAGCCTCCAGGGACTGTGCTCAGCTTGGCATCCTTCTCATTTCTTGACCTGAAAACAAAACAAAACAAAAGAGGAAGTCACGTTTCATTTTCAAAATGATCTTGACAAAGTCTTTCCTTCAAGTTGGCCTGGGTGGAATTGCCTCTCTCGCAGATCCTTTTGCAACATTGTCCTATTGCTTTGCGTGATGGAAGCAGCTGCCAGGCTCAGACCATGCCCCTGAGCTCGAGCTGCTGGGCTCCTTGAGAGAGCTGCCTTGAGAGAGGCTGGGCCTTTGCATGAGAATCAGACAAGTTTTTTTAATGGAGGAACCCTAGAATTTATCTTCCAATTCCCTGCTCCCCTACATCTTCCAATTCCCTGCTTTCTTCCCATCTTTCCAATTCCCTGCTTTATTATCTTCCAATTCCCTGCTTTCCTATGTCTTTTGTAGATGAGGAAAATGACACCCAGAGAGAGGAAATGCCTTTCTACAATCACACGGATAATGAGTAGAGATTCCCATTGTTTGAAGACCTAAACTTCCAGACATAGTGCTAAATGTTCTATAGGTATTATCTTGTTTACCTATTCAGTAACTCATTAACAAGTCATTATTACCCCCATTTGACTACAAGGGAAATTGAGGCCTGCATGGTTTAGGCACCTTGTCTAAGGTCGGACAGCTTCTGGGGCAGAATGGAGATTAGAGTTCAAGTATCTGATGCTCATGTTCATGGTCTTACCCACGTGTACTATACGGCTCCTGTAGGGCATGGCAGGGGGTCTGGGGCAAGGACCCAGGGCTCCTGATGCCTGTCCCATGATAGCTTTTATGATTTTGACGTTAAGAATATTTTATAGGCTGGGTGTGGTGGCTCAGACCTGTAAGCCCAGCACTTTGGGAGGCCAAAGTGGGCCGATCGCTTGAGTTCAGAAGTTCAAGACCAGCCTGGGCAATATGGTAAAGCCCTGTCTCTATAAAAAATAAAAAAGTTAGCTGGGTGTGGTGGTGAGCACCAGTAGTCCCAGCTGCTAGGGAGGCTGAGGCAGGAGGATCAATTGAGCCCAGGAGGTTGAGGCTAGAGTGAGCTGTGATTCTACCACTGCACTCCAGTTGCAGTGACAAAACGAGGCCCTGTCTCAAATTAAAAAAAAAAAAAAAAGAATATTTTATATAATTGCTCAACTTCAGTATGTATATCTAGCTCTTAAAAACTTAAATCTATTTTTGCCTAAGTTTGATATTCTGAGAACTAATACCAGGTGATATTGTTGACTTAGGTTTGTATTCTACCCCCATGTTAGCCCCTCCATCACACCTCTTCTTTGTCGTTCATGTGTTGGTGGCACCCAGTTCCCTCTTTTTTCTCGAAGCAATTTTCAAGAAAGGATCTAATATTGGTGATTTATAACTCAGCGTGAACTTAAACCAATCAGGACCTCTTGTAGGGGTATTGTCTTATCTCTGATGATGAAAGGAAGAGACTTCAAGGAAGAGGGAAAGGCAAGGAAATTACATTCAATACTGGCAGGTAGTTCATGTCAGATCCTGCCCTAGATTCTGTTACACAACTCTGCTCGTAAAACTCTTCCATTCTCTTACCTCACCTTTTTGCAGATAAGGAAACCGAAGCTTAGGGTGGTTAAGTAACTTGCCTCAGGTCATCATGCAATGACTTCTATTTACAGGAGTTTTTCCACTGTACCATCAGCTAGAAGCTAAGGATTTTAGGGGGGGCGATAAAGTTGGGGGTGGGGGCTACTCTTTGTCCTTAAATCAATTGTGAGAGGCTGACCTCTACTGGACCATACAGCACTTGAACACCAAAAGGAAGAAACAGTTTTCTTGGCCTCTTGTGATCTTTTCTTATATTTTGGAGATTAATCAACTTAATATATATATTCCCAGTGCTTGTAGCATGTGAAATGCTGGACTAAATGCTGAGTGAATTCAAGTATAAATGCACTGGCCTCTGAAAGTCCCACTAGGAATGCATTGCAAGCATCCTATACCCAGCATGGTCTCTGCTTTACCAGGGAGATATTTCCAAACAGCAAAAGGACAATGTTCTCTTCTAGAGGGACTAGAAGACACAGGTCTAACCAAGGAGCAGCCTTCCTCTAGGTAAACATTCTTCTCATGTTCTATTCTGTGTTTTAGAATATGTGCATCTTCTTTCTGTATCATTCTCTGTCCAATTGTCCATTCTTTTTCATGCAATATAGATTCTTTAAACAGCCACTCTCACTGGCGGTCATATAAAATGGGTTGGTGACATAGAGAATAGACTCTGACGAATGTTTTATTTCCTTATCTATCATTCTTATCACTGGCCTTCTCTTCTGTCTCTGGTTACCTTTTACACTTAGCTGGCCAACTGAGAATTAGATGAAGGATGAAAATAAATTGGCAGATTGCCTTTAGCTGCGAGACAAGGGTTCTTTCTTTCTGTGGTTTAGTTTCACAAAGGGTTTTGTAGGCACTGGAAGTTTTGCTACAAAGCAGCAGGATCTAAAGGCTGCACCCCAGAAGGTTGAATGAAGAGGTCAGTGTCCCTGGCTTCATGCTGCCAGGTTTTGATGTGAGGAACTCACTTATACTTCTTCTTGTCCTTTCTCTGCACTTGGAAAAATTATCTTTGAATTACAGTAGATTATGATCATTATTATTTTAGGTTTGATTTGGAAATAAGTTCAGTCTTACTAAAGAATGTGGCTGACTGGAGTTGTATAGCTCACAGCCTGGATGGGATCACAGAGCTGCTCAGGATCATGTACAAAATCACTCTGCATCTAAAAGAAGCAGTTTTCTATTAATTTATAATGTTTTTATTATGCTTTTCTTATTACACGAGTATTTCATGCAGAAAATTTGAAAAGTACAGATAAGCGACAAATAAATACATAAAAACCACTTGAATCCTGTCACCTAAAGATATCCACTGATAACATTTTATATTATCCTTTAGGCTTTTTAAATACATATTTTGACATAGGCAGTATTACACTGTTCACAGAATTTTTAAACTGCTTTTTCTCTCAGGAGCATATCAGAATATCTTTTCATGTCATAACAGTCTTCTACAATATCATATTTCGTGGTTGCATAGTATTTTGTCATATAGACATATCATAATTTATTTGGGTCTTTCCTTTTTTAGGGTTATTTAATTTATATCCAATATTTTGTTCTGTTTAACCCGTCTGCCCTAACCATCTTTGTTGCTAAGTCTCTGTGTACATTAATAATTTATTCTTTAGGATCAAAAAAGTGAGTACAAAAAGTTTAAGGGTTTTGATATTTGTTGTCCAATTAACCCCCCAAAAGTGATATTAATAGATATGTCTGTTCATTGGATTATACCCAGAACAGTAGTTGCAGTAAAATTTTAAAAATTTTGCCAATATGACAGATTAAAATAGTGTCATGTTATGTACTTAAATTTTCTCGATTACTGAAATTAAACAGGTTTTGAATTTGTACAGTAGACTTACTGATTTCCTAACCTATAAATAGCTCTTTATTTCCATTTGTAAATATCTACATATCCAAGTATTACTATATAAAGCATGGGCTCTGGAGATACACTGTCTAGGGTCCAGGACAAGCTCTGACACTTTTTGTCCTGCTTAGAAAGGCCTAACCTCAAGACTATATGAATATTAACTCCTATTTTTTTTCAGATACTTTTTGGTCCCATTTTCTACTTATCTACATTTTGAAAGCTGTATTAGTGGCTGTGCCGGTTGTTCTGTTTGCTCCATCAGAACCATTTCCATTCCTTTCCCAGCCTGCTTGATGCCATGCGGGGTTGCAAGAATGTTCTGCCTCAATGGGCCGCCTTGCCTGCTGGCTTCCGGTTGGGTCCAAAAAATGTGTGGCAGAGAAAGAAAAGGAGGAGTCTGAAACACTAGATTGCAGAGAGCAGCAACATGTGCTGGGCTGAAGAGTCTGGATTTAAATCTATGCTCAGGGGGCAACTGTGAAGAGCTTTAGGTGGGGAAGTAAGATGATCAAAGATCAAAGTGATCAACAAAAATAGTTAATTTGCTGGCATCGAGTAGGCTTGAAGACAGGAAGGTCCACGAGGAGGGCGAGGATTGCAGCAAAGAGTTCGAACTTGCAAATGTTGACTGTGAGTGATGAAAATAACAAAACACTAACTTAGACGTTTCCAGAGAAAATGGCCTGATCTTGGAAATGGGTATTTTAGGTGTAAGGAACTGAGTAGTAACGCTGCTAGTAAATCATCTTCTACCCTTGCCTTCAGCCCTTCTAGAGAGAGATTCCACATGGATCTTTGCAGGGAGACCCTACCTGGCCTAATAAAGAGAATGGCCTTCTTTGTCATGCCACTAAAGCCAAACGATATTTCTGCGTTTTTCTCTGTTGTTTGATCCCGGGTTTTGGAATTTTGTTATTTCTTGAAAACTTAAAATAATAATAGCTGACTTCATCGAGTACTTCTCTCCCCTTCTCTCTTATTTTTTTAGCATTAACATATTATTCCGCTTAATATTTCTAACTGGCCTAAAAGGTATTGCATGATCTGTTGGAAATATGAGTTGGGATGCAGCCTGGAATCAGGGAGAGCCCGGGTCTGGTGCAAGCAGAGCAGCTTCCAAGCAAAGTGGGGCAGCCCACAGCTTCCAAGCAAAGTGGGGCAGCCCACAAAATGCACAGCCTGCTCAGGCCTTGTCCTTTGGTAACTTCTTTATCCTCTAAATCCTTTTCTTGAAAACATGACTTCTTCTGGGGACAGTGTATGAGAAGGTGGGAAGGAGTGGAAATTTTGTCCCTGAGAGATATGATATATTTGGCCCTCTTTGCCATTGGCACTACTTCCTCTTGGGCATTTTCCAAGATAATAGTTTTGGTCTGATAGGTTAGCAATGGTAATTGTATTGAAAATTCACCTTGGCAATGACTTTACATATTGTGTAATCCAATCTCTTCACTGTGCCAACAAGGAAACCAAAATTCAGAATTCCATTTTTCTATTCTCTCTAGTCTCCTCACACTGGAAATCCCTTAGTTTCTGTGAAACAACTGTATTATTAGTTATGTGCCACGTAACAGTGTTTCAGTCAACAATGGACTGCGTGCACTATGGTGGTCCCATAAAAGACCATGTTTTTACTGTATCTATTCTATGTTTAGACACATTTAGGTGCAAAAAGACTTCCCACTGTGTTACAGTAGACTATAGTATTCAGTATAGCAACATGCTGTACAGGTTTGTAACCTAGAAGCAGTAGGCTATACCTATAGCCTAGGTGTGTAATAGGCTACACCATCTAGGTTTGTGTAAGTTCACTGTATGATGTTTGCACAACATTGTCTAATGCTGCATTTCTCAGATCTATGTTGTTAAGTGATGCATGACTGTATTTGGATCACTTGGAGGTGCCTGGTAAAATGCGCCAACCGCCATGACAAGCTTGTGGCTCTCCGCTGGCCCTCATGACAAGCTTGTGGCTCTCCGCTGGCCCTTTGATGATCTCCCCATGTTCACAGCACCCTTACGTATTTTATATTTGCTTTTATTTCTGAGGGAGTTGATTTTGATGAGGACTACAGCATGCTCGGGGTTATGTAGGGAGCAAGTGTTCTTTGCTCACTGGGGTTCAACAGATGAAGAGGAGGAGGAGATGCAACTGTGACCTATGGGACAAAAAGGCAAGAATTTATCTGGAAAGACCACACTGGTCCTTCCACGTAGCAGAAATTCTGCAGGATTAACTGGCTTTCAATAGAAAACACTTGCAGGACTGCAATGCTATTCACTTTCTCGCGGTTTTAAATTTTCTTCTTTGTAGATTTCTTTATTCTCCGAATTTTCTGCCATGAATATCTTCCTTTGGTGTTCAGAGACATTTATGTATCTGTATCTACGTCTCTATTGTAATTTCTAAAAGAAGGTCAAATGCCTGAGGAGATCAGCTCTGAGAACTTTGTGGGGGAACTTTCAAGAAGATTGAAAATAAGTCCTAAATGGAATTTGCTAAACGTTCTTGAAGAAGCAACCTTGGAAAAACCATTCTGTGGTCAAATGCGTTTGGAATGGTGTATTCCAGCCCCTTTGTGGAGACTCATAATGCTCATGAAAAGCTCTGAAACTTTCTGGAGGAAAAGGCAACAAAAACGAGACAATGTAAGATTCTGTCTAAATCTCTTTAACACAGTGTTTGTAAACTTATGGGACTTGATACTCTTTTTTCTGTGTCTTAACATTTTAACAGGAACAATATTTTGTGAACCATACTTTGGGAGAACTACTCTTGAAGGAGTCCTGTAACAGCTTTTTTTTGGGTGTTTACTTGAAGCCTTTGGGTCTCAGGATAAGCCTGCCAGGGGCTTTAGACAAACCTGATTGTGATGTCTCTTCTTTACTCTGTTGGTGTGCAGATGAGGGCCATGTAAGGTAAATAGTAGGACTTGCCTTGAAGAAGAAAAGAAGTCCTAAAAGCACACAGTTTGGGGTAGGAGGGGAGGTGTCTTAGTGGGAGGTTGTCAGACTTATGGCCTGGAGGCAGGGTCTACACATACCTCAGTGTAGCTGGGATAGGGCTTCCTCTTCCCTTCTCTGTGACTGACTTCTTTTTTTTCTTTTTGAGATGAAGTTTTGCTCTTGTTTCCCAGGCTAGAGTACAATGGCATGATCTTGGCTCACTGCAACTTCCGCCTCTTGGGTTCAAGTGATTCTCCCACCTCAGCCTCCTGAGTAGCTGGGATTACAGGTGCCCGCCACCATGCCCAGCTAATTTTTTGTATTTTTAGTAAAGACAAGTTTCACCATGTTGGCCAGGCTGGTCTCGAACTCCTGAACTCAGGTGATCCACCTGCCTTGGCCTCCCAAAGTGCTGGGATTACAGGCATGAACTACTACGTCCGGCCTTGTGACTGACTCTTTGGATTACCACCTAGGAGCTTGGCTGTAACTGTTCCCTGGTTAGTATAGCGGCTGCTGTTCTCTGTTAGAGGCCACAGAGAGGTGGGATCTGCAAGTACTCTGAGTCCATCCTAGGTGTGCAGCACTGTTCCAGGTGCCCAGGAGCCACACAAGGAGACAGACAGCCTCACTCTTACCTTTCTCAACTAACAATCTAGTTGAGATATGGCATATGCATCCAAGGTATCAGAAAACATAAGACTGTGATTGTGTGCTTTGTCATGTGATATAGATTTTAAGGTATTGTAGGCTTCTGGAAAAGTAGAGGACATCTACAAGCCAGGAAGGATTAGGAAAGACTTTCCTAGGGTGTGGGAAGGAGTAGGGTTGAAGAAATGAATCGAGTTTAAAAAGCTGGAGGTGAAAGGTAAGGCCACCGGGCCAGAGAACCCATGTAGGGGGATGGTGCAGGACCTGGGGGGAACACAGGATTTGTCTTGGGTGGTATTAGCAAGTCTCATTAAGAAGTCTCAGTCCTCCATGAAAGGTGTTACACTTGGTAGATTGTTTCAATCAGGGAGTGACTTAAGCATCTCCTCCGTGAGGTCTTCGTTGATTACCCCAGTGTCTTCTCTGACTGGAATGGGGTTATGGTGGAGTAACCCATTTGTTATTCACAGTTGCTGGCTTGCTTTTCATTCTGCAAGTACATCTGACAAGATGGCCTGATTAGGCCTATGAGCTCTTTGAAGGCATGAACCACGATGGTCTTGTTTCCCTGTCTCCTCCTACCCATTTGCCTTCAGCAAGGCTCAGCACAGAGAATGAGCATAGTAAGTGTCAGCTGGTGGTTCAGTTGGATTCTGATGAACACTTCTTGTTTAGAGCACATGTCATCTGTCAGTGCTGTCATTTCACTGGGATTGGAAAAGGAGCAAGGAGAACCAGTGTGTACTCCAAGATTGCACAGTCTCAGGGCGCTGTAGAGCCTTGTCTAAAATTTCACTCTCTTTTGAAGTTTAAGAGGTCCTTGCCTGCTTAGTTCAGTGTCACTGTAAGCATTTACTGGAGTACTATTCTCAGGCCAGTTTGAGGGCGTGTGTGTGTGTGTGTGTGTGTGTGTGTGTGTGTGTGTGTGTAGAGGTAGGAGTGGGAGGGGAAGGAGATAGTGCAGAGATGTTGATAATATCAGTCCTTGTCTCAAGATGTTCACATTCTGGTAAGAAGAACCGGGCCAAGAACTATCATCTATAAGGTAGTTGCCAACCTTTTGGAGTGCTGGGAAAGGAGGGGCCCATTCAGTTACCTGTAGATTCTTACCCATTTTTCAGGAACAATGAGTTGGAATCTGTTCTGTTGTGTTCTGCAGAGGCTGTCTTTCTTATTGATGTGAACTACCCTGCCAACCACCCTAGGCCATATTCTCTCTCTTTCTACCGCAGGGCAGGGACTGGAAGGTTCTGTAGCTCTTTGCCAATTTCAGAGCAGACCCTGTACCTCCAGGCACAGTCCACCAGATGGTGCAAAACAAATGAAACACTCGTCCCGGTCTGTCCAGCTTATCAAACCCAAAATTGGGCAGCAGAGGAGAGGACTTTCTTTCCTGGAATTTTCCACTTCTGAGTTCAGCCAGAATGGTATGAAAATGCACAACTGAGACCCAAATACAAAGTTTGGAGTAGCTTTAGGGATCAAAAACATTTGTGCATGCACGCCTCCTGTGTGTGTTTGTGGTGAGATCTTATACGTAGGCAGAAAGGAGGCATTTGCCTATGCGTGATTGCCAGGAGTCTGGGAGACCCCCTCTCCTCACCCCAAATATTGTTTCACCTCCTGGCTCAAAGCTAAACTTCCATGCCACAAAGTCATAAAGGTGTTAAAGTGTTAACATCCTAGAGAAAAGTCATAATAATGCTTCATATTTATTTAGAGTCTTGCATGCACTTTCATGTATGTTATTTCATTAGAACTTCATACCACCCTGAAAAGCAGGTAATGCTGCTATATTCACTTTTTAAATGAGGAAACTGAGAGTTAGAGACAGTACGACAGGTCCCCCAGTTTGCACACTTGGTCAGTGCTAGATCCGCTAGATCAAATGGAGAACGTCAAGGGTTGAATCTCCTATTTTTCATTACACTGGGATGAATTCTCTCTTTCAATGAGTAGAATTCAGTTTTTAAAATAAATAGATTGTGAGAAGGAGAAAGAGTAGAAGAGTGGAGGGAGCTGAGCTCTTTACAGAGGAGAGAACAGGGACAGTGAGGGAGACTAGGGCCCCAGAGATGCAACGTGCTTCTCCAATTTTTCTTGGAGCGGTTGTGTGGGGTGTGTGTGTGTGTGTGTGAGAGAGAGAGAGAGAGAGAGAGAGACAAAGAGGGTGTATACTCACACATACTTGCAAACACAGCATGAATGTCATACTTTTATTCAAGTTGGTTGCATTTGACTCCAGTGACTCTTGCTATAACAGTGAATAATATTAGAAAACCAAGTTCTAAACAAGAAGCTATAGGAAATAAACATAGAAAGCCCTTTCCCTATTAGCCAAGATTGCATCCATATCCCAATTTAGTACTGTGCCAGGCCTGGGGACATCGTTTCCATTCGCTTTCCTATCTGCTCTCTGAACTGTGTCCCTCCTGGTGTCATCATAGGACAGCCCTTGCAAGTCCATCGTCATACATGCTCTGCATCTGTCATTCTAGCCTTCCCCTCAACAGATCCCACAAGACTGTTGCAGCCCTCAGAGCCTGCCAGGTGACCAACAGATCCCTCAGAGTTATCTGTGCTGAATACGTCAGTGAATGGTAGGGATCTCATAGGCTTCTCCTTCTGAGTAACACAGACGGTAAGGCTTTATTTTACCCAAAGCTTTAGACACAATTCAGAACAAAGCAATATGGAAGTTCCAGGCATTGTGGTTGCTTAGGCCTTCAAGGTCTGCAAGACTTCTCAGAATCCTGCACATCACATGAGCTGTCTGTACAACCAGCCTGTGGAGTCAGCCTTGAAACTTGGCCTTAGAGTTGTTTTCTGGGAGGGATTGTTCCTAACCAGGTAAAGTCACTCATACCTGCTCCCTTCTTTTTTATTTTAGTGCCTCTGGGCTAGTTGAGACCCCCAGAAGCTCGACTTGGATTATTGCAGTTATCTAATTGGTCATTTTTATCTCCAACCTCCTTATATTTTCATCTTAGATGTGGTTACCATAGGAATTGTTTTTTGTTTTTTCTTTTTTTGTTGTTTGTTTCTTTTCTGAGACAGGATGGATGTCTTTCTTTTTAAATTTTATTTATTTATTTATTTTTTGAGACGGAGTCTCCCTCTGTCGCCCAGGTGGGAGTGCAGTGGTACAATCTCGGCTCACTGCAAGCTCTGCCTCCCGGGTTCATGCCATTCTCCTGCCTCAGCCTCCTGAGTAGCTGGGACTACAGGCATCCATCACCACGCCTGGCTAATTTTTTGTATTTTTAGTAGAAATGGGGTTTCACCGTGTTAGCTAGGATGGTCTCGAGCTCCTGACCTCATGATCTGCCCGCCTTGGCCTCCCAAAGTGCTGGGATTACAGGCGTGAGCTACCACGGCTGGCCACGATGGATGTCTTTCTTTTGCTCAGGGTAGAGTGCAGTGGCATGATTGATAGCTCAATGCAGCCTAAAACTCCTTGGCCTCCCAAGTAGCTGGTACTACAAGGCACCATTCCCAGCTATTTTTTTTTTTTAATTGTTATAGAGATGGGGTCTCATCATGTTGCCCACGATGGTCTCAAATTCAGAGCAATTTTTATATAACTCAGATTGCATCATTTCACTTTCCTGTTTGAAAGTTCTAAATAACTCTCCTGTTTTTCTTTTTCATCCGATTGTTCTTTTATAAATAATTGCTTTATTGAGTTGTAATTCACATACCATAAATGTCACCCATTTAAATGACAGAACTTGGCCAGGTGCCGTGGCTCATCCATGTAATCCCAGCACTTTGGGAGGCCGAGGCGAATGGATCACTTGAGGTCAGGAGTTCCAGAGAAGTCTGACCAACATGATGAAACCCCGTCTCTACTAAAATTACAAAAATTAGCTGGGGGTGGTGGAGCACACTTGTAATCCCAGCTACTTGGAAGGCTGAGGCAGGAGGATCACTTGAACCCAGGAGGCGGAGGTTGCAGTGAGCTGAGATGGCGCCACTGCACTCCAGCCTGGGTGACAGAGTGAGATTCTATCTCAAAAATCAATCAATCAATCAATAAAATAAAAATTAATTAATGACATGACTCAATGACTATTAATATATTCATAGAGTTGTGCAACCATCACCAGTGCTATGGGCTGAATCACTTCCCTGCCATTCACATATTAAAATCCTAATGCTCCAGTACCTCAAAATGTGGATGTATTTGGAAATAAGGCCCTTGGGAGGTAATTAAGGTAAAATTAGGTCATGTGGATACACCCTAATCTAGTATGGATAGATGAATATGGATGAGGATGTGTTCTAGTGCAACTGGTATCACCATAAAAAGAGGAGATTTGGAAACAGTCAACATACAAACTGAGAAGACAACCGTCGGCAAACCATGGAGGCGCCAGGAGAAACCAAACCTACTGACACCTTGATGTTGGACATCTGGCTTCCAGAAATGTGAGAGAATAAATGTCTGTTGCTTATCCACCTAGTCTGTAGTATTTTATTACGGCAGCCTGGGCGGGTGAATACAAACACAATCTAATTTTAGAACATTTTCATCATTCCATCATCCAATTTTCCTTTATCTCCCCCAGGCCCTAGTTAACCACTAATCTACTTTCTGTTGTATAGATTTGTCTGTTGTATAGAGTTGTCTATTCTGGACATTTTATTTAAGAGAAATCATACATTTTGTGGTCTTTTGTGACCAGCTTCTTTCACTTAACATAAAGTTCATCCAGGTTGTAGTATGTGTCTATAATTCGTTCCTTTTTATTGCTGAAGGAAGTTCCATTGTTTGGGCATATCACATTTTATTTATGCACTCATTAGTTGAAGGAAATTTGGATTGTTTTCAGTTCTGGGCTGTGAATAAATTTGCTGTGAGCATTCATATACAAGTTTTTTGTGTGGACATCTGTTTTCATTTTTCCCGTATGTATGCCTGGGTCAAATGGTAACGGGTATATTTAACATTTTGAAGAACTTCCAAACTGTTTTCCAAATTGGCTGTACCTTTTACATTCTTATCAGCCACAGATGAGGGTTCTAATTTCTCCACATTCTTGACAATACTGGTTTTTATAGTCTCTGTTTATGATAATAGTTACAGTAGCTAGTGTGAAGTATGTGTTATCTCTTGTGGTTTTGAGTTGCACTTGCCTAAGTGGCTAATTTTTGTTTTGTTTTGAAAATTTTTCATGGGCTTATTGGCCATTTTCGTGTCTTCTTTGGAGTAATGTTTATTCAGATTATTTGCTCATTTTGGAATGATTCAGTTGTATTTTTATTATTGAGTATTAAGAGTTCATTGTATATTCTGGATATAAGTCCCTTATCAGGTACATGATTTACAAATGTTTCCATCTATCCTGTGGGTTGTCTTTTTGATGGTATACTTTGTGGCCCAAATGGTTTTCATTTTGATGATATTAAATCTGTTTTTCTTTTGTTGCTTGTACTTTTGAAATCTTATCTTCTAAGAAATCATTGTCTAATTCAAGATCACAAAGATTTACTCCTGTACTTTATTCTAACAGTTTTATTGGTATAGTTCTTACATTTTGATGTGACTCATTTGAATTAATTTTTCTGTATGGAGTTAGATAAGGAGATCTACTTCATTCTGTTGTCTTCAGTCAGTTGTCCTAACACGATTTGCTGAAAATACTTCTTTCCCCATTGAATTATCTCAGCATTCTTGTTGAAAATGAACCAACCATAAATGTAAAGCTTTATTTCTGGACTCTTAAATCTATTTCATTGGCCTATATGTCTATCTTTATGCCAGTAACCCACTGTTTTGATTACTATGGCTTTAGAGTACATTTTGAAATAAGTGTGAGTCTTCCAACATTTTTTCTTATTTTTAAATGTTGTTTTGGTTACTCTGGGTTCCTGCATTTCCATACAATTTAGGGTCTGCTTGTCTATTTCTGCAAAGAAGACAGCTGGAATTTTATTTTCATTTTTATTATATATATTTATTTTATATATAAATATATAAATATATAATAAAAATATTTATTGAAGCTATTGAAATCTATCTATCTATCTGTATAGATTTGGAGATACAAGTGGTTTTTGGTTACATAGATGAATTGTATAGTGGTGAAATCTGAGATTTCAGTGTACCTGTCACCTGCGTGGTGTACGTTGTACCCAATATGTAGTTTTTTATGTCTCTCCCTCCTCCCATCTTCCCCTCTTCTGAGTCTCCAATGTCCCTTATACCACTCTGTATGCCTTTACATACCCATAGCTTAGCACCCACTTATAAGTGAGAACATATAGTATTTGGTTTTCCATTTTTGAGTGATTTCACTTAGAATAATGTCCCTTATCTAAGTTGCTGCAAAAGACATTTCGTTCTTTTTTATGCCTGGGTAGTGTTCCATTGTGTATTCACACAACATTTTCTTTATCCACTAACTGGTTGATGGGCACTTAGGTTGGTTCCAGATCTTTACAATTGTGTATTGTGCTGCAATAAACATTTACATGCAGGTGTCTTTTTGAAACAACGACTTCTTTTCCTCTGGGGAGATACCCAGTAGTGGGATTGCTGGATCAAATGGTAGATCTACTTTTGGTTTTTTGAGAAATCTCTATACTGTTTTTTATAGAGGTTGTACTAATTTGCATTCTCACCAGCAGTGTATAAGCATTCCCTTTTCACCAGATCCATGCCAACATATATTGTCTTTGGACTTTCTAATAATGGCCCTTCTGGTTGGGATAAGGTAGTATTTCATTGTGATTTTAATTTGCATTTCTCTGATGATTAGTGATGTTGAGAATTTTTTCATATATTGGCCATCTGTTTATTTTATTTTGAGATGTGTTTATTCATGTCATTTACCTACCTTTTTAAGGGATTATCTGTTTTTTTCCTTGCTGATTTGTTTGAGTTGCTTGTAGATTCTAGATATGAGTCCTTTGTCAGATGCATAGTTTGCAAATATTCTCTCCCATTCTGTGGGTTGTCTCTTAACTCTAGTGAGTATTGCTTTTGTTGTGCAGAAGCTTTTTAGCTTAGTTAGATCTCATTGATTTAATTTTGTTTTTGTTGCGTTTGCTTTTGGGGTCTTAGTCATAAATTCTTTGCCTATGCCAATGTACAGAAGAATTATTCCTAGGTTTTCTTGTAAAACTTTTATGGTTTCAGGTTTTAGATTTAAACCTTTAATCCATCTTGAGTTGACTTTTGTAGATGATGAAAGACGGGGATCCAGTTCATTCTTCTACCTGTGCCTATTCAGTTTTCCCAGCACCATTTATTGAATAGGATGTCTTTTCTCCAATTTGTTTTTATATGCTTTGTCAAATATCTGTTGGTTGGAAGTATTTGGCTTTCTTTCTGGGTTCTCTATTCTGTTCCATTGATCTATGTATCTACTTTTATATAAAGTACCATGCTGTTTTGCTTACTATAGCCTGGTAGTGTAATTTGAAGTCAGGTAATGTGATGCCTCAAGGTTTGTTGTTTTTGTTCAGGATTTCTTTGGCTGTTTGGACTCCTTTTTGGTTCCACATGAATTTTATGATTGTTTTTTCCAATTTTGTGAAAAATGATATTGGTATTTTTATAGGAATTGCATTGTATCTGTAAATTGCTTTGCGCAGTATGGTCATTTTCATGATATTGATTCTTCCAATCCATGAGCATGGGATGTATTTCCATTTGTTTGTGTCATATATGATTTCTTTTAGCAGTGTTTGGTAGTCTTCCTTATAGAGATCTTTCACCTATTTGGTTAAGTTTTTTTTTGTTTTTTTCCAGCTATTGTGAAAGGGATGTTTTTGATTTGATTCTCAGCTTGGTCGTTGTTGGTGTAAGGCAGTGTTACTGATTTATGTAAATTGATTTCATAACTTGAGACTTTACTGAATTCATTTATCAATTTGAGGCATCTTTTGGAGGTGTTTTTAGGGTTTTCTAGGTATATGATCATATCATCAGCAAACAGAGATAGTTTGACTTCCTTTTTTCCAAATTGAATAACCTTTATTTCTTTCTCGTGTTTGATTGCTCTGGACAGCTGGAATTTTAAAGGAATTGTATTGAATTTGTACATCTATTGGGACATAATGCCATCCTAACAATATTAAGTCTTCTCATCCATAAATATGGGATTTCTTTGCACTTATTTAAATCTTTAATTTCTTTCAGCAGTGTTTTGTAGTTTTCAGTGTAAAGTTATTCCACCTTTTTTCAATTTATTTTTAAGTATTCTGTTTGATTCTACTGTATATGGAATTGTTTTTAACTTTTATTTTAGATTGTTTATTGTTAGTTTACATAAATACAATTGACTTTGGTATGTTGATTTTCTATTCTTCAAGCTTGCTGAACATATTTCAATGTAAACATATTTCAATAGATTTTTAGTGTATTCCATAAGGTTTCCCATGTACAAGGTCACGCCATTTGCAAATATAAATAATTTTACTTCTTCCTTTCCAATCTGGATTTTTAAAATGTTCTCTCCATTGCCTAATCATCTATCCAAAAGCCTCAAGTTAATGTTGAATAAAAATGGTGAGCAGACATCCTTGTATTGTCTTTAATCTTAGGGGAGAAAAATTCAGTCTTTCACTGCTAGCATTATGTTAGCTATAGGTTTTTTTATAGATGTCCTTGATTAGGTTGAGGAGTTCTATTCTATTCTTAATCTATTGAACATTTTTATCATAAAATATTGCTGGATTGTGTTAAATGCTTTTTCTGTGTCTACTGAGGTGATGGTGTAGATTTTTTCCTTTATTCTATTCATATCACGTATTGCATTGATTGGTTTTCAGATGTTTAACCAAATTTGTATTCCTAGGATAAATCCTACTGGATCATGGTGGATAATCCTTTTTACATTTTAATACATTTGATTTCAATTTTGAATTTGTTAGTATTTTGTTGAGAATTTTGTTATCTATATTCATAACTGATATTGGTCTTTAGTTTTTTTGTGTTGTCTTTGGTTTTGGTGTCATAGAATGTGTTGGGAAGTTTTTCTTCAACTTTTTTCTGAATGAGTTTGTGGGATTGATGTTCATTCTTCTTTACATGTTCTGTAGAATTTACCAGTGATGCCACCTGGGCCAAGGCTTTTCTTTGTGGGAAGTTTGTAAATTATTGATTAAATCTTGTGGTGATTGTTATAGGTCCATTCAGATTTTCTATTTACTGTTGATGATTTCTGTAACTTTTGTCTAAGAATTTGTCCATTTCTGGCTGGGCCCGGTGGTTCACACCTGTTATCTCAGCACTTTGGGAGGCTGAGGCAGGTGGATCACTTGAGGTCATGAGATTGAGAGCAGCCTGGCCAACATGGTGAAACCCCATGTCTACTAAAAATAAAAATTAGCTGGGCATGGTGGTGTGTGTCTCTAATCCCAGCTACTCAGAAGGCTGAGGCAGGAGAATCCCTTGAACCTGGGAGACAGAAGATGCAGTGAGCTGAGATTGTGCCATTGCACTTCAGCCTGGGCGACAAAGTGAGACTCCGTCTAAAAAAAAAAAAAAATTGTCCATTTCATCTAAGTTGTCTAATTTGTTAACGTATGCTAATTGTTCAGTAATTAATGATTGTCAGACAGTAACATTAATTGTTTGTATCATTCCCTTATAATTCCTTTTATTTGTGGAAGGTTTGTAGTGATACACTCTCTTTTATTACTGATTTTCATAATGTAAGTTTTCTCTTTTTCTTGTTCGGTCTAACTAAAAGTTTGTTAATCTTGTTTCTATTTTCAAAGAACTAATTTTTGGTTTTGTTGATTAAAAAAAATATATATATATATATATATATATTTTTGAGATTAAGTCTTGCTCTTGTCACCTGGGCTGAAGTGCAATGGCATGATCTCGGCTCACTGCAGCCTCCGCCCCCCCGGGTTCAAGTGATTCTCCTGCCTCAGCCTCCCGAGGAGCTGGGATTACAGGCGCCCGCCACCATGCCCAGTTAAGTTTTGTATTTTTTTTTTTTTTTTTTAGTAGAGACAGGGTTTCACCATGTTGGCCAGGCTAGTCTCGAACTCCTGACCTCAGGCAATCTGCCTGCTTTGGCCTCCCAAAGTGCTGGGATTACAGGTGTGAGCCACTGCACTTGGCCTGTTTTTCTATTTTCTATTTTATTTATTTCCACTCATATTTTTTATTTTCTTTCTTTCTGCTTTGAGCTTAATTTGTTCCTATTTTCTAGTTTCTTCATTCAAAAATTAGTCTATTGATTTGAGATCTTTCTTTTTAAAAAAATTTATGCATTTACAACCACAAATTTTCCTCTAAGAATTGTATTGGCTATATCACATAAATTTTAGTCTGTTGGACTTGATTTCATTGGTCTCAAATCATTTTCTTATTTCCCTTTTGATTTTTTCTTTGACTGGTTATTTAAGAGTGTGCTGTTTAACATCCACATGTTTGACCATTTCTCAATTTTTCTTCTGTTATTCCAAATTTCATTCTATTGTATTTGGAAAACATACTTTGCATGATTTAAATTCCTTTAAATATATTATGGCTTGTTTTATAGTCTATAATATGGTCGATGCTGAAAAATATTCCATATATGCTAAAGAAGAATGTATATTTCACTGTTGCTGGGTAGAATGGTCTATAGTTGTTTTTCAGGTGTCATGGGTTTATGTTATGTTCACACTTTTTATATTCTTATTGATCTTTTGTTATCCTCCCATCCACATACATCGATTCAAGTCACCATCTAATGTTACTTCTCTTTAGCCTGAAAACCTTTGAGTACTTTTTCCAAGGAAAGTCTGCTGACAATAAATTCTCTCAATTTTCGTACTATAGGAATATCTTTATTTTGCCTTAAGTTTTGAAAGATAGTTCTGCTATACATTTTAATTGAGTTTTGTCCTCAGTACTTTGAGTATGTCATCCTGCTGACTTCTGATCTCCACTGTCTGTGATGAGAAGTCAGCTATAAGTCTTACTGGGATTACTTCCTATGTAATGAGTTAATTTTCTGTTGCTGTTTTCAAGGTTTTCTCTTTGCCTTTCAACAATTGATTACGGTGTTGCATCTATCCTACTTTGAGTTCATTGAGCTTTTAGGATGTGTAAATTAATGTTTATTGTCAAATTTATAAAGTTTTCAGGCATTATTTCTTTAAATATTTTTTTCTTCTCCTTTCTTTCTGTTATTCCCATTTCGTATATTGCTTAATGCTTAATGTTGCCCAGTGTTTGTCTGAGGCTATGTTCATTTTGCTTTACTCTTTTATCTCTCTCTTTTTAGGTTGCATCGCCTCCATTGATCCATTTTGAAGTTTTCTGATTCTTTGTTTTTTTTTTTAAATTTTTTCTTCTGTCACTTTAGATATACTGCTTAGACTCTTCAGTGAGATTTTTTTTTTTTAATTTCGGTTTTTTTTTTTTTTAGCTTTGGAATTTCCGTTGTTTTTTTTAAAATAATTTTTATCTTATATTGATATTCTCTATTTTAATTAGACATTATTATACTTTTCTTTAATTATTTAATTATAACTCTCTTTAGTCCTTTGAACATATTTCTAATACCTGCTTTGAAGTGCTGCCTGTTAAGTTAGATATTTAGGCCTTCTCACAGACAATTTCTGTTGCTTGCTTTTATTCCTATGTATGAAGTCACATTTTCCTGTTTCTTTGCATCTCATAATTTTTAGTTAAAACTGGACATTTTAGATTATGTATAGCAGCAATTCTGGATACTAATTTTCATCTCCTTTGGAATATAAAAATGGTCAGTAGAAACAAAGACACTGTTAGATTCAACTTCTAATTTATTTTCTTGCCTTGGCTTTTTCAGAAAATATTCATAGTCAGTATTAAGACTTGTTGAATAAAGAGAAATAGAGAGATATTAGGAAATAAAATAAAATAAAATATAATAGGAAATAAAAGATTGAGGCCAGACCCTGTGGCTCATGCCTGAAATCCCAGCACTTTGAGAGGCTGAGGTGGGTGGATCATCTGAGGTCGGGAGTTCGATACCAACCTGACCAACATGGAGAAACCCTGTCTCTACTAAAAATACAAAATTAGCCGAGTGTGGTGGCTCACGCCTATAATCCCAGCTACTAGGGAGGCTGAGGCAGGAGAATTGCTTGAACCCAGGAGGTGGAGGTTGCAGGGAGCTGAGATCATGCCATTGCACTCCAGCCTGGGCAACAAGAGTGAAACTCCATCTCAAATACACACACACACACACACACACACACACATAAAATAAAAGATTGAGCAAAAGTGTAAAAATTATTCATTGTACAGGATGAGATAGATATCTCTTTTCTACTTCCCCAGGTTGAATATTACTGGATTTATAGGGAGAGGGGACAACTGAAGGGAAAAATCAAAAGAAATTGAAATTATTTCTCTATTTTTCTATTTTTGAGAGCAGTATTTTGATATTGTACTGAACTATTTTTTTAAAATGGGCTATGAACTGTGTCCTTCTGGAAAACTAATAAGGATAGGACAAAGTCCAAAGGAAATGGAAAGGGGAGATGGCTACTCAGCATAATTTTTCAAATCTAGGCTGTAAGAGATAAGTGCTTTGAGCTTTTCTTCTAATTCATCTAGTGTAAGTAGCTAGGAGAATGAATACAACACATTTTAAAGAGCAAAATCTGCACAATTAGGAGTTTGGATTTTACTAAATTGTGTTATTTTGTGGTTTATGTCTGCCTGCATCCTTTTTCTTATTATCTGATAATAGCATCCCCTTTCATCTGGGAAAGATCTCTTCTCTATTTCCCATGTTCAGGAGAAGCACTTAATGATAGTACCTAGATCCTCACAGATGTGGGCCTCTGAGCCACATCTTTTTGTTTGTACAATTATTTCTCTATATGCTAGAAACTTTATTCGTGCGATACATTTTTTTCCTTCCTTAGGTCAATCAAAGTCTATGTTAATTGCAATTAAAAAATCCCTAGACACCCAGACCCATGTGATATTTGTCTCTTTAGACCTTTATTCTAACTCGTGGGACCCCCTCACACAGGTTAATATTACTGACCAAATAACATTGATGATAAGGCAATTATCTATTTCAAATGCAAAGACAGTAAAAAAAATGAATGACTGTAGAATGAACGATTTGTTTAAGAGAGCTTAATACTACTGGTCCACTACATATCAGTACAGAGGAAATGTTGAAAGAATAACTAGGTGCCAAAATGACTAAATTTGGAATTTGAAGAGGGAACTACAAGGAGAGTAGAAAGAGGCCAAGCTATTCCTTTAACTTACTTTAAAGAGGAAAACAAAGAACTCACTGTAATTCAGAAGGCAGTAGGAGAAAATTCTGCACACACCAACAAAGCACATTGTGTCCAGGTAATTTCTTCCTTAAGTCCTATACCACTGAGACTTTTTGGCAGCATCTGTGTCATGCCTGATGTGAGCTTTGTAACATCTTTGGTCTGCTAGTTGGAGCTCCTTCTGCTAGCAGGGTTACTGTTCCCACCGCCAGTGCAGGGCCTGTAGGCTGGTTCTGCAGTGCAGCACACTGGGGCTTTTCCATCCCAACTGTCACCTGTCACCACCTTCCCCGCCATGTCTCCCTAGCCATTGCCTTTGTCCTCTGTGTTCTATCACTGGGAGTTCTGCTAATGTTATGCCAAGGCTCTTTGGTTATGCCCCTAGTATCCCTGCTCTCGTCTTTCTCAAAGATGACAGTATTCTATTCTCCCTTCTAGAATAAAGGGAAAATTCATTAGCGCCTCTCTTTACAACCTTCCTCTGCACCCCCCTGAACAAACAAAAACAAACCATCTGATCTTAGCTCACAAACATTTTGAACATTGTTCAGCATGGGTTCTGCTGGTGAACTTTTTCATTCCGTGCTCCTCAAGGCTCAGAAAACAGAAGATCCCTAGATCAAAACCAAGTTCCAATTCCATAACTTCAGGTGTTCACCTTGCTCTTTGTCCCAGATGAGAGGGGGCATCCTGGAGCCTAGCCATTCATGGAGATGTGCTGGGTGAAGTCCCATACCTTTTCTGATTCCCAGATTTCTCACTTTTTTTTTTTTTTTGAAATGCAGTTTCACTCTTTTTGCCCAGGCTGGAGTGCAATGGCACGATTTCGGCTCACTGCAACCTCTGCCTCCCAGTTGAAGCAATTCTCCTGCCTCAGCCTCCCAAGTAGCTGGGATTACAGGCATGTGCAGCCACACCCAGCTAATTTTTGTATTTTTAGTAGAGACAGGGTTTCACCACATTGGTCGGGCTGGTCTCGAATTCCTGACCTCTGGTGATCCACCTGCCTTGGCCTCCCAAAGTGCCGGAATTATAGGCGTGAGCCACTGCTCCCAGCCTGATTCCCAGATTTCTCAATGGGGGACTACAATAAATGTTATGTCTTATGGTGATACTTCATAATACACTGTCTCAGCTAAAGCCTATGCTCTTTTTCCTTCTCCTTTCCATCTCATTTTACTCCAATAACCTCACTATGTTTAGGAGGAAAATCCTCCTAGCTCCTTCAGTGAGTTTGCTTCATGGCTTCAGCTTCCCCCTACCCCACTCCTCCTCCTGCCCCAAACACATACAGTTCCCTAAGTTGCATTGGCATGGCCGCTATGATCACCAGCAATTCTCTACCATCAGCCTATGCTGCAGCCGTAGATTTTGGGGAATTCTGTACATTAAGAAGGCAGATAGGCACCTTATGCAGAGCAAGTTTGACCCATTTCCAACAAATAAATTTACCGATTTCAACAGACTCCTTCAGATTCTAAATGTAACTGCTCATGCTGATGTGTGGGTAACTCACATCACTGCTCCTCTGAAAATCTAGTGTTTGAGCATTAAGAGGTTGTAAACTTCACTTTTTCTTTTGTTGTAAAAAGACATTCATTGACTTACACATGACAATCTGTATGCTTCACAAATTTGTTATGGAAAAAGGCCGGAAGAGGCTGGGAATAGTGACTCATGCCTGTAATCCTAGTACTTTGGGAGTTCAAGACCAGCCTGAAAAGCAAAGCAAGACCCTGCCTCTGAAAAAAAAAAATGCATATATATGTATATATTTTATACATATATATGTTTTTATATGTTATATATTTATATATATATGTGTGGAAGAGAAAGGGCACAAAAGTAGAGAGAATTGAGAGACATTTCAATATTTGGGAAATAAGTCCTTGTGCTTTACCTCATTACTTTTAAACCAACATTCAATTCAAGAAAACAAAGGCAAAAATGACAATGGAAGATGGATATAATGTGACAGGTTTTAGGAAAACATTTTCAACACCATAAGGCTATATAACAGGTCCTAAGAAAACATACCATCTTTTTGATAGTAAGGAAAATATCTTTTTAAAAAAACTGAAAAAAGCTCTTTCTTTTTATTTTAAACTTTTATGAGACTGAGTGCCGTGTTTCTCACTGACTCTCTGTGTTAGAAAGATTCAGAGTACTTCAGATTGAGGTTCAGTTCATATTAATTAATTAATGTGTTTATTTTATAGAGATGAGTTCTCACTCTATTGCCCAGGATGATCTTGAACTCCCGGACTCAAGTGATCCTCCCGCCTTGATCTCCCAAAGTGCTGAGATTACAGGTGTGAACCACCATGTGCAGCCTCAGTTAGTACTTATTGAAAGCTTATTGCATGTAAATGTTTTGTCTGAAGTTTTCAAGTATATTACCTCATTGAGCTTTCAAAATAATATTATAAAATAGTCATAAAGTATAATAATAAAAGAAAAATAAAATAGTCATTATTATTGCCATTTTACAGGTGAGCAAATTGACTCTTATGACAATTAGTGATTTCCCTAGAGTCAGATGAAATCCTTCCTAACGTTCTTCAACTGCTGCAAAACCAGAACAATTTTCTAAGACCCAACCAAAACTAAAGGAAGTGACAATGACAAATGATCAGAACTCTCTCCAGAGAGTGGGAGTACATATAAGCAGGCAATTAAAGTGTTGCCTAGGGGAAAAACAGTAGCTTTCTCCAAAAACCATGCAGAGCACTCACGGCTTCAGAGGGTCACTAAATCCAAGCCTGAGCTCATAAAGATCCACCAGGGGCCTGGGAGGAGGGCACATGCCCCCAACTTCCCAAAGAACAGTATTCATAACTGTTGGGAATGAGACAGAGCTATGCAAAACACATGTACTCAACCTCATACATTGTTCCGTCTTTGTGACTGTGCAAAAGGTGTGAGTTTGTCATCGTGGTAGACAATAAAGATAAAGGAAACATGTGAACACTTGAGTAACCTGTGCTTGGATTGCATGAGTGTTCTGCCCATACCCGCTGGCAGCCTGCAGAGATGATGGGCTCAGGCCAGCACCGCGGAGCTTCACCATGAGTGGCACACAGGGGCCTTACTCCTCTTCACGTATTCTTGCCTACCTTGTAAAGTCATCTCATGAAGAAACCCTCCAGCTCTGCTCACTCCTCGAAATCCATGCTCTATTCCTGACCACATTAAAATACTCGGGGGGCTGTCTTGCCCTGAACCATTTTACTCATGCTGTGTTTATGTCCCTGATTGCTTTCTATGGGGTGAAATCTATTTTAAAATGTGATACGACTTTAAAAACAATTGTTTTATGAAGTGCAGGCAGCACAAAATTCCAGGTTGGAGTGAATATAAGCTTTTCTGGAGAGCAGGCTTGGGTAGGGCCAAGGAAGGGTTATGGTGGTGGTTTAGTGTAAAGGACCTCTACTGTCTAGGAGTCAGAAGACTGAGATACCAGACATGGCATTCAGGCATTCAAAGTTACTGGCTCTATTAGTCAGGGTTCTCCAGAGGGACAGAACTAATAGGATATATATACATACATATGTATAATAGGATATGTATATGTATGAGTTTATTAAGTATTAACTTGCATGATCACAAAGTCCCACAATAGGCCATCTTCAAGCTGAGGAGCAAGGAGAGGCAGTCTGAGTCCCAAAACCTAAGAACTTGAAGTCTGATGTTTGAGAGCAGGAAGCATCCAGCATGGGAGAAAGATGTAGGCTGGGAGGCTAGGCCAGTTTCTCCTTTTCTTTTTTTTTTGCCTTCTTTATATTGGCTGGCAGCTGATGAGATTGTGCCCACCAGATTAAGGGTGGATCTGGCTTGCCCAGCCCACTGACTCAAATGTTAATCTGCTTTTGACAACACCCTCACAGACACACCCAGGATCAATACTTTGTATCCTTCAATCCAATCAAGTTAACACTCAGTATTAACCATGACACTGATTAACATGAAATAAGAGGTTTCTCTAAGTGGACTTACAGTATTTAATGAGAAGACAAGGTAAGATAAGGTGTGTGAAAGCCTTATGGTACCTGGAATACAGCACTCTAAATGCACTGGTTATTAGAAAGTGGGGATTGGAAGTGGTAGAAGAACAGAAATGGGCCCAGGGGAAGGCTTGTGGTTGAAGGGTTGAAACCCCTGCACTGGCTGGTGGTTTTTCAAGGGCACATGCTAGGGATCTCAGAGGTAGATGTTTTAAATATGGCTTAGTTTTCTTCCTATTCTTCATTGATCAGTCGGTGGCTTGTTGGCCATGGATGACATCAATTGCTCCGATGATACAAATGCTTTAGTTTTCCTTGCTAACATCCACCTGATGATGAAAGAGGGCTCTGTTGCTTTCATTCAGGTTCCCCCAGGGTTCTGAAATTCTGCAGCGTGCACTAACCTGATTGCTACAACTGCAGACTTAGAAAAATGTGGTGACTCTTGAGGTGGCTAAAGTGGAATTTAGAACATCTGGGAACATTGAGTCAGCAGCTATTTCTGGCTCAGAGTCTCTGCCATGTTTTCTTCTTTTGGGTGATCCAGAGGAAAAGAATCCAGTAGCAGAGGAAGAAGATTGTCCAATTGCAAATTTCCCTGATATGAGTTAAAGGAAGAAATAGTGTTAGAGGAAGTGATGTGTATAATAGTGATACAGTGTTAGAGGAAGAAAGGCTGTTTTATCCCCTATAATGTTATCAGGAATGTTTAGATTGCTGAGACAACGCATAATTGACTTTTGAGATAGAAATAAAGTTTACTGCTACAAGTGAGTGCCTGGACTTTAACTTTGGCTGAACTAGAGGGTACCAGGAGAGGCAAGACTGACTCCAGGATTTCTCCATTGGAGAGGTTTGGGCAGCACTCTAGTTGCCAGCATGGGTTGGGGTAAGCAAGGGAGTGTTGGCCTTGCCAGGGGTTTGTTAGGTAGAGTAAACACACTGCTTTTACTTAGAGTGTATGTTTCATTGGAGTGGCGTGGGGATCATAGTGTTTCTGATTATAGGTGAGAGCACCCAAGCCCCATCAACAACTCCACCATGCCAACTCAAGAGCAGATGGGTTGGAGAAGCCACGTCAATTGCTTGCTGAAGTGCAATGGACAGCACATTCACCGGGGAGGTTGGGAGACCTGGCTTCCAGTTCTAGCTGTGCTGACAGTGTCACACTATGCAACCAGACTCTCTTCCCTTTAGATGTTAGGTTAATAATACTGAAATTAGAGAAGGAGTCTAGATCAACATGGTTTCATAGAATATAATGTGAGAAACACATGCAACTTCACATTTTCTAGCAGCCACATTAAAAAAAATCAAAATTAATAAGTACAATTATAATATTCTATTTTACCCCATGTATCCAAAATATAATCATTCCAACAAGTATCCAAGATAAAAATAACTGATGGGATATTTAACATTCTTTCTTGTACTAATTCTTTGACATCTGATGTTTATACTTATGGCATATCTCAATTTGATTAGCATGTTTTAAGTTCTCAGGGGCTCCACGTCACTGATGCATTGGACAGCACATCTCTAAATGAGTCTAAAGGCCTGTCCAGACAGGCCATCCTTGAAATGTTTTGCCGTTGACTTAGTCATCCTTCTTCTCCTGGGTTTTCAACTCTCAGAGACCCCTGTGTCAACCTAAATACGCAGGAAGAAATAATCTGTGACTAGACCCTCTGCCCCAGATAGTCTATAGGCCCCCCAGGAACAAAGCAATTAACTCCCCCCACTTACCTTGGGAAATTGCTTTGAGATCCCGTGTGAAAGGAGATGATAAATACAAATGCAAAATAATTAGTCCTTGAGCATTTCTTCTTACACAGTCGTGGACGTAAGTGCAGTCTGTGATGCATGTTCCTGCCCGAAGCCACAGGAAGCCTAATTAACAATCTCCTGTAAAGTGCTACGAGATGCTCCAGATGAAAGGTGGTTAGTGAAAGCCAAACATCATCCTGAGCAACATTTGATCCTGCCCCTCCTGGGGCTGCACCATTACCACCTGGACTGACGTCACTTTCTGCAGTTAGCAGCTCTTCTGCCAGGAAAAAGAAGAAATGGGAGTGTCCAGGTCCCACCAGGTGACCCATTAAAAAAAACAAAAAGAAACACCCCCGGACTTTTGCTCCAGGGTCCTTGCCTGCTCATCCATTCTAAGAAGCCAGATCCCATTTTCTCCAAATTACACTCTTACTGCCTAATTGAGCTCTCTTCTCCTTAAGCTGAAGTCACTTAGGGTAGTAGATGAGTCAGAAACACCAGTGTGGTTTCATTTGCTTTGAAGGCAATTTTTTTCTTTTTGTCAAGTTGAGTTTGTCCTCAGGACAAATGTGAAGGAGGTAGAGTTTGTCTTTAACACATGCCTACTTTCTCTTTCTAGGGGCTATTGCCCTTCATTGGGACCTGGCTGTACTAGTCAGGGTTCTCTAGAGAAACAGAACCAAAAGGATATATACATTTAATATATATATGCCATATATATGTGTATATATATGGTACGATAGAAATTGTCTCACATGATTATGGAGGCCAAGGGATTATAATCCATGATTTGCAAGCTGGAGAACCAGGAAAAGAAGGTGAAGTGGGGGTGGCGGTGATGGTATAAGTCCCAGCTCAAGTCCAAAGGCCCAAGAGCCAGGAGCACTGATGTCTGAGGGTAGGAGAAGATGGATGTCTCAGTTCAGAGAGAGTTAATTCATCCTCCCTCTGCTATTTTGTTTCATTTAGGCTCTCAGTGGATTAGCATTGGATAATGCCCACCCACATTGGTGGAGTCTTCTTTACTTAGCCTTACTATCTCAAATGCTAGTCTACGCCAAAAACCCTTCATAGATACCCAGAAATAATGTGTTACCAGCTATCTGGGCATCCCTTAGCCCAGTCAAGTTAACATATTATCCATCACACTGACCACACAGCAGGCCTTCCCTCTTCTCCTCCTACCCTGTTATCTCTAAACCAAGCCCTGGACTCATATGTTTCCATTTCACCTTTAAAACTGCTTTCTCACAATTGTTATTTTATAAACATTTTACTATATTTATTTTATCAGATGTGAAAACCATAACGGTTGATTTCATTCATTCCTTTTTATAGTTTATTTATTCTTCAACATTTATTTAGCACTCCTTATGTATCGGTGTGCTTGGCAGTCAACGAACCGGGCTTTTGAGGTGAGACATGCCTCTTTTGATAATTCTTTTTTTCTGCCTGTCCTTTAAATGCTGATTTTCCTCTGGGGTCCATCCTTAGACCACTGTTCTCACGTGTTCATGGAATGTTCTCTTCGGTCCACATGGTCTCTCTAGGCTGCTGCACTTGGCTATGAAGGTTGTCAACCTCACTATTTCAGGGAGCCCCAGGACAGAGTTGAGTTCTATAGTGGTTGGTTCTACTTTCCTTAAGAAATCTCAACTAATCCTATGCCAATGACCCCAAATCTGTGTCACCAGAGTCTTCCTCTTTCTTCAACATTAGGCTGCCTGGATTCAGTTTGATTTGATTTGGTTTGAGTTGATTTGATTCCCTTCCCTTCCCTTCTTTCCTTCTTCCTTCTTTGTAGATAGGTTGCACATAACATATAAAAAATTGATACATGTATTTTACATATTTATGGGGTACATGTGAGTATTTTTTGCATGCATAGAATATATAATGATCAGGTTAGGGTATTTATGGATTCCCCACCTTGAGTATTTGTCATTTCTGTGTTGGGAACATCAGAAGCCTCTCTGATAGCTACTTTGAAATATACAAGACATTGTTGCTAACCGTAGTTACCCTACTCTGCTATCAAACATTAGAAGTTATATCCTCTATCTAACTATATGTTTCTACCCATTAACCAACCTCTCTTCATCCCCTTTCCCGCCCACAGACCCTTCCAAGCCTCTGGTATCTATCATTCTATTCTCTACTTCCACAAAATAAACACTTTTAGCTCCTACATATCAGTGAAAACATGTGATATGTGCCTTTTATGGTAGAACATAACATTTACCTACAGTGAAGAATATCAAGTTAATTGGTTTTGGCTGCAATGACAAAATGCCATAGACTGGGTAGTTTAAACAACAGAAATTTATTTCTCATAGTTCTGGAGTTTGGGAAGTCCAACCTCAAGGTGCCGGCTGATTCAGTTCTTGGTGAGGACTCTTTCTGGTTTCAGACGACCATCTTCTTGTGTATCCTCACGTGGTGGAGTGGGACAAAGAGGAAACAAGCTCTCTTCTGTCTTTTCCTGGAAGTGTACCAATCCCATCCTAAGGGCTCCACTCTCATGACCTAATTATCTCCAAAGGTCCCATCTTTAAATACCATCATATTGGGGATTGGAATTTTAAGGCATGAATTTTGGGGCAGACGCAAACATTCAGTATATAGTAGGCTCTAATCTTAAGTGTATATCACAATAAGTTTGCACATATGTGCACTTGTGTGTATCCTCTACCCAGTTCAACATATAGAAGGCATCTAGCTCGCTAGAAAGTTGACTCATGCCCCTCCTCAGTTGCTACCATCCCTCAGAGGTAACCAGTTTTGAGACCTTTTTATTTTTATGAGACAGGGTCTCTGTCACCCAGGCTGGAGTACAGTGGTGTGATCTCAGCTCACTGCAGCCTCAACCTCTCAGGTTCAAGCCATCCTCCCACCTCAGCCCCCCAAGTAGCTAGGACTACAGGCGCGTGCCACCATGCCTGGCTAATTTTTGTATTTTTGTAGAGGCAGGGTTTTGCCATGTTGTCCAGGTTGGTCTCGAACTCCTAAGCTCAAGCGATCCACCCACCTCAGGCACCATTTTTGAAACTTTTTGACCATAGATCAATTTTGCTTGTCCTTGAACTTCACATACATAGGATGTGAAACTTGTGTGGTGTTGTGGGCTAGGTTGAGGGCAAGTAGTTTGGCTTCTTTCACTCAATGCAATGTCTGAGAGATGTATCCTGTTGTTGTATATATCAGTATTTAGGACCATATTTCTGATGGGATATTTCTACTTGCATATTCTGCTGGAAAATTCAATGCTATATACCACAGTCAAACACACAATTTCTATATTTTAAAATATGAACAGAGGTCACCTTTGGATCAAAATAATACAACTGACCCTATAGAGTTTCTGGAATATTTTAATGAGATAATGCATATAGAATGCCTAGCATACTACTCAAATAGTTAAAGTCAAAAAGGTTATTCAGAATTAGGGAAGGGTGACAGACATCCTTATTGCTCCTTTTGAATCTTAGTTGTCTACTTGCTATTTAAGGGATATAAGTCCTGAGCCATCTAGTGGTCATGGTATTAATAGATACTTCAGCCTTTAATAGTACTAAATAAAATGATTTTGTGCTTTGGGGGGATTTAGCGATGCACTGGGGTCTGCTGGTACATTTGCATGTGAGTTAATTTATTGGGAATTACATATTAGGCTTTGGTAGTACCTTAATTAAGCCTTCAGTGTGAGAAAAATAGTCTAGATATTCTGTCTCCTTTAAGCATAGAGTGATGTCTTTAATCACACGGAGAATCTTAATATAAATAAATAAAAATAAATAAAAGAAGAATAACCCTAGCCTTCATTCCCTGTAAGTGTCAGACTTACTGCATTGCTGAAGTAGTAAATTTTTCATTTTGCATAACCTTAAAACTTAAGCATAATGTGTATCTATGGTCGTCATAGAAGCTCTACTAAACATTATAAATATCTAGACAAAAGGAAAACGGAAACAAAATTCTGGGAATTTGGAGTATACAGTCAGGAGTCTCCCACTCTGGGAACTAATCCTGGAATCTGGGAAAGTGGCTGAACTGTAGATGTCTGGAGTCAGGAAAGAGTTATGCATTGCTAGGAGCTTTATAAAGGAAAGAGTAACTACAGGAATTAAATTTCCACAAATCTCCAATGCTGTAGTTTTAGGCACTGCAGCTCAACTGCTGTAATACACACACTTAACATGCTATGGAAGTGGCCAAATGCCAACTCCTTTCATACCCTGAATTGTCAGTTTAGCCGAGTTTGAGCTTTTATAATGATAACACATTTAAAAATGGAAACAATAAGGAAACAAGATTTATTTTACACAGATTTGCTTCCCATCTCATTCTGTGGCCATAGTCCGTAACGTTAAAAATGCCAATATGAAAGAAAAGCACTTACCTTTTTTTCCCCCAAAGTTCCTCCATTTCTCAGCCTCTTATTTTTATGTAAATGCAGTCAAAAGGACATAAGAGTGACACAATGATCTGCTGGCTGCTGAAAATTTGGGGCAGCTATAGAGCCACTGAGTGGGCAGCAGTGATCAGAGGGGCAGGGTTCCTTCTGAACAGAGGCTATGAGGATCCTCAAGGTAAAGATATAGAGCCACCTGTCTCTCCACAAGGCAGTGACAAAACATGGTGTAAGCAATGGTCCTGGCCTCACTGTGCTTCTATCCTCATCTCCAAGTTTAGGATATTAATGGTATCCACCTCACTAGCTATGTTATTATTCATTCACTGAATATTTATTATCCTTGGTATGGAATGCTCTGCTAATTGCATAGATGTGAGCAAGACATGGCAGCTCCTGTGATATTGCTGCTCCTTCTTACTTTAATTTTTGTTGTTGTTCAGTTTTGTTTTTTGAGATAGTCTCGCTCTGTCACCCAGGCTAGAGTGCAGAGGCGCAATCTCAGCTCACTGCAGCGTCTGCCTCCCGGGTTCAAGTGACTCTTGTGCCTCAGCTTCCTGAGTAGCTGAGATTACAGGCACGTGCTACCATGCCCAGCTAAGTTTTTTTGTATTTTTAGTAGAGATGGGATTTCACCATGTTGGCCAGGCTGGTCTTGAACTCCTGACCACAGGTGATCCACCTGCCTTGGTCTCCCAAAGTGGTGGGATTAGAGGCGTGAGCCACCATGCCTGGCTTGCTCTTTCTTTATCATGAAAATGACCTCTTTCATGTGAAGATTTGTTGGCTTGCAGATGGGAGTATCAAAAATAAGAACTCTGGGTCATGACTTTGTGTGCAAAGGTCAAGGAGAGAGAATGTGTGATGGAAGAAACACAGCATGGTGTGACCGTAGCAATGTGACAAGTATTTCAGGACTTGAACCTCAGTTCTATGCCTTACTAGCATGTGACCTTGGACAAGGTACTTGCAACTCACTGAACTTTCTTCATGGAACAAAGATGATTATGCACACCTACTTCCTAGGATCGAGGTGAAGATCAATGAGGTAATGCATGAGGAAGGCAGAGGAGAGGACAGAAAGTGATAATTATTATTCCCCATCCATGTATTTACCACCGACTCTTACAATGATTTTTCTTTTTGTTGTTGTTGTTGTGCTGTGGCGCGGTCTCAGGTCACTGCAAGCTCCGCCTCCCGGGTTCACGCCATTCTCCTGCTTCAGCCTCCCCAGTAGCTGGACTACAGGTGCCCGCCACCACGCCCGGCTAATTTTTTGTATTTTTAGTAGAGACGGGGTTTCACTGTGTTAGCCAGGATGGTCTCGATCTCCAGACCTCGCGATCGCCCGCCTCGGCCTCCCAAAGTGCTGGGATTACAGGCATGAGCCACTGTGCCCAGCCTGATTTTTCTTTTTCATTTACTCTGTGCTGGGGTCCAGTGATAAGGCAGAGAACAACGCAGTCCTCCACAGCATGGAGAAGGCCAAGCCTGCTGCAGCACACACGGGGGCAAGCACAGCTCTCCTGGGGCTTGGGTTGCAGCTACTTTCTATCTTGATGGCCTGGGACCAGATCTATGTTAGATGGCAGGTTAAGGAATAAAAGAATCCTCCTCACTCAATTCATATGAGTTGGCTTCTGCATTTCATCGAGACTTCACCATCAAGACTCTTCTTGGGATGAGTGATGTAAAACAGGGAAGGAGGGAATAACTAATATATCAGGTTGTAGATGTCTGTTCACTTAGCCCTGATATTCCTACAAGACTGCTGTTAGCTTGCAGGGAAACCTTTATCTCTGGATTAAACTTTCAGTGTGCAGAGGGGACTTATTTTGTACAATAGTTGTTTTTCTAAGAGGAAATGCAAAACAAAACAAAGACACAAACAAACCTCCCCCAAAATCTCATTTTAAACATATGAGGACAGTTATGGCTTATTAATTATAGGCTCAGGCAGCCCTAAGCACATGTGAACAGTTTTCCCTTAATTTATATAAAACTGGTAAAGTTAGTCTTGGATTTTCTCATGGTGAGAGATAGCCTTGTATTTAGTAACAAAAACTAACAGCTACAACCTGGGCTTGCTGGGGGCAGTTAGGAGCAGGTTATTCAGCTCTTGCTTTAGATAAGCACTGGGTAAGAATGTCAGGTCTCCCCCTCCCCCCTTTTCCTGCTCCCCACATGCCACCCACCCGGCTCTCCCAGATGTTTCAGATTCCAAGAATGTTTGCATTGATTAAACATTCTATTTTTTGCTTGTTTCCCCATCCTAGACCTTGAAAATGTTATCTCTACTTTTATTGCTTGAGATCAGGGTTATTTCTGGAAGGTGTGGCATTCTGGGAAAAAAAATATTCTGTGTTTTCTCTCCTGGTTCTTTTCTTTCATATAAGTGGAAGCTAAAGTGACTTTAATGGCATCTGTGAGAGAAGGAGAGACTATCCAAAGTCTATCCTTGAAGGATTCTGCCAGAATGTTCCCTGAGTGATGGGTAAAGGAGTGTTTATGGGCTTGTCTGCCATCTTTTTTTTTTTTTTTTTTTTTTTTTAGAGCCAGGCAGCCTTTGTTTAGCCATTAGGAGCGTGGAGTTAATCCGTTTGCGTGGATAAGGGTGATATATGTGAGGGGGAAGAGAGGTGAGGATGGTCATATGGTCACATTCTGGGGAAGGAAATGAAAGGCAACAGTGCCAATGAATTGAGTTTCAGAAAACAAGCCACAGACTGGAAATTAGTCCATCAGTTATTCAGTAGCCTAATTTTGATTCGAATGCACTTCACTGGTTTAGTACCCAGGTCATTGCCTTCAAGCTATGCTTGGGCTAGTGATCAGAGGCAACTAATATGGAATACATTGTGGACTTCAAGTTAGTAGACTTGGGATAAAACTAGATCTTGCCACTTCCCAACTCTACACCCTTGGGCAAGTCAGTGAACCCTTCTGAACCTCAATTTATTTATCTACTAAGACTTGGACTATAACACCCGCTTCATAGGACTGATCTTTCCGTGTTCTTGTGAGCATTAAGTGGAATAACATATGCAAAAATTTAAATCTATTGTTTGGCATCCAGTGGATGAATTGCACTGTCAAGAATTTTGAAGTTCCTTTGCTGAGGAAGGGATGCTTTCATGGGGGCTTCTGTTATCAAAATTGCTTTAAAATGACCCTTACCATTCTAAAAGTGGATCTGATTTAGAGAATTCTGTGTCAAGGCTCTATTAAAATGCAAATTTTCATCAGTGGTTTTTCTTGATAAACTATCACTATTTTGTGAAATAGGTGGGGTTTACAAAAATTGAAGGGTATGGGTTTAGCAATGATTTAGGGGTGCTAATTCCCCCAATTTAGAGTATCAGATGGGGTCCATGATATTACTTAGAGACCTGTCAAAAGTGCAGAAACTCAGTCTCACCACAGACCTGTGGCATCCGAATATCTGAGGGTGTTGGTGGTGAGGGTGATGTTGGAAATCTACAGTAAAAACCAAGCACCCTTGATGATTCTGTGCACAGCCAAGACTGAGAGCCATTGCTTTAACTGTTATGGGTCATTTATTACTTAGGCTGACCATGGGATTTGAGCACAGATTTTGATGGTGTGGAAGGAAGTTGAGGAAGGAGAGGTAGCCGAGGGTCGGATGAGAGGTGAAGACAGAGATAGAAATAACTACAGACCAATTTTGCTGATTTCCTTGATGTGAGAAGCATCCCTTGCCTCATTAGGAAGGATCACCTTCTAGGGAGTAAGACTAGGACTGATTTCCAAGCACTTGAGCCTGGAGCGAATCAGTAACTTGCTTTTTTTCCTCCTTCATTTTTTGATTTTGCACAAGGTTCTGCAAAGGCTCAAAGTTGTGCTTAGAGATCCACGGTGGGAGGACTGGAAAACGTACTCCAGCCATGAATTGTGCCAGTGGGAACTTACTGGTTTTTTTCCCTCTCTGATTAGAGTGAGCGTAAATCACATGCTTGCTAGTAGCACAAAAAATAGGTGTGAATTAAGTTATTGTATTTCCTGAATTTAACTTTGCCTGTGTAATAATACTCAGCCCACATGAATAAAGGATATATTTTTCTCCCAGTGACACATCTGTGATTCCTCCCTCTACCTCCCCCACCCCAAACATCCTACAAGAAAAGGAAGAGAGCTTTAGCGCCAAACACAAGGAGGTTTCACACAATTTAGCAGGCCATGGTGGAGTTCCTGGAACGGAGTGGAAAGCCCAAAATAAACATCCAGGAAGAAAAAAGGAAGCGGCTACAAAGACCTTACTTTAAGATTGCAGGACTCTGCTTTTATTGCCACAATTGAGTCACGTGAATTTTTGGTCTCTGCCACCAAGAGGGGTGTTTCCCATGGATTGATTCATGTTCCCTGTTTCCTCCCTGAAGGAAAAAAAGGAAACTACTCTGATGATCTAAGTAGTCCCAGCCATCAAAGTAGTAAGAACTCATTGATTTTAGGTTCACACAGAAGTGTCTGTGAAATAACGCCAGGCTTAGAGATTCTGTTCCTGTAAAAATGCATTCATTCGACGAGCACTTACTGAGTGCCTACGACACACCAGGCACTGTGCTAAGCAATGAGAGACAGAATCTAATAAGAAATTGCCCTTGTCATTAAGGAACCTTTTGTCCACTGCAGAAGATGTGAAGTGAATGAGGGATGCCCTCAAAATATGAACCAAATGCTGTGGGAGCCCAAAACACTGCTCTGATTTTTCTCTGTGACCCTTCACACGGCTACAGCCCAGTGAAATTCAATGAAGGCAACCGTTTCAAAGTTGAGTTGCTAAAGGGGGCTGTATAGTGTTCTCCCCAAATTCATGTCCACCTGGAGCCTCAGAATGTGACCTTCTTTGGAAATAGGATCTTTGCAGGTGTAGCTGAGTTGAGATGAGGTCCTATTGAATCAGGGTGGGCTCCGATAAGAAGAGGAGAGGGTACACAGAGTCACACTGGGGGAGAAGACCCTGTGAAGATGGAAGCAGAGATTGGAGTGGCCAGCAACCACTAGAATCCAGAAGAGAGGCAGGGAAACAGGGAACAGATTCTCCCTCCTAGCCCCCAGAAGAAGCCAATCCTTCTGATGCCTTGATTTCAGACTTCTGGCCTCCAGAACTGGGAGGGAATTTATTTCTGCTCTCTTAAGCCACCCAGTGTCTGAAAGTCTGTGATGGAAGCTCTGGGAAATGAATAGAATTGCTTGCTACAGACTGTGTGTTGTTGTCTATCTCCTTGCTTTGCTCCTGAATCTACTAAACACGCACAGTATTTCTCTTGGCATTTGAAAAACCTCCGAATACTGATAAAAGGGAGAAACAAACAGGAGACAGTTCAATAATGCAAAAGTTTCCATGGTTACTTTCTTATTTGCCTTCTACTTTGGTGTTTTCTAATCAAGTTATTCTGGCTGGTGCTTAGCACTTCAAAACTGGTAATTCCCATTGCTGGAGTTGTCTTTATCTCTGTTCTTACCTGCTGTCTTTCTTCACTTGAGCTATCTCCAACATCGTTTTGAAAAAACCTTTGTCTCTTACAAAGGTCTCTAGCAGCTAACCACATGGACTTGCTAACTCATGGCGCAATTGTAATTGTTGGCCTCACCTCCCTGAAAGAGGTTAGTAGGAGGATAATGGCTATATGAATATGAGAATTTTAGCCCAATAGGCTCCCAGTTGTTCTTATAAATATAGGAATTTTAATGTTGGGAGAGGAGAATCTAATGAAATTTTCTGTTGTATTGATACAGAAGTTGAGGCAAGTGTTGGTGGCTTTTGAAACATCTGGGTAACCAGAGCCAGAGTTGAGACTGAATAAAAGGTCTTCTGTCCACCTTTCTACGTGTCGGGCACAGATGGAGTGGCCATCGATTCCAGTGGTTTAGATACGAGAGGTTAAAAAGTTCTCTCTCAGGTTGGATTACCTGGGAACATTTTAAAAATTCGACTTCTCTTCCCTTCCCCCGGCCTCATTATTAAGTAGATGCCAGATGGTGACTTGTAGATTGTATTTCAGTTTCCCCATTCGCTCAGAAATTTTATGACTTTGGTTTCATATCCACAGGGCAAAATGTTTCCAAAGAAGCTTGAAACTTGTTGAGGGGATTGAATGTCCCTCCAACAGCCCCTTGGGATGCACTTAGGGGTAAACATATCTTTTTAATCTATTTATTTTGCTGTGTCTATGGGGGCTACTGGATATATCATTTTGATAGAAAAAATTAAGTTAAATTAGTCAAAGCAATGGCACGACTGAGCCAGACTCCCTCCATCCTCCCCAAACACAACTGGTTGTGAAATGTGTGCTAGAAAGAAAACCCAGGATTATTAATGGGCTGGCCATCTAGAATATCTGTCATACTTTTGCTTTACAAATCGCTGCCGGCATCACTCTGTGAGCCAAGGAATAAGCCAACCAGACTTAAAATATCACAGCAGCCACAAGCGCTCATTCCCACTTCCAAGAATATGCCTGAGTGGAAGGACAGACAGTCTTCTGAGTGGCTCTGCCACTTATCAGATATGTTGCTTTATTATTTAACCTGTCTGGCCTCAGTTTCCTCATCTGTAAAATGGTGGTCACTCTTTCCACCTCTCAGTAATACTATGAGGACAAGAGATGAAGTTCATGAAGGAGTTTTTGGTCAAGAGTAAGAGCTCCACAACTGGGAACTATGCTTATTATTTGATTGATTGATTGATTGAGATGGAGTCTCACTCTGTAGCCCAGGCTGGAGTGCAATGGCATGGTCTCAGCTCACTGCAACCTCTGCCTCCCAGGTTCAAGTGATTGTCCTGCCTCGGCCTCCCGAGTAGCAGGGATGATTACAGGCACATGCCAGCACACCCGGCTAATTTTTGTGTTTTTAGTAGAGATGGGGTTTTACTATGTTGGCCAAGCTGGTCTTGAACTCCTGACCTTGTGATCCACCTTCCTTGGCCTCCCAAAGTGCTGGGATTACAGGCGTGAGCCACTGTGCCCAGTCTATGCTTATTATTTTAAAAAATTATTGTGATCATTTGTGAGTCTTTGTTCATAGTCTTCACCATTATAAGCTTTTAAAATGGGAAGTCTTCCTAGGTTTATTAATTAATTGATTTAAGAGATAAAATGTCTGCGTTACTTTCAGTCACATTTTGGCTGTGGTTCATCTGCTTATTAATGCGTCCTTTCTCACGGCCCCTAGGAAACAGGTCAGCTGAATGTCTTGTGGCCTCTGCCTGGTCTTAGGTACCCTGGCACAGGGACTGGGTGGCGGAGGTAGGAAGAGGCAGTGAATGGCACCCCTCTTTGGGCAAAAGTGTTGTCGCCCACTTAGCTGAGTTGTTCGGGTCCCAAAGTGCTCTTGCCTTAAAAGGCCCAAAGGGGACATCCGAAGGCACAGAAGAGCAGTTCATATTAAATTATAGGGACATCTGATTGTTCTGTCTAACTCCTCTGGGAGAAGCAGATTCTCCATCCTATAGCAATCACACTGATTCTCTTTTTAAAATTTAGCGGTGTGGTCTTGCCCTGTTCCCCAGGCTGGAGTTCAGTGGCAGGATCATAGCACTGCAGCCTGGAACTCCTGGCCTCAAGTGATCCTCGCACCTCAGCCTCCTGAGTAGCTAGGATTACAGGGGTGTGCCATCCTGCCTGACTAATTTTTAAATTTTTTTGTAGAGACGAGGTCTTGCTATGTTGCTCAGGTTGGTCTTGAACTCCTGGTTTCAAGCAATCCTCCTGCCTCAGCCTCCCAAAGCTCTGGGAGTAGAGATGTGAGCCACTCTGCCCAGCTGATTCTCTTTTGGTTGCTGTTTTAGATTCTGCTCGGTCTTCTGTCTTCCACTTTTACATCTCTCTGTCAAGACAAGGCACTATTTCCATTCCTACCTAAGAGGAATTATAGTTTGCCACTCTGTGCTTGAAAAAAGAATATGCTGGTGTGTTATTAGGCTTGCTAACGGGTCTGAAAATATCTAAGATTAAAGGCACACCGTATTTAATATCTTTCTTAAGGAACTAATTTGGACAAAACACCAGGTATCTAATTATCAAAAAATTGGAGCCAGTGGAGAAGATGGAAGGAGTTACTATGTTTAAACAAATGAAGACATAGAAGTAAAACTGTCACATTATCTTCAGGCACATAAGTTTCCATTTGACCTGCTGGGTAGCTGTTTATAATAGAAAGGACACAGCATTTGGAATCAGAACATTTGAATTGTGTTTCAGCTCTGCTTGATACTAGTGTGATCGCATTGGGTAAGACTTGAGTCTCAGTGTCCACATCTATAAATGGGGATAATAATGCCTGCCCTACCTGTCAGACTGGTTGTAATGATCAAATGAGTTTAATGTGAAAGCACCTTGTACCAAACGCCATATAAGAATTATTATCAGGTTATGGCTCAATAAAAAGGAGCTTCATGTCCATTTATATCTACTCAGTGTGTAGCTGATCTTGATCTCCAAGGAAATTAGGATCAGCTACAGATTTCATACAGAAAACTGAAGGAAAGTGTCTGCAAAACTCAAATCACTGGTCTATGGAAGCTTTTTGTCATTTCCAAATGAATCCGGGAAGAATTTAGCAGCTGAAGCAGTTTCACTGCTTCATTTGCTTTCAAAACTTCAAGTCGTCTGGAAAATTACAGGATTGGAGTGGCTAAGAAAGTGAAACCACTGAGGAAGGCATTGTTGGAGAGGTCCTTGTATGGACGGCACTGCTGAGTTCTGCTGCAGACACCACGAAGTCAGCTGTTTTCAACCAGAGAGCCGGGCTGGAGGAACTAAACTAACCAGGAGAGCCTTTCTGTGTTCAATTCCCAAAAGCCTGAGGAGGAAGTTAATTTACTCAAGCTTGCTCAGGGACTTTCTGGTACAGAGGGGAAAAAGGGGGAAAACAAAATCCTTCATGAGTAGGAGGAGGTGGAAAGTCAGAATTTTCGAGGCTCTTCCTGTACTGCTGGAACAAGAAAGAGCCAGTACGGGACAAGGAGAAACAAACATGTCTGTCCCTTGATTCAGTTCCTTGATCTCCTTCTTGGCAGGATACACAGCTTGTCTTGCAAGCAGAGCTCTTGAAAGATCTCGCCAGCATGTGGGCTCATGTAGAAAGTACATACCGAGTGACTTTCCTTCATTCCATGATAGCGGTGGATTTAGGTCAGGACCGTGAGCTATGCCTTTCATAATGTGCCCAGTGAAGTACTAATGCTGACATGATTTTTTAAGTTCATAATTGTTCCCGCGTCTGGGCAATGGTGTTAGAAAGTCACAATGCTCTCAGTCATTAAAGAACAAGATTAGGCTCACCTCTGAAGGCAGAGAGATGGGGCTGGCTCACGGTGAGTAGACGACAAGTCCAAAATAATAATAGCTGCCTTTATCTGCTGGGTTCTATGCTTTATTCATTGTGTTTTGTGTGCATTTTTTTTCTCATTTGATCATCACAACTAACTTATGAGAGAGGTAGTATCACCTCATTTCTCAAGAGTAGAAAATAGTACTGGCAGAGGTTCCATAACTAGCTCAAAGACGTACATTACTAGGTGTCAGAGCTGAGAAAATAACTTTTATCTGAGGAATGTGAGTCCTTTTAAATTATCAGGCCCAGAAGGACATTAAAATGAGACAACAATCACATCCTACTTCCCACATGAGCATCTCTCAAAATTGCTTGCTGTTGCCACAAGTAGCTATAAATTAACCCACTAAGGCCACACCAGACACTATAACCCACAACCTATAGCTTAACAATATATAGCCAATCCACTAATCAATGTTATTTCTGTAGAACAATAAGAATTTCTGACAAATAGCTTTGTATCTACCCACTGTCTGTTGCCTTCTTTTGCTTTTAAAAAATTCACTTGCAACTGCTGCTAATCGATGTATATTCAGAGCAACTTGAATCAGTGTTCCCAGATTACAGTCTTCAAGCTTGGCCCAAATAAACTCTCCATTTATATTAATTTTTTTCTCAGCTTCTTCCTTTTAGGTCAATGTATCCAAGATTTAGACCCAAGCATGTCTAAAGGTGACCTTGTACTGCCCTGATTAAACAAAACTTGTTGAATTCCTCAATCTGTAGGGCACCATGAAAAGTGCTGTGCTGTCTTACAAAAGGACACAAATAGCTGTGACATAAGGCCTAGCATAATAAGTGTCTGAAGGAGGAGCCATATTCAACGGATGCAGCAACAGGCAACTGATCAGTCAAAGTAGGTGCTGGCATGAAACCACTAGTCATGATGTACCAGCGGGGACAAGTTAATCAGCAGTCCCAGCATTGGGGAAACATTTTGAAAGCCACATTCATTACCATCCATCAGATAGGATGAGGGTGAATTGTGGTTTTGAGGCCACATCTAGAACATAAGTTAAACCTTTTGTAACTCAAATTATAACTCAACAAACATCAATGGCATTGATGTGGGACGTTAGCTCCCCATCTTACCCTAAGCATCTCCCAGACACTTTAGTGTAATGCTTGTGTGCAATGCTTTGTGTGCAATGCTTTAGTGCAGTGCTTGTGTAATGTCCTGTGGAATCTTCATCTCTGGACACCTAGTTGGCCAGGCACAGCTGTGTTTTGGTGACTGCAACCACTCCTCCAACCAGGGAGTCCCCACAGGGGTGGCTGCTCTCTCTTCACCTGTAACAATTCCAACATCTTAAGAATAGGTCTGCTCACAAACTTTTTAGCTGTTTAGACCCTGTTATATCCTATTCTCAGGAATCTTTATTCTTCGTTGGCTGTCTGGGAGAATGTTAGCAATGTGGTGTACAGTGTAACTCACCATCTTCTTTAACCAATTTTATATCTAGACCGATGGAAAAATGATCCCTCAGCCCCCAGACCACAAAGCATAGGTTGAGTTCTTGCTGTTAACTCCCTAGGTACCATGTCAGAGTCAAAAAGAGAAGTCATGTTTCCTTGCTTGAAGAGTTTTTACCCTCCCTAGAGAGACAAGACTGATGTCCCCATGGAGATCAGAGCATCAGAGAAGGAGTGCAGCAGTCAGCCTTTTCCTTTCCTCGTGCTGTGACCTTGCTCAAGCCACTCACCCTCATGCTGTGCCTTCATGTCCCCACCTGAAAAGAAAAGAACTGACCTATACAGTATTTTACTGCTATTCTAATTGTATTCTAATCTTTTTTCAGATTTCATTAACTCATAAGACAACAGTGATAAACAATTCATGACCTACTGGGAGAATCAGATGTAGGTTCTGTGTAGACCTGGTAGGAAAATGTGCATAGTGAGTTGGGGGTGTTCGTAGAAAACTTGAAGGATGAGAAAGGACTCATTTGCATATTAAGGAACAATTAGGCTTGGATTTGCAATGCGTGGGAAGAATTTGGTCCATTTCTATCTAGGGTATAAAAGGATTAGTTTTGGGAAGTTACTATCTAAAGTGAAATTGTAGTTAGTGTATGTAGTGGGGGAGTGGGTGGATTCAGGGTGCATTTTAGACAAATTTGCTGTATTTCTGTCCTTAATTTGTTTTCCTAAAATCCAGTTCCATTTCTTGAGCTTTTTTCTTGCCCCTCTAATTTAAAACAAGAAGTGGCAGCACATTTGTATGTGTGTATGTGTGTGTGTGCATTTCACCACTTCTTGTTCCTGAATTCTAAGGGAAAGAACAACTTACACGTCTATTAATAGCTGTCTGCACACTTTCTTTCTGGAACCCCCTACTCCCAATATTCTTTCATTATCTAAAGGGCTCCCCAGTGTAAATAGTACCATGGTAGCTAGTCTTCAAAGATGACTCCCCTGCATAGTATCATGCGTCGTCACACAAATGCACCCTCGCATAACCCTTTCTTTTTGAATCCGACTGGCCCTGAAACTCATTCCATGGAGAGGTGGCAGAAGTGAAGCTGCCTGACTTTCAAGACTAAATCATAGAAATCCCTGGTGTTTGGGCCTGAGTCTGTTGTTATGTTAACTCTTGGTAAACTCTCTGTTAGAAATTAGCCAAATAAAAACAGGATAACAGCTATGTTATCCAGAGATGTCATGGTAGGAGAAGCCCAGGAAGGTGAGATGCTATGTGAAAAGATCCAGGGGCCCCAAAGGGACCTGTAAGTGAAGGAACCACCTAAGAAGTGGATCCTCTAGTTCAGCTGATGTCATGTATCTCAGAGACAAACCAACACAACCTGTCCCAAATTCCCGATGCACAAAAATTATGATCAAGTAAAAGTGGTTGCTTAAATCCCTAAGTTTTGGGGCATAGTTTTAAAGCTGCAATGCACAGCTGGAACAAGTACCACAAAGCTGTAATACTATTCCTAGAAGTGTTTGCAGCTACAATGTACAATTTTTTTTTTAAGTAGTGGAAAGTAAGATTGGAAAAAGAAATTAAGGCCAGACCATATCATTCTAAGAAATTTTTATTTTATTTGATGAATAATGGAAAACTATTAAAGTTTTTGATGAGGATAATGACCTGTTTGAATAAAAATTTACCTAGAAGTCTGGCTAATGCCTTTGAGAGAGAGAAAAAATAAACAAAGCCAGGAAAATCAGTTAGGGATTCCAGGAAAAGAGTAAGGAAGGTATAAAATAGAAAAATAGGGGTAGAAATGGAGAGAAGGGAGTGGGCAAAGTATGTTGCAGCATTATCATAGACAGGATTTGGTAACTAACTAGACATGGGGTGCAAGGAAGCAGGGGAGAGTCCAAAAGGACCTCATGTTTGTGAAGCTTTGGTGACTTGAAATGACTGAGCCATTAAAAGAACCAGGGGACTTCGGAGGAAGATTATATTTGAAGGTGGGGAGTGGGGGAAGGAGTTGGGTGATAATAAATCCAGTTTTGTGATATTTTACCAGCAATCTATTGCTGACTAACAAATTTTGCCAAGACGAAGTGGCTAAAATCAGCAAACATTTATTATATCGCATAGTCTCTCAGGGTGAGGCATCAGGAAGTGGCTTAGCTAGATGGCTCTGGGTGTCTCAGGAGCTTTCAGTCAAGCTGTCAGCCCAGACTGCTGTTATCTAAAGATTTGACTGTGTCTGCGGGAGCCTCTTCTAAGCTCACTCACATGGTTGTTGGCAAGAGGTTGCAGTTTCTGGCCACGTGGACGTCTCCGTCTCCATAGAACTGCTCACAATATGGCTTGTCTCAGGGCAAGGGATGCAAGAGAGGCAAAAAGAGAGAGGATGGGGCAGGAGGAGGAAGGAGAGGAGGAGGAATAGAAAGAGGGAGGGAGGGAGGGAAGGAAGGAGGCAGAGCCGGAGCCCAGAAGAGAGCCATAGTTTTTTTAATAATCCAGTTCTGAAGTGATATGCCAACACTCCTGCGGAACTCTATCTGTTAGAAGCAAGTCACTAAATCCAGCCTACACTTGAAGGGAGGAAAATTAAGCTCCACCTCTCCTGAAGGGAGAATTGGACAGATTTTTAAAACCACCACAGATGTAAGGTTTAGCTGCTGAGAATCTATCTGGGCGAGGACAGCCGTGGACTTTAGGAAATGTGCAGATGGAACTCAGGATTTTGATGAGAGTGCATACCGGGGATTGAAAAATTATTCTTTGATTCATTTGACTTACAAATATTTATTGCACATCTCCAAAGTGCCAGGCACTCTGTTGAGAGAAGGGGATCGGATGGTGAATAAGACAATTAAGGTGCCTATCTTTATCATGCTGACAGCCTAGGGGAAAATTCAGATAAGCAAACAGGAAGTTATACATAGAAAATTACAATACCTTGGCAATAGGAAATGGGGAGTCAGAGGGTGAGGTTTAAAATGAGATCTGCAGGATATGTAAGAATTAAGCAGATGAAAACAGGGTTAGAAGAGAGACATAGAGGACAGTGTGGGGATCATGTGGAAGTCAGGAAAAAAGGATGCCGTCTAGGAGACGGGATCTGTTTCCAACCTGGCTGCTCATGAACAGAATCTGGCCCAAAGGCTTATTTGATTTGGCCTGCATTCTGCTTTCTTTCTTTCAAAAAATGAAATCGTTGCCAATATTTAAAAATCCTAGATTTCTGGTTTCTCTAGAAATTTGCATTCTCTTGTGGCATTTCCTGCTGGTGTTGAGATGGGGCTGTTCCCTTTCCAGACCTGCCCGCCTCCCCACCGCTCTCAGTTGATGCCAATGCTGTTGCCCTTTACTCTCTCATTTACATTGTTCGATGGCCTATTTCCTTCATTCTGACTCTCTGCGTTGCCCTCGTTCACATTTAAATGTGCAATTCTTGATTGCATGTTTGGATACACCACCATTCAGTACATGTTTACATCATCCAAGATGATGGTAGATGTAGCCTTAGGGGGAAAAATTACCCTATCAAAGAGGGATTCTAGAAGGCACAGCTGAAAGGTCTGGAAGGGAAGGGAGGCTTGGCAGAGTGGTCAGACGGGTGGAAGCACTTGGCCATATGAGGATGAAATGCTGGCAAGGACAGTGTTTGTGGGGCTGCCATTGAGGATGACAGACAACAGGATGGGAAGACACTGTGGGCTACAATCTCTCGAAAAGAGTCAGTTCGAGCAATCCCCTGCAGGAGGATGTTAATAAGAATAGCCAATCATCACGGAGCACTTACTATATGTCAGCTCCTGTTCTAAGCACTCTGGACTCATTATTTCCATTATTATCATAACAGCACTAGGAGAAAGTACTAATACTATATCTTTTTTTTGGCAGATGGGGAAACTGAGACAGAGAGAAATTGAACCACTAAAATTAGATAATGGCAAAATCAGGATTTTAGTCCAGGCCTTGTGACTCCAGAGCCTGAGCTTTCCCCCCAAAACTATGAGGGAGGAAATTTGAAAGCAGCACCACGACAGCATGAGCCAGCTGGGTGGGCTGGATGAACTGCACTTGAGAATGTTTCCTTGTCTCCAGGATTTGCAGAGACACCAGCCTCTCTGGAAGGAGCTAACTTCATTCTGGATGAATTATGTCTTCTTGATTTTAGTTACTTTGTTGTTTTAATTTTTGGGCAGGCTCCAGAGAGAGGCTCCCAGCCTGAGGCTGCTGGCAAGTAGATGCCTAAAGCCTGATTATTAGAGGACTGATGTCATGAGCTAGGGCAGTCAGACAGTGTCGTTATAGTCCGATGCCTGCTGTCTCTAGGTCGGATGCCTGGTTTCTTGAGGCTGACCTAAGTGCACAATGCAGTCTCAAATGTTGGGATTTTTATAGATCTATATTTATTATTAGTTACAAGCACTCTCAGTGTTGGGCCCTGCCTTGAGTTTTGTCTGTTGGGGTCTTGTGAAGGTCAAGCATGGCGCAAAGGTACACAGCCAGTCCTGATGTGTTTTGTGAGTTGTAACTAAGCTTCAGAATGTATCCTCGCTTGGGTCTTGCTAACATGACTGAAAATGTTCAATATTTACAGCCTACAGTTCTCTGCTTCCACCTCCATGTTAGTGATAACCTTGCTTTAGAATGAAAATCCTGAAATTCTTACAGCTCAAGTTCCCTCTTTCTTAGACCACGTCAATCTGAGAAGGGGTAATTGAATTCACAGAAGTAGATAACTTGAGCTGTAAACCGGTTTATCAATTCAAATCTTTACAATATGGTTTGGTTTATCTCTTGGCCTGTCTTGAGTCCTGGGGACCCCCTAAGGAACGAACATAAACCCTTCTGGCTCCTGGTTTTGATAATTACCCTTAGCATCGACTGCCAGGATTTCTTCCTAGCAGTATACTGCCAGTTTTCCCTCTGGTTTTTCCTTCTTTTGCTGAATCAGAATAAGGCTCAGCATAGAAGCCCTCTGTCTTGCAACATTTGCCTAACATGTGCATTTCAGACTAACCGACAGCAATGTTGCTGTGGCAGTTTGGACTGCCTAGAAATAGCCTTTTCATAGTTGGAGGCATGTTAAAATAATAAAAGTAGGCTGTCATCCCTGGGTTATGGGTGAAGGAGCTATTTATAGATGAGCAAAAAATCCCCAATGTGATAACTTACATTATTGTACAAGGACAATGGAAAATTCTTCAGAAGACAGATAGTATAAAAGGGATTTAAAATTAACCTCGTCATGTTTTATTCATCAAGACCTTAAGTCGACTTATTTTTTTATGAAGGCCATATAATTTTGATTCCTTTTACCTCTCTTTTTAAAAATAAAACAGCAAGCCATTTAAATAATTATGCAAGGTCACAAACTGTGGTCCTACTGGCCTGTCTTGCCTGAAGACCCATTTGTTTTGCTCAATAAATATTTTATAAAATTTTAATTTTTAAGTCCTTTAGCCTGGGCTCGTTCTTTCTAGTTTATATGGTCTGCAGTGCGCTCTATGGCAGCACTGTGGGCTGCTTCAGATGCCTAGTGAGTATTACCTTGTGAGGATCATGTTTTTTCTATGCCCTGGTCTTTGTGCATATTGTATACTCAACTATTGTATCTTTCTTAACCCATTCTTTGAATGCAAATCTTACGTATCTCATACACTACTTCCAAGAAGACTTCTTAGGTTATTTTAGTCCATGACTATCTTTTGCCATTTATTTATTTATTTTTTAGATGGGATCTCACTCTGTTGCCCAGGCTGGAGTGCAGTGGCGCAATTCCAGCTCACTGCAACCTTTGCTTCCCTGGTTCAAGTAAGTGATCCTCCCGCCTCAGCCTCCTGAGCAGCTGGGACTACAGTCTCATGCCACCAGCTAATTTTTTTATTTAGGAGCTTTGCTATGTTTCTAGGGCTGGTCTCAAACTCCTGGACTCAAGTGGGGACTCCTGAAGTGCTGAGATTACAGGTGTGAGCCACTGCACCTGGCCACTGTCTTGCCTTCTTACTTGTCAACACATGTAATTCTCAAATGTTGGGGATGAGGTAGAGGAAACGTGATTATTGAAATGTGTTACAATAATGTTATAATGATACTCTAGATCCTTGAAGACAGGTACCATGCCATCTAATTGAAAATGCACACCTCAATGTTGGCCACAGCTTACACATTGTAGTTCTTTTGGACTGCATAGCATTTCAGATTTACTTGGTTCATTTGACACTTCAAATAATGAATAATCAGATGTTGGAAAGCAAAAAAAAAAAAAAAAAAAAAAAAAGAAAAAAAAGGACGGAAGGAAGAAGAAAAGAAAGAAGGAGAAAGGGGGAGAAGAGAGGAAAGAATTTGGAGCAATATAATTCATAGAGAATCACCAAGATTAAAATCTGATCAGATCTTAAGGAACACTTAGGGACCCTCCCTCAGATTATGAGAAAATGGAGACACAGAGAGTTGAGGTGACTAATTGAAAGTCACACTGCTAGTTGATAGAGGCATGAAACTAGTAATGTAGTCTGCCAATTTCCACTCCAGTGTCATTTCTCTCTTCCTCTTTCCCTCTGTGTATGAGTGTGTGTGCATATGTCTGTGTGTGTATGCACCCCCACACACATTGGTTTATATAGAGTATGTTTTGGAAGTCTCTCTAACAAAAACAAAAGCCCATCGACCCAGCATCAGTCTTTTTGTGTTGATGGAACAGGATTAATTGAAGCTGTAACGTTAGAAATATATAGTTAATTTGATTGAGAAAGTTAGGGAATCCAGAGATACATTTTAGAAAAGTTTTCATCTGTAATGGTTAAACAATTGTTGGTGCTTTAATGTGTCAAAAACCTTCAGCTAGCTAGAAAGCTTGACTGTCCAAACCATCTCCTTCCACCAAGTTTACAGAGAGTTAAACTTGGATTGCATTTCAATTCATTTGCTCATGTGAAGCCTCAGCCTCTCTGAGTCTTTGGAGCAAGAGAGAGAGGCTCCAGGTGGAAGGAGTGTCCTTGCAGACAGTTTCTCTTGCTTTCCTGCCCTTCGTGTGGTGGGGGATTGATATGCAGCTGTTCTCCAGATGCCAACTCTTCCCCAGAAGCAGCTGCATCTCAGCAGGGGCCCCTTCTATCAATGTGACAACCTGCTGAGGGCTTTGGAACTTTCCCAGATGTAAGGCATGTTGAGGCTATAAAACATAATCATTAGCATTATCTCCATTTTCGTTTTAGAGTCTCAGCTGTTAAAGTTTCTTGTACAGATTTAGGGCTTAATTGTTCTCATTTTTCTTCCTAGGTAGCTTCTTTTAGACAGCATGGGATCTTCCCTTGGAGTTGGTTTTCCTAAAAAGAAAGAAAGAATAGCTATGAGTAACGTTCCTTGCTTCTGGCTGGCTGGGAAGGCTGAGATTAGAGAGCAGTCTTTTCCCAGCTGCAGTTATGTGAGTGTCTGTGAGCTAAACATAATCGTCCATGGCTTTCTTTTGCTGAATCACAGGCTTCCTTTTGCTGAATTCACTTGGAATCAATTTCTTCTTTCTTTCTTTCTTTTTTTTTTCTTTTCTACCCTCCCCTTCCTTTGTGAACACAGCTCTTATCTTTCATATAGTCTGGAGAGGATCTCTTCTTACTTCATCCTTCTTGGAATCTATGCTCTATTCAAGAGGGGCAATATGTATATTTTTTTTGGTGGGGGAGGGTGTTACTTGAAGATTAACAAGCTAATATTACTTTGCATGAAAAAAAGATTTTATATTGAGGGTGGAGAAAATTGGAAATAGAGAACTTGAAGGTTTCTGAAAATATTAATCGAAGAAACAGATGAAATAATGACCTTGAATACATTTACCCACAGAAATTCATCTTATTGGTTTATACTGTAGTCACTTTGTCTTGAAAACCCAATTCCTCAGTGCACAGTCTCAGAATCACACTGAGTTTCGATGACAGGATTAGAAATACTCACACAACTCCACGCTGGTCTTCGTAGGCAGGCGATTTATGGCATCAGCGGTAAGCATCTCATGCCAGGAGCTGCTGAGAAGGATTTGTTCACACAGGGAATCCAATAATTGGCCAGAGAAGAGAGGCTTATGCATACTGATATCTAAATATCCTGCAATGTTTTACAAGTCTTGAATTAGATATTCAGAAGGTCCTTGTCAGCTTCCTAGCTTTCAAACAGCTGGACAGGCAGGCCCTCAAGGGACTTGAGCTGCAGCCCTCTCCGGAGGCCGGGTGTGGGGCTAGGTGGATTCCTGAGATCCACAAGCCTGTCTTCTCCAGTGAGCTCCAGTGTCTGTGAAGAAAGATGCACAGGCTAGATGGAGGGTGCAGGACCTTCAATCAGGAATCCCTTCTTTTGGGAACATCACACACCGGGGCCTGTCATGGGCAGTGGAGGAGTGGGGAGGGATAGCATTAGGAGACATACCTAATGTAAATGACGAGTTAATGGGTGCAGCACACCAACATGTCACATGTATACATATGTAACAAATCTGCATGTTGTGCACATGTACCCTAAAACTTAAAGTATAATAATAATAATAAAAGAAGAGAATACGTGAAAAAAAAAAGAAATCCCTTCTTTTGCTTAATAGCGTAAAACAGTATGTGTAGTAAGATTCTATTTTAAGGATACACACACACACGCATACATACACCCCTATCTATCATCTCTTTATCTAAAAATATGTACCTAAAAGAAGATAGAAAGACATAAAGCTGACATTGCATTGATTTTGAATAGTCTGTGTTTTCTTTTTTAGATTTTAAAAGCATTTTCTGATGTTTCTTGTATTTTCTATGTTTTTCAATAACACGAGTTACCTTTATAATCAGAAAATATCTAAAGATGTGCGCAAATCTACTAAGTATTTGAGCCCACAAATTAACATCAAAGTTGGACATGATCAGTGTTGAGATTCTTTTCTCTACAAATCTACTGGAATCCCAAGAACTCTGGAAAGCCACCCGATGTGTCATAAAAGCTGGCTCAGGCAGAGCAGTAGAAAAACATAGATCTGCAATCTTGCTATCATTGTTGCTAGTGGAGTTCTCTAATATCCATACTTTTATTATCCCATTTTGGCTAGTTATGTGACATATACAATTGTGAAAATGCCCGATTCTCTTAAAGATCTGTGCATCTTATTGTATATTAATTATATATACGTAAAATAGACATAAAAATGAAAAAATCAACATAAGGTGAATTGTGCAATTTTAGACCTTTGTTAATTTCTATGGGACTATTTTTGCACAAATTGGTGATCTGGTCAGAAAACACCCAGTGGGAACAAAAAATGTGATATTAATAATGTTAGCAAAAGCCATCTCTTCCCCAAGAAATAGCAGCCCCCAAAGTACTGCCTCTTATAGAAGACATCAGTGTCAGGAAAGGAAGGCACTGAGAAAAATCCCTTAGCTTTTATAATTGGGAGAGTAACAATAGCGTGCGAGAAGCTCTGTGATGTAAAAATGTTTGAAAGATACAAAACATCATCTGGCACTAAATCACCAAAGAAGGCAAGAACAAGATAACATACCTGGGATGTCTTTTATAAGTAATAAAATCACCTTCAAATGGTGATGTTTTCCCCATCAGTGTTTGAGGCTGCGCCCCTCCCAATGTATGGGACATTTTAATAATAAGTAAATGGCCTTAAACCCTTGATAAAGCCAAAAGCTTATTTCCTAGGCCTTCTTTTTAATTTCAGTGGTGCAATGTGAATTGGAAAACAAATCAGCTCTGTTTTGTTCCAAATATTTAGCTAATAAAGTAAATATTGAAAAAAATTATTCTAATTGTTGTCTCAATCTTTAATCTTCAGATAGAGAATTATAAGAATTGAGTTTCTTATAATTACTATAAAAATACTATTTTAAGTTTTTGGTGCATTATAGTTTTCAAAGCATTTTCAGATACTTGATCTCAGTAAATTACCCTAACAACCCTCAAAGAAATCAGTCTAAGAATTACTACTTTTTATTGTAAGGAAAATGAAGTTCAGTGAGGTTATGTGACTTTCCTAGTCCACTGCTAGAAATTGGAGCTGATCCTCTCAGTCTGGATTCTGATATGCCTGAATCAGCATTTGTTACTTATTCCTATTTTAGAAAAATTTGTTTAACCAGAATCCACCAGACGAGTGAGTTGGGTTGCTCTGGATGAGTGACTGCCTGAGGCCTTCTACCTATGGGGTTTATATTAAAGTCCAGGCTCCTCCTGCTTCGCTGGTCTATGGCTACAAATGAGGTCACTGTAAAAGTAATAATGTAAATATCTCCAGATCAAGTTAAGTTCCTGAAAAAGGTAGACGTGTAAACCCCCAAACAATTCCCCACTACTCTCAATGGGGATTCAAAAGGGAGTTGGCCCAACTCCGTAAAATGCCAACATACACTGCTAGTAAACATGTTTCCCCATCTGTCATTGGAGGGAGTTCAGAATTCTCCTTTTTAATGGGGTCCAAATCTGCCCTTGGAGGCTCTAGCTCTCCCTGAGCCACTGCGAGGCTGATTGTCTCTGAGAAGTGGGCAGCTATGCTTGGCTTACCTGCTGTCTGTTTTTCTTTATCACATGGGCATCAAAGCAGGATAGCTTAGCACCCTGGTCTCAAGGCTTGCTCAATAATAATAATAATAATAATAATACAAATCTGTCAGCTCTGCTAGCAGTTTGTGTTAGTCTGTTCTCACACTGCTGATAAAGACATAGCTGAGACTGGGTAATGTCTAAAGAAAAAGAGGTTTAATGGACTCACAGTTCCACGTGGCTGGAGAGGCCTCACAATCATGGTGGAAGGAAAAAGGCACGTCTTACAGGGCAGCAGACAAACAGAGAATGAGAGCCAAGCAAAAGGTTCTCTTATGAAGACAAATGTTTGACCTTATAAGATCATCAGGTTTCCTGAGACTTATTCACTATTGCAAGAATAGTATGGGAGAAACCTCCCCCATGATTCAAGTATCTGCCACCAGGTCCCCCCACAACACATGGGAATTATGGGAACTACAACTCAAGATGAGATTTGGGTGCAGACACAGCCAAACCCTATTACAGTTCTCTTCCTCAGCTCATATCTGAATCTGAAGACTTAGTAGACGTCTAATATCTAAAGTCAGACACAAGGCTTTCCTGCATTCCTTGTATTTCCCTCCTCCACTTGGCAATATACACACACACCCCCCCATCCAAAATCTTTAACAAAAACCTCATATGCAAATAACATTTGGTGGCCCCACCATTTAGTCATCACATGGGCCAGGCTGCTCAGACGTGTTTGAATCCCACTTGTGGCTCAAACCAAAGCCTCTGCCCCATTATTCAGCTGGAGCAATAAGATTAACACCTGTGAACAGAATGGGAAACATCACACACCGGGACCTGTGGTGGGGTAGGGGGAGTGGGGAGGGATAACATTAGGAGATACACCTAATGTAAATGACAAGTTAATGGGTGCAGTACACCAACATGGCACATGTTGTAACAAACCTGCACGTTGTGAACATGTACCCTAGAACTTAAAGTATAAAAATAAATAAATAAATAAATAAAAGAAAAAAAATTAACATCTGTGAAAAGATAAGTACACAATCCAACGTGGAACATAATCAAATGCTACACAGATGACATGTACTGCCAGTGCAATGGGATTCTGGGCCAGGATGGTCCCTACAGGCACATGTTAAGAAAGACTGCACATGAGGATAGAGGTGTGCTGAATCCAGAAGCAAGAGCACGATTTTGATAGGAGGGATCCTGCTTTCATTTATCCTACTTGAGACATACTTAGCACATACATCCTTATAGAGTTCATTTAATGAATTTTCTAATTTCCTGTTTTTAAGGGAAACTGAAATACTGCCTCCCCCTTTTGTTTTCTCTGGCACTAGAAAGAAAAGTGTTTCAGTTCCAATTCCATGCCTTAATGTATTGAAATTATTCAGCCCAGAGATGAGGGTGTTTTAGACCGAAAGAGAAGCAGTGGAGACAGTAAGAAGTTACTGGATTTTACTGTTTGCTGATGAATGGGATGTGGATGTGGAGAAAGAAAGGAGGTGAGAATGATTGTCAGATTTTTGTCCCAATCAGCTGGAAGGATGATGTTCCCGTGGACTGAGATAAGGAAGGCTGCAGGCTCAAGATGTTATTGGAGAGGACTGGAAGCTCAGTTTTGCACATTATAAGTTTGGTATAGAAACCGAGATACCTAGTAGCCAGTGAGATGTATGAGTCTAAAGTGCAGAGGAAAGTTACGAGGGGGAGATACAAATTGAAGTCGTTGGCACAGACATGACCCTTAAAATCATGGCACTTAAGGAGAGCACCTTGAAAATAGGAGATGGAGAGGAGGCAACGCCCCAGGCCTAGGGGTGCCGCAACATCCCCAGTCATCATTTATGTTTTTCAGATCCATGGGCTTCCCTTCCCTGCACCCCACCTCCAGGCCCTGGAGAACAGGGCGCCAGGGTCACAGGTTCTGGTACCTCAGCCAGGCACTGCTGCCATCTGCTGGGCACTGGTGGGGCTTCTCCTGTGTGCGGCTACTCGGGGTACCACAGTGCTGCGTTTTGCAGAGCTAGGGTAGTCCTAGACACTTGAGATCCCAGAGATGGGTAGAATAGAGGTTACGTGTATGTGGACACACACAGGAATTTACCAAAGCAGTGTAGCTTATGCCTCCAAATTTAACAACTGAAAACTCCAAATTCTCCCCCTGGAGCTACCTACCACCCAACCAACTTCTGCAGGACTCAAATTCCATTCAAACACCACGCCCACCTTAGAATTGTCCCTTCCCTGACTCCATCGGCCATGCTTATCTGTTTGAACTTCTATTCCCTTGGAATGAATTCTCCCCTGGGAGGTTTCTTCATCCTTCATTCAAATAGACATTTGGCAAGTCTAGCACATCAGTTTGTCAGACATACCTAGATATATATCAGCTCTAGCAGTGGGGCTTTTAGGCGTTTACAGGGCCCTAAATTCAGACATTTTCTGTTTCCTATAAGAACATCTAATATGTTAGTTACTCTGAAGTTCACTGGTGCGGAATGCCATACATCTAATTTGTAATAACGTTTAAAAAGATGGTATCTTCTGGTGTGGGGGGTTTCTTTTCTGAAACCTTTTTAATTATTAGCTTCAAGGGAACATAACTTCATTTGGCACCAGCAAAGGCAAGGCACTTGCATAGGGGTTGGTAGACATTTGATATTTAGTTGGTATATAGGTGAAAGTATACAGAAGTCTATGATACTTAAACGTGTTTGGAAATATGACTATTAAGATCACAATTCCGCCGGGCGCGGTAGCTCACGCCTGTAATCCCGGCACTTTGGGAGGCCGAGGCGGGCGATCGCGAGGTCAAGAGATGGAGACTTCCCTGGCTAACACGGTGAAACCCCGTCTCTACTAAAAATACAAAAAATTAGCCAGGTGTGGTGGCGGGCGCCTGTAGTCCCAGCTACTCGGGAGGCTGAGGCAGGAGAATGGCGTGAACCCGGGAGGCGGAGCTTGCAGTGAGCCGAGATCACGCCACTGCACTCCAGCCTGGGAGACAGAGCGAGACTCTGTCTCAAAAAAAAGAAAAGAAAAAAAAAAGGTCACAATTCATTTAATTAATTTTTTTCTTATGGTCATGCTTTCTTTAAATTTGGGATTTCAAAGTATTTTTTAAATATTGATATTTTATTATTATTGTTTTAGAGACAAGGTATTGCTCTGTTGCTCAAGCTGGAGTGTAGTGTCATGATTATAGCTCACTGCAGTCTTGAATTCCTGGCCTTAGTGATCCTCTTGCCTTGGTCTCCCAAAGTGCTGGGATGGGTTTCAAAGTCCTTAAAAATTATATTAGCATTAGGAATCTATGCATGCTATAACAAGTATTTATTTTTGAGCTTGGGCAGGACCCACAGTGGTTTTGCCCATGTACCTATTTTGGTATTTTGCTGGTTATACCACTTCTCCTACTATATTGTATGAAGATCTGCAGAGACAGGTTGAGAGTCTGTGGGTAAGCCCCAGTACTGCTGGTTGGTGTTTATTCCAACTGATTGGATGTCCTCAAAGAGGACATTTATGTAAATAAATTTTGAGTACCACTCCTGATTTTAGATACAGTTGTTAACCCATAATGTGGTAGTTTACATTTTATAGAATGATTTTACAGACTTATCACATTGGAAAAGTGTAACAACTCTCTGAGGTAGATGAGGAAAATATAATATTCATTACTTTCTTTTTTTCTTTCTTTCTTTTTTTTTTTTTTTTTTTGAGGAGTCTCGTTCTTCTGTTGCCCAGACTGGAGTGCAGTGGTGTGATCTTGGCTCACTGCAACCTTTGCCTTCTGGGTTCAAGCAATTCTCCTGCCTCAGCCTCCTGAGTAGCTGGGATTACAGGCACCCACCACCATCCCTGGCTAATTTTTGTACTTTTAGTAGAGATGGGGTTTCACCATGTTGACCAGGCTGGTCTTGAACTCCTGGCTTCAAGTGATCCGCCTGCCTTGGCCTCCCAAAGTGCTGGGATTATAGGCATGAGCCACCACGCCCGGCCAACTTTCTTTGAAAGATAAGAAAACTCAAAGTGGCAATGATCACACTCCAGTTTATACAATGAGAACCATCAACATCTTCTTCAGGATGCAGGGCCTCTGAGCCCTGTGAGAGAAAGTGCTCTCTCTAGTAGGCAATCTTCCCTTTTCTTTCTCATTCTTTTTTTTTTTTTTTTTTTTTTTTTTTTGAGATGGAGTTTTGCTCTTGTTGCCCTGGCTGGAGTGCAATGGTATAATTTCGGCTCACCGCAACCTCTGCCTCCCAGGTTCAAGCAATTCTCCTGCCTCAGCCTCCTGAGTAGCTGGGATTGCAGGCATGTACCACCACGTCTGGCTAATTTTTGTATATTTAGTAGAGACGGGGTTTCTCCATGTTGGCCAGGCTGGTCTCGAACTCCTGACCTCAGGTGATCCACCCACCTTGGCCTTTTGCCCTTTGGGTCATTATCTAAATGGACTTAGTTTCTCTTTAGAGCTGCTATAGAGAAGGAAAAGTAGAAATATTTGCTACTGCATATTTTTCACTATTTTTTTAAGTGACATTTCCTTCTCCTTTTGGTGTGTTTGGGAGAAAACGTATCATCTGAATGGAAAAATGAGGATGTAAATTTATAGGGCTGATGCATAGGAGAGAGGTGGGGTGTCTTGTGGGTGATGACAGGTGTGTGAGGGATGTGAGGTTGTGAGCAGGTGTGTGAGAGAGTGTGATGGAGCACAGTCATGTCTGGCTGAGTAACATTTCCTCTCCACAGGGTAATTTACTAGGGGACCCTTGACACAGCAGGAAATGTGGAGCAGATAGTGTAAGAACAGCTGGAACACCTGGAGAAACTTTATACTTGGAGGGAATTGTGGATTAAACATCTTCATCATCATTTAGTTTGCTACCTGGTATTGTTAGTTATCTTTCTTTGCATATGTTATTTTTTTTTCTAATTGCATGCCAAGCTTTCAGATGGAAGGAATGGTGTTTTGCCTCAATACATTCCTGCAATATCTGGCACAGTAAAAGGAGTGGTGTATGTGTTTAGGACTCATTGTTAGTTGATTGATTCCTGCTATTCTCAGTGGTCAGGGAGACATATAGCTTATTGCCCCACAAGCTGTAGTTAAAAACAAACAAACAAACAAAATCCATGAGCCCCAGTAAGGGAAATCTGTTAATAGTCACTGCTTCCTTCAACTCTTAAGGGGTCCAAACATAGTAATGCTGTCATTTGGGTTTGCAGAGAGATTTCTTTAGGTAAAAGCTTAACAAAAAAAAAAAAAAAACAAAAACCAAAAAACAAAAAACAAAACAAAACAAAACAAAAAAACGTTCTGGAAAGTCTGGTCAGAATAGCCTATCTCAAGAAAGTTTTGTTTGCTTAATCATAATAGTTCTGTCAACCTAATCACTTCCCTTCTGATGATTTCCCTGTGGTCCATTTCACCCCAGATTTTCATAATGATCATCTGCTGGCAGTAGAAACTCAGCAGCAGAAAGCATACAATGTAAGCTGCACACAGGTCAAGACTTGGAGCACATAATGCTTGTGCTAATCACAAAAATGACCTCAAATTATTCTCCTCCATCTTCCATACGCCCTTGCAATTTACTTCATAGCTCCTCTCATCACATTTGGAGTATCTTTCTCCACTCCTTAAGTCTGGGCTGTACTTGATTTTGCCATTGGGGCATTAATTAATGTGACTCTAGTAGGGACTCGAAAAGTGCTTTTTTGTTGAGACTTTGCTCTCTTGCTGCTTTCCAAGGCTGCTATGTGAGTAAACTCAGGCTAGCTGACCACATGAGAGCCAGGTGGCCCAGTTACCTCTGTTGTCCCAGTCAATAGCTAGTCAAGTCCCAGAAGCAAAGCTACCTTAGCTGACTGACAGCTGACTTTAGCCATATAAGTGAGTCCAACTGAGACTAGCAGAACAATCACCTAGCTGAGCCCAGCCCAACTTGCCACTCTGTCAGATTTTGAGCTAAATAAATGGTTCATGTTTTAAGCTACTGAGTTTTGTGGGGGCTATACCGTAAACATCAACAAATACAGTCCTCAGTCCTCAATAAAAATTATTGAATAGAAAATTTAAATGAATGAATAAATGATTAAATAAATGAAATAGGTGGTGATTTTATTCAATCTTCCCATTCCACAAAAAAGGAAATGAAAGTCAAAGTAGTTAAATAAGTTGGCTCATATGAGGCAGCAAGTTTGTGGAGAGACAAGTATAAACTATTATAATTTCCTTTTAAAATAATGTTGTGTCTCCCTAATGATATTATAAGCTCCTTGACAGCAGGAAACATGTTTCTATTTCTTTACATCATCAGGGTCTACAAAAAGTATTCCATGCATTTCTGATTTACAAATTACTGTTTTAATATATAGTATATGGCCACAGCCCATGGTCAAAAGGCAGAATAGCTTTAGTGAAAAGTGAATCTCTTTCTCACCTCTTTCACCCAGCTATCCAATTCTCTTCTTCAGAGGCATTCACCGCCAAACTTTTTGTTTGCTTGTTTGTTTTGTTTTATCTCCTTTCAGAAGTCTGTCGTATGTATGTTATAGTTGATGGTGAGTAGAACTCAGGGCTTGTTTCCAAAAATCTGGGAAAGGAGAATATGGGACAATAAACAATGCCCAGTCCCATGCCTCCCCTCTCAGCCATCTGCTATACCATCTATGAAACCACACCGTTTTTTGGAGACAAAGTTGAAATAAAAAATAACCAGGATGATCAAAATAATCAGAGTAAGTGATATCTTCTGGGTTATTGTGGTCTATATCCTAGCAAAATGAAAAAACAAAAACAGAAACAAAAGCAATGTGAAGATATAAGGGATTCTCTAGATGTTGGCCAAGAGCCATACCCTTAAATGTTTTGTCTGGATCAGAAACAATGGAAGTATGTCTCCAAAGGCTCAAAGGGATTGCTTTGCTATCCTGTAGGGATAATTGTGCATAGACAACATTGACATTCTGGGGCTGGACTGAGGGAAGACACAACAAAAGAGAAGGGGAAGAATGTGAGATGAAGTTGGGGTGCAGTTAAGAAAGATCGGGGTTTCCAGTAGTTTAAAATGTGGTAGATAAATTAAGAGGATGAAGTTTTAGAAACGGGTGTGGCTGTCGCAGAAAGCAGGCTATGTTATACCATGGAAATACAATACATTTCTGTAAAGTAGGGAGCTAAGAGCTAGATTGCTGGAAGGGACAGAAAGAGGGATGACTTGTATAGAATGTAAAGGTGACAAGTGAACACCATGTGTACAAAGTTTTTTGGCTACTATGGGAGAGTGAAAGATGAGATAGAACAGAGGAAGAGAGAAGAAAGCATTAAAATAAGCCCTTTAAAAAGTGTTTTTAAGATAGGAAAGTTCAGAACATGTTTTAAAATGGAAAGAACTTCTCCTCCACCACCCAAGGAAAGGGCCAAAGAAAGAAAAATTATGGGAAAGAAGTCTTGGATAAAGGGGACAAACTCAGTTCTCTTAATAATATCCTACATATAACCTAATTTTTTTCGAAGTGCTTCAAGTACTTTATCTCCTAGGTATTTCTTCTTATAAATAGACTTACCGGCTATACAAATTTATAGTTATTTTTCTCTGTCAAGAAAACCAAATATTTTTACAATGCATTTTAGCTTTTTATAAAAATTAAAAACCTGAAGTTTTATTTTCTCTTATCTCCTCCCTTTCTCCCTTTCCCTTAATTCATTATCTTTTTATAGTCACCTCTTCTCCATGTTTCTATGCCTCAGCATTTTGCCAGAGATGATGAAATATCACCAACCCCCTCACTTTGTCGTTTTCTTTCAACTTGTTCTATACTAAAATGTTGTTCTGTTTCCCCAGAGTTTTTACTGTCAAAATTTTATAGCTCACCTCTTTTCTATAAGTTTACTTGAGGCAGATGCTTGTCTCTTGCATCAGGGTGATGTAAATTTTTACCAGCCCTCTGAGGGATGTGATACGTACAACATTCCCACAGCAGCCTTTCATTATGATATTCACCACGTTGGACAGGTTGACTTGTCTCTTAGCAGAGTGCTTTTTCTACCACTGCAATGTCTTAATTTTGTGTGGTGAGGGTTTTTTAGATCCTAGTGTGTGCTAGGGGTTTCAGATAAACTGAATTTCCTTCTGCAGAAAGAATTTCTTTTCTGGTTCACAAAACTAAATTTCTTTCTGTGGGTGTCTATTGAAGATAAGTTTTTTCTCAACATCTAGTCTCATTCTAGTCTGTTTCTGTCGTCTTGCATTAAGGTATGTCTTCTCCTTGGAGCCTAAACAAAGGCATGGCTCCCCAAATTCTCCCAAACAGAATTATATTCTAGGACAGAATCATAACATCTATCAGATGCTACATTCTGGAAATTTCATGTGCCTGAGAAGTGAGGGATATGGGTGGTTTGTTTTCAGTACTCCCAATATCTTTTTCAGTATTATCTTGTGTCTCATTTCTCTTCACCAAGTACTTTTGCTAGTTAAAGTTTTGCTATGATAGTTTTGGGAAGGTATTAGTAACTTTAGGAAGAAGGCAGTACTTGATCTGATTCTTAGATGATGGCCTCTTAGACCCCAGGGAACCCAAAGGGGAGATATGTTTGGGCAGGGGAAGGATCATCCTGACATTCTCCAGCCCACCCAGTAAGCTGCTGCTGACTCTGCATGCTGGTAAGACAGCCCAGCCCCCATGGTAATTATCAGTGCTTATACCAAGGTTCAAGGCTGCCTTTTTGCCAGTGCCTCTGCTTAATGATCACTTCTCTCTACATTCTTCATGACCTCACAGCTCCACCACACTCTGTTGTGCTGGCCACCTGCATATCAAGGTTGCACTTCTACTGTACGTCCTGTCTCTGGCAACTGTGATGTTCAACTTCCCTGAACTGGAAGAAGAGGGAAGAAGAAAAACCTCCTCTTTGTCGAGAATTCATTCCAGCACAATTACCCGGCAGGGAGCCTGCCTTCTAGGTTCCCTCCCACGCACTGCTGGAAGCTTCCAGCATCATATCTCTGCGGCTCTAACCCTGTGTCTGCTTTGATAAGAGCTATGGTGTAATCAGCGCAGCCGCAGTTCTCTAGCTCTGATTCCCCCTTGTGGCTTCTGCATTCCTGTTGATAATTAAAGAAAGCTTTCTTGCCATGATGCAGGCTATATAAAATAAGTTAATAAGTAATAAAGCAGCTGGCCTTAAGCCAGGAACTTGCTGCTGCTGGTATCGGTCCCATCCTGTGGTACGGTTACTGAGGGGGAAGGAAGCTTGGCTCTCAGATACAGCCTTTTGGATCAGACAGCTGAGAGAGTAAGCTTGGCTTGGCGTGTCACTAAAAATGCAAGGGCCATAAAGAACATTCTGTGAGAGAGTTTATGGGTCCTTGGCCTTTGAATGAAATGGATCACTGACCCTCCTTCCTATGTTCCCACCTCATCTTCTCTCAAGTCCCAGATTACTTAACTCTTTTTGCCATCCTTGTCACTGCACAGCTCACTCCTATTTTATTAAATTTAAAATAAATGCAGCAGGGACTAGATCTCCAAGTTTTATGTGTACTCAACCCTCAATTTCATATCTTCCTTTTCAAGATTGCACCCTGATACATTAAAGATGAGTGCCTTGAGGGCCGTTTATTTTGAGATTACTGTGTGCTCACTTATTGTATTAGAGTTCTCCTGTGAGACAGAATTAATAGGATAGCTAGATGGATGGATGGATAGACAGACAGATGGACAGATAGACAGGTAGTAGATGGGTGGATGGATGGATGGATGGATGGATGGATGGATATATGAGGGACTCTATTATGGAAATTGGCTCACATGATTATGGAGCCTGAGAAGTCCCATCACAGGTCATCTCTGAGCTGGAGAATCAGGGAAGCCAGGAGCATGGCTCAGGCCAAGTCCGCAGGCCTGACAATCAGGGAAGCCAGTGGTGCAGCTCTCAGGCCGAGGCCAAAGGCCTGAGAATATGGGGCCCCTGGTGTAAGCTTTGGAGTCTGAAGGCTGGAGAACTTGTTGTTCTGAGGTCTAAGGGCAGAAGAAGGGTGTCCCAGCTCTAGAAAAGAAAGAGTAAATTAGTTTTTCCTTTGCTCTTTGTTCTATCAGGGCCCTCAGCCAGTTCGATGGCACTGCCCCACGCTGGGTGAGGGTGGATATTCCTTACTCAGTCCACTGATTCAAATGCCAGTCTCTTCTGGAAGCATCCTCACAGACATAGCTAGAAATAATGCTTTAGCAGTGATCTGGGCATCCCTTAATGCAATCAAGTTGACACCTAAAATTTACCATCACACCCATGGTCTCTTGAAGTGCCCGTGGGTTGTTTCACTGTTCTTGGAGGCCTTGTAGAAGCTTCCCTGTAATGAGGTTTCGGCTCCACCATAGCCCAGGAAGCTTCCTGGGAAGGGTTTGGGCCTGGAGGAGAGTGGGGTGGTGGTGAGCCTGTTTTGATTAGTAACAGATATCTTGCTTGCATTTAGTCTGCCTTCGGTACAAAAAGAGAGAAGAGCTGAGACCATTGTTCAGGTGATTTGGGTAAAAAAAAAAAAAAAAAAAAAAAAATCCCTGTACTCAATTTCCCTCAAAGAAGAAAGTGATATTTGATTGTGAATGAACCAAGATGTCTGTTTCCATGAATGAGGGTAACTGATGCTCAGGACACACATTTGCTGTTATCGGCTGCCCATATTGTCCTTGGACATGGCAAAGGTACAACTCTACAGAGGGCTGGGAGGGTAGTTTCAGGAGCACCTGCAGCAACAACCCCTCTAAGCCCTGCAGCCTTCCAAACCCACTGGCATTTAAGTACAGCATTAGCAAAATAAGCTCTTCCACACCTAACTGCTACTTCTGACTCTGAGGTTTATTCTGGAATTATCTACAGCTCATCCCTGCTTTCAGTTATTGACTGTAAGCTTTGGATTTCATACATTACTCTCTAAACATCCCTTGGTACTGAGTTCATGATGACATTCAAAACATTCACTAACACTCTTTCCCTCCTGAATACTGATGTGTCATCTTCTACTTGCTTCACACATACTGTCCCAGAGTTGTTCTTGGTTGATTCACACTTCCTCCTAGGTTTCTTACCCTAGGTTGGCTCCTGACTCTAGCTCCTCTTTAAATTATTTACTGTGAAACTTGACTGCCTGGCAGGTGATGAAACAATTGCCACCATCTATTTGCTGACTCATCCTGAGATCCAAAGATATAATTATAACAACTACCGTTCAAATTAATCAACCACATTTCTACAACCAGGGCTGCCACAATGCACAATTACAGGGCCACCACTCACATAGAATGCAAGGTGAACAATGCCTCTTAGCGCTGTGCTATGTGAAGGTCCTGGTGGAAGCTTTGTCCATGTATAGCAGCAGTTCCTTTAGCCCCAACATGCAACACTAGACTGTAGACGAATCTGGAAACTCTGACATATTTAGTGATCACAGGAATGTTAAGATCAGACTTGCTAGAGCGAACTGATTTATTACTGTCTTCTGTGTCTACACTCTAGGTGTACGTGAAAAAGCCATATTGTGGCTGGTCATGCACAATATTAGAAAAATAGAAAGTGCGTTATATGCACTTATGTTGCATTCTGCCACATCACCCAACGCTCTTACGCGTCTTTTTCCCTAGCTTTTCCCACCATTCTTCTCAATCTGGAACATTCCCTACTATTCAGAGTCTTTGTTCTATTTGGAGGTAGTCGTTCCCCTTCCAAACACACACTGAATCCTTTGCCCCTCCTCTTTTTGCCCCAAACACATTTCTAGGAAGGCTTATCTCGGATTTCTTTGCTGATGGGATTTGGCAATTTTGATAGTGGTTATAGTTTTTCATGTAACCTCTATAATTCTTTAATTGTTGGAAGGCTAGGAGAGATGGATTATTTTATCATCAGGAGAATCAGGAGTTGGATTAAGCTATAAACTATCCTTCCTGTGTAAATATATAGTGATATGACTTCAGTGACTACTTTATCTCCCTTTATTTATATACTATTATAAGAGGATTGAACTATATAATTCCAGCTATATGACTGATTAAACAGCATGTTCCATATGGTATATTAGTACTTTTTGAGCAACTACTGTATGCAAAGTTTATTATAGCAAACAAGTGAGATTGAATTTGATGTTATATCAAGGGAGATAAATATTTCACAATTGATTATGCAATGATTATGATTCTTTTAAAGTATCTTGAAAGAGAGGTATAATAGGCAGTGAGAACTGATAAAAGGAAAGCTAGCTGTCCTTGGGGGCCAGGGAAGGCTTCCTTGAGCTAGAGTTGAGATTTGAATAGAGAATAAGAATTATTCAAAAAGGTGAAGTGATGATAATGAAGGAACTGCGGAGTGGAAGTCATCTGGCAGTAAATGTCCCAGGTAGAGCCTAAGGCATGTGAAGATTCTGAAGCAGGAAGAAAAATGCCATATTTAAAGAGCTAAAAGATGGCCAAAATGACAGGAACACAGAGAGCTTGGGGAAGTGTAATATAGATGTCAGCAGGGGTTGGATCACACGTGGCTGTCTGGATCATGTAAAGGATATTGTCACAAGTTAGGTTTCCCAAGAAACAGACTCAAGACATAAATAAGCAGCATGCAGGGAGTAAAAGAGTGAAGCAAGTGGGACTGGAAAGAGAGATAAGTTGACTTATGGTATAGTCTCAAGAAATGTGTCAGTTCATTCTATAGAGAGCTGGGAGGGCTTCTCAGAATTACCAAAATTTAGGTGAGGGGGCTGGGTCTTTATGCTTTCTCAATGACCAGTTGACCAGTAGCCAATTGAGAAGTGCAGTGGGGAAGGGTGTGTTTTCTTAATTTAGTGGCTTTCTTCATCTGAGGACAAGTCCAGGAGAGGGATTCAGCTGACAGTTGTCAGCTGTTATACTCTCAACAGCTGGGGGAATGCATGTCTTGATCTGAAGGAAAGGATCTTGGTGTACACCATGGTATCCATTATTGATATTATTCTAAGTCTGGTGAGAAACTAGTGGAAGGTTTTCAGCCTGAGAGTAATACAATATTTGTGTTTGAAAAGATGACATTGACTTTTGCATGGAGAATGGATTGGAAGGCTGATCAGATTGGCTTTGGAGAGACCAGTTAGGAGAGTGTGGCAGTAACTCAAGCATCAGATAACAATAGGTTGCACTGGATGGCGGCAGAGGAGATGGATTGTTATTTGAGTAACAACAGACCAGGTATGAAAAAGAGAACCTGATAATGGACTGGCTGGAGAGACTGAAGGATAAAGAAAGTCAGGTATAAGCATAGAGTTACTGACTTTCAGCATGGAGTGGATGGTGGGGCCATTTGCAGAGTTACACAGCTGAGAAAGAGAGTAGATCTTGAGTTCAATTTAGGCAAGTTGAATTTGAGTTGCTTGTGAGACATTAAAGTAGGGAAGGCAGCTGGATGTATAATTATAGAGCTTAGGAAGATGTCTGGACTGTAGATGTAAATTTTAGAGCTGTCATGGTATTTGAGGCCATGGGCATAGATAATAAGATGGCTTAGAAGAGAGCACGGAATAAGATGAGAACCCCAGAATCAGCTTAGAGGAGCTCCTGCATTTCAAATGGAAGATAAGCCCCTAACTAAAATAGACAAGGCATAACCAGAGGGGAAGGAAGAATGCCAGGAGAGTGTAACATCAGGAAAAATAAGAAAGGTGTAATGAGGAAGAGTTTCCAGTGCTGCTCCTGTAGCAGGTAGGACTATAGCGTTGTTTTAGGCGCTTTTTATGTTCTAATAAAATGCTATAGTTTAAATATAATGAAAATGTGTATTAAAAATGTTGTTTCAGTGTTTTTTATATTCCTTTTGAGGCAAAAACTACTTTATCCAAGTTTCTGAATCTGTGGTCATTCAGCAGGATCTAATTAAAGAAGTATTTTACCTTGGTGTGAGGGAAGAAATATTTTTTTCTGTCATATTGCACAGAAAAATAATGGTTGAGTGTCTACTGAGTGCCTACTATGTCCTAACATGCTGCTAAATGCTGCTGAATGCATGAATTCCAAGACAAGGTCTTTGCTCTCAAAAGGCTCAAAACCGAATTGATGAAATAAGACCTGCTGCTTCATTAGCTCTGTCTTAGTACCAAGAAAAATGGTGCTAGTGGCCAGCAAATGACAGTAAAATCTATGGGTTGGGGAGATTAGAAAAGGCTTAGGTGAAGACACTGAAGTTTGAGCTTCACTCTAAATGTGAGGTAGGATCTGGATGGTAGGGAAGAAACTTTAGGTGAAGGTCAGGACTCAAGGATGGGTGGAGATGGTGGAATATACAGGATACATTTCAGGGATGTTAGTAAGTGAGCAGTATACAAATTGAGTGGCACTTGGATGCCATTTGAAATAACTGTCATATTCTAAATTCTCACCTACTTTTGAGGCCTTTAAGTATCCTGAGATGTGGTTTGTAAAATCTCTTGTGATTCTGAAATTTTCTGATGAAATTTTTTTTATTTGCTTTTCTTTTGAATTTTAATTGGTGTGTGCTTTGCTATGTGTTTTTAAAGCTCAGATTGGCTACCTTTGACAATCAAGCCCGGAGGAGCTTTCCTCTGAAATGCAATCCAGTTCACTCCCACATTATCCTTCATTCTTTCATCCTTGCCCCACCCAGATAGATCATAGCTTGTACTTTTACTAATGGATTATAGATAACACGTTTGGTAATGGTTTAGAATCTGGAATGAGCAGTTTTTTGAAGCATCTAAAGCTTTCACTTATACTCTATTCATATTCATTTAGAATCGATAGACTAAAAAAGGAAAAATATAATCAGCCTATATATGTTGAAATAGTTAGCAGACACAGCACCACAGCATTTTTGTGTGATAATTGAACATATTTAGTAAGTGTCAGATTGCTATCTGGCTCTTTTCCAAACATAAGATACTGAATATCATTTTACAGGTTTATAATCTTCAAACCTAAACTGCTAGAAGCTTATTTTTTTTTTTTTTTTTTTTTTGTGGCTACTACAGTTTTAACCCTTTGAAAACTGAACAACTCTAGAGAGCACCACTGATATTATGCTCGATGTAAATGCCCTTTTATTCCTCTCCTATTGCATAGCACCCAGCCTGTACCACATGTCCTAACTCTGCTTGCACACAATGTAGCAGGGAGAGGTGACACCTAGGCCATGACCTTCTGGTAGAACAGCTAGTTTCCCCATAGCCACAGGATGAGGTGATAGTCCTAATAGTTAACCCTATATAGCATGGACACAAACCCATCTTTACCTACTCCAGCACTTGCTTGATAGTTTGATTGAATAAAGAATTCTAGGTTGAAACTGATTTTCCCTAAAAATTTTGAAGACTGTGTTCCATTTTATTCTAGCATTCAGTATTGCTATGTAAAAGGCCGATGTATTTTAACTATTGATTTTTTTTTTGGTATATAATCAATTTTAATCCTTTGAATAGTTTTGGCATCTTCTCTTTGTCCCTGATGCTATCAAAGTTTCTGCATCTATTCTGAGTATCTTGGGAGGAAAATTTTCTGACACATTAGGTGTCTGCAAATGTCTTTATTTTAGTTTCTCATTTGATATTTAGTCTGGATATATAATTCTAGCTAAAAAGTAATTTTCTGTTAGATTTTTGAAAGAATTGGTTTATTGACTCAGAACTTCCAGAGTTGCCATTAAAAAGACTCTTGATGTGAATTGTATTTTCTCTTGGAAAGCGTTTCTGTTCTTTTTATCCTGGGAGTTCTGAAATTTCATAATGGTGTGCCAAGGTGTGAATTAAAAAATATTTATTATGTTGAACCCATGGTTAGACCATTTCAATCTGGAAACTCTGTAGTTTTGGGAAATCTTTTGTATTACTAATACATTAATTCTTCTTTCTGGGTATCGAATTCTTTGGATATTGAATATACTGGTTTGATTCTCCAAATTTTATAATATTTTAATTTCTGTTTTTTCCATCTCTGACTTTTGTTTTACTCTTTAGAATATTTTATCATCTCTTCCAGCTTCCTTACATTGAGTGTTTTATTTGTGTTATGTTTTTAATTCCCAAGAATTTTTTTTTTGTTCTTAGAATGTTCTTTTCAAAAATAGCATCATGTTCTGTTTTCTTATCTCTATAAGCACATAAGCACATCAATGATAACTGAATTTTTTTTTTTTTTCCTGCTTCTTCTAGAATGGTCTGTTTGCTTCAGGACCTTTTATTCTGTTTGTTTTGGTTTCTGTTTTTCATTTTTCAGGCTTTCCTCAAATATCTGATGATCTATGGCAGTATTTAATATTTGAGAGTGAAATTCTGAAAAGCCCTTTTGCATAAGGCCTGTTGACTGGTGGGTTCACTGTGGATGGCAGTTGAGGCTTTTTCACTGGGCTGGTCAGTTTATCCAGAAAGGAGTCTTGCAATCTTCTTCTGAGGACTTATAGGCCTGACTTTTTATTTCCGGAGTTAGACAGAGGACGGGTCCGTGAGGTGCCCTGCTCAGTATGTATAAACTTTCCTATACCCCCTGCACAGAACTCCGATCCTCATGGTGCCCAGCATTCCCGTAAGCCATGCCAGCTGGACTCCTTAGGAAACACCCAGTCCTCTCTTTGGTGGTGGGGAAGGAGAAATATATTTTCCTATTTTCTTTGTCTTTGTCGATGTAGACCTTTAAAAGAAATCTCTTTATCTTGTTTTTAATAGTCGTTTGAGAGACATGGAAAGTTGACTTTTGTTTTCAATCTCCCATATTTACCCTATGGTCAGTGGAGTTCACTTCAGAGGCCAGTGACCTTGGCCCCATCATGCATTCACAAGGCCGTGCTGTGAAGTCTCAGACTTTCGTATGACTGTGGCCACAGTGAATATGATTGGAAGATGAGGGTCCCTGACACTATGTCTACTATCTGTGCATAGTCTGCCTTTAGGTGTGGTAGTTTCTTACCCTTCATCATTCTCAAGGGCTCTTCTCATGGCCACCAAAGTGGCACCTTGCTAGGGTTCTGTTTGGACTGCAGAGCAAACAAAACCTACAGTCTACTGGGCAGGTCATAGTGTGTGAGTTCACCATGTCTGTGGTCTCCTGGATGACTCTGCCAGCCACCGACGAAACCTTCAGTCCAGCCAGCCCTGACTTTGTGCCCTATCCCTGTTATCCATATCACCTACAAGGCAGCCTCTCCAGTTTCCTATCTCCCCATCTCCTACTCTTCTTTTCCCCAGGCTTTCTTCTATATAAGTCTTCCTACTGCTGCTTCTTACTCAGCATCCTTCATATAAATACATTTTTATTTATCTTTAGTCTCTTTACAGAATTCTTTCTAATACTTTAACTTTGCTTAAATTGACTACAGTTTTTAAACTCTTGAGCTCCCTTTGCAATATTACATAATTCTTTGGACTCTTTTTTGAATTTGAAATTCATTTAATTATTTTTGTATGGTATGTGATGAAGTGCTTTGAAATAAAATGCTTTGCTCATGTCAGCATACTATTAAAGTTCATATTATAAATGTCATTATAAAACAAACTTTCCATTTGATTCTCAAACTCAGAAAGGGAAAAGTTGAAATTTGTATATAAAATTTTATTCATTAATATACATACATATTTAATATTTATCATAGGTATATTTTCATTTTTCCCATTCACAAAATGAGACATACTCTTTAATTTATAGTAAATTAATCCATAATGATAAGCCAAATTTTTTAACAAACTGCTACAGAAATGGCAAATTTTAAAATGCATATTTTTGAGAACATATTGAAATGTAATTCAATGTTACCCCATCAAGAAAGCACTTGTGGCTTGATGATTGGGATTACTTCACTTTTCATTTAAAATGAAACCTAGATCCTCTCCTAAGGATGCTATCTCCTTATAGCTCTCTTGAGTAGAGACAGTTGCTCCGTTATCTCATAGGGCATGAATACGCCATCAACAATCTCTCCTTTGCCTTTCCTGACCTAACCATTATAATTGACCAGGCCATTGTTATATCAGGCATTCTTCTTCATTAGTTGAGGGCATGACCACCTGGATCACGGATTATTTCCATATTCAACAGAGTCTGGCCATGATGGATGAGTTGTCTTCATGGCTGTGGAAGGGATTGTGGTATTCTGTATGTTGGACAATACTAATGTGAGCCAGCTGTGCATCCCCTCTGAGATAATAAACTCCAAGAATCATTCTCTACCTACAACTTTCCATGTCTGTAGACCTTCCTCTTGTCCCAGATACCCTGGACTTAGATCTCACTCTGATCTCTCATTTCCTTTCTTTCTCCAGTCCATGAGTCTCCTCTACAGCTTGACTTCTTCTCCATCTAGTCGAGAACTCCATTGCATTATTTAGCTATCATTTTTCCCCACGACTGTCCAAATTTTATTAGTAATAACAGAAATCACATTTAGTAGGTATGCTAGTAACCACTTTATGTGAATAATCATACTTGATTCTAAAAGCAAACTCTATGGTTAGATGCTATTATTATCTCCAGTTTACAAATGAAGAAACTATAACTGAGGATGATTACTTTCCCTCAAGTGATGTATTTGGAAAGAGGTACACTGAGGTTCTGTGTAGCTCCAGAACACATACTCCTTTAAACCATTCTGTTAGAACCTCAATAGCCTCATCTTACCTGCCCTGCAATTGCTGCTTTGAAAGACTTTTGTCATCCACTTTCCTACTCTTTTTATTTTATCTATTTGTTTATTTATTTTTTGAGATGGAGTTTCGCTCTTGTTACCCAGGCTGGAGTGCAATGGTGTGATCTTGGCTCACTGCATCCTTCACCTCTGGGTTCAAGCAATTCTCCTGCCTCAGCCTCCTGAGTGACTTGGATTACAGGCATGCGTCACCATGCCTGGCTAATTTTGTATTTTTTTTAGTAGAGATGGGGTTTCTCCATGTTGGTTAGGCTGGTCTCGAACTCCTGACCTCAAGTGATCTGCCTGCCTTGACCTCCCAAAATGTTGGGATTACAGGCATGCATGAGCCACTGCACCTATGCTTACTTTCCTATTCTTACATCAAGTTTTTTTTTTTTTTTTTTTTTTTGAGACAGAGTTTCACTCTTGTTGCCCAGACTGAAGTGCAATGGCACGGTCTTGGCTCACTGCAACCTCTGCCTCCTGGGTTCAAGCGATTCTCCTGCCTCAGCCTCCCAAGTAGTGGGGATTACAGGTGCCCACAACCACGCCTGGCTAATTTTTGTATTTTTAGTAGAGACGGGGTTTTGCCATGTTGGCCAGGCTGTTTTCAAACTCCTGACCTCAGGTGATCCACCTGCCTTGGCCTCCCAAAGTTCTGAGATTACAGGTATGAGCCACAGTGCCCGGCCTTACACCAAGGATTCCAAGAGCTGCTAAAGGGAAATTGTCAGTGCTAGGTGGATTGGTGTCGCTACAGAATCATCATCTCCAGAATCACTTGAGCTTTTCCTTGAATCCAGTTTAGATAATTATTTCCCTTTCTTCAGTGGCTATTCAAACCTTTCAGCACAACAATCCTTGGGTCCTCTACCTCACTCCTTTCTCATTCACTCTTAGCAAATGACTTCGACTCCTACCTCACTGGGAAAATTACGATTATCAGGTGTGAATTGCCTTAAGTTTTTGCCTGCACACTGACAAATGGACTTATCTGTGTAATCACATTAGTTTTTTTCCCTGTAGTCCAAGAAGATGACTTCTCTGTTCAAGACTAATTCTTGTGTCTGGACTCTGCACACTCCTCTCTCTCATCTAGCCAAATACTAGGATCGCATTATGTATTTCTTTCTCTTTCTTCTGTACTTTCTGTCTCTTCTTCTCCACTGGCTCCTTCCCCTCACTCTGGTCCCTATTCTCCTTTAGCAGACTTGAGATATGCGTTAGCTAGAGTCCTACCAGGAAGCAGGTGGTACTCTCACAATATTTTGAGGGAATGTTAATAAAGAGAGTATTTGCAAAGCTATAAATAGGCTGTAGGTAAACTATAAGCACAGTAGGCATGCAGGGGTAAGGGGTAGGGCAAGGAAGTGGTTACTGGAACCCAGGAAAGAGTTATATGTGTGGGATCAACTTGAGAGGAGTTGGCCAAGGCACAGAGATAGTCTGAGCTGACTCTGCAAGAAGGTTGCTGAGAAATAAATACCTGAACCTCATTCCTCTCCTTCCAGTTTCCTGCCATAGCTCTCCCATTGGCTTGAAGAAGTCAAGTCAAACATAACCAGAAGCCAGAGGACAAAATATTTCTTGACATGATTATAGCCTGTAAATATCAGCCTCTTAGGGCACAAAGCAAGTTGAAGGATAGATAGGAGACCTAGAGGGACAAATTATTGTCCAGAATCATTGTTTTATCTGGAAAATCTTCACTTGAATTTTCACTGGAATGCTGGTTTTAAAGACAAATGTCATTTTTAAATTCTCAATTGTCACCGTTTTGTTTCTAGATGGTGGAATGAATTTCAAACAAAATACATCATTGAGAACAGGTCCTGCTTTCTGTGATTCTTTGTTCCATCATTGTAAGTGGCCACTTACTATGTCTTGAATATAGTCAGTGCCAAATAAGTGATTGATTGAATTTGCTTTAGCTTCACTACACACCATTCTCTATTTGCTTGTATTTCTGTTGCCTGGTAACTTTCAAAGGCTTCATTCTATAAAAAAAACAAAGGTGAGAGAAAAAGCAAAACCAAAAATACTCAGGATTTTTTCTCCCTAGTATCACAAAGTAAAATACACAGCAAAACATGGAGTGCTGTTACACAATGGGGAGAAAGATTAATTTGAAAAGTAAGGAAGCAGGTTTCCCCACCATGCTTGGCTTTGGCTATGCCATGGTCCATTATGGCCAAAGGGAAGCTACAGGGCCAGGGCAGGCCAAAGGGAAACTCCCCGTTCAGAGCTGGCGGGCCCCAGACCTGCACACACACACTGCAAGGAAGAGCAATGGGCCCTGTTATTGGTGGCCAGCAGCAATTGCTCTTTCATCAGAGCTTTTTCTAGGTGTTCTCCATTTATCTAGCATGTACCTTGGCTAGGATATTCCAGAAATGGATATACCTTTGGCTTTCCTAGGAGAGTGATGTGGAAGAGGGTGGGTGTTGGCTACCTAGACTTGGTCAAAGAGTGCCCTGGCTTTCTTGGAAGCCTTGAAACCTGCTGTCTCCCTTGGGTCTGTCTGAAAGTTTGCATAAGCTGTCTTATATTAATTAAGGCTAGACTGCATCACCACCAATTATTTTGTCATCATTATGTCCTGAAATGGTGAAATGTTGCCTCATGGGCATAAAGATCATGTATGGGGTTAAACTGATGGTTATGGCCTGGGGAGAGGATGGCATGCATATCTGTTTTATCTTGGAGTCAGACAGAATCTTAAGAAAACTTCTTTGTCTCCTAAGAAAAATGTAAATCATTGTGTTTGCTTTTCAACCTCCATTTTTTTCTTTCCAATTTTCAATTTCCCTTTATAATTGCACTTGAAAATGTCTCTTGCCATCAGGCAGGAAATAGGACAAGCACATATCTGATCACCGTTCTTTGATACCTAGACATCTATCCCGATCTATAAGCCAGGTCACTGGGCAATGATTCCATAGCTAAGTGGGTTGTAAAGGGAATTCCTACAGAAGTTTTTCACTGCTATAAGAAATTATTCCTACCCTTTGGTTATATGCTGCCAAATGAAGAGTGGAGCTGAAGCCAGATTAAATATACACTGATTGGAAACTGGGAAAAGGCTGGTGTACTTCTCAATAGGCCTGCTCATTTCCATTTAACGAAAAACTTGCTATTGCATATGCATTTGAATTAAAATAAGATTGTTTCAAATGAGGCTTTTATTCCCTCTCATTACTTTTTCGTCATCTTCTCTACATTCATTCTCTCCACAAATATTTACTGAAGGCCTTTTAAGTGCCAGGTATTGCTTTAGATTCTGAGATTACAAGAAGCAACAGGCAAAGCCCTCGACTCACCAAGCTTACATGTGAGTGGGGCAGACATGCATGCAAGGGAGTACATGGGTGACAGCAGGTCTGTGAAGAAAGGTGAAGCCATGTGAGGGGAAGCAGGTTGCATTTTAGCCAGGGTAGTCAGGGAAGGCCTCTCCGATGAGAATCCTTTTAGTGGAGATCTGAAAGCTGTGAGGAAGTATACCAAGAGACTACATGACAATCTATGCATGCAGCGTGCATCTGGCTACCCAGTTACAGTAAGTGATAGACAGGTGCATGTCTAGGTGACATACTTTCTCTCTAAAGCATATTGCTATATTTTGCTGAGTTTGTGCTTTTCTGTATGTCTGATTACCTGGGTGACCATTCAGATGGCCAGATGATGGTGCAAATATATTTATAGGATTTATTGCATCATACTCCAGAGGGTCAGGAATGATCTGAAGCAGGGACCAGGGACTGAGAGGCTTCTGCCACCAAGGAATAGGAGAACATTCCTTCCTGGGCCTGAGTTGGAGTGCCTGAAGGGCTACAGAGGTCAAGTTTCATGGGTCGGTTGTGCTTATGGTTTTCTTAGAAGCAGAAAGTGCTTTACACAGGAGTGTTGGAATTGCTACCCAGGCCTGTGAGCTCTTCATTGAGTCCTGTACATGTCTGGTGATCTGTGTTGACTCTGAGAGACACACTCAACAATAGAGGTGGGGAGGTACAACCTGATCTGGAGGCGTCAGTAGACACCGTTGACTAGTGCAGAGGTTTTTGAAGAGGAGAGTGAGAAGAAGTATTAGGAATGCAGGTTGACTTGGGAAGGCCCTTAAAAAAAGTCCTTTAAGCAAGTCTTTGTAGATACACAGGCCTTAGTTACCTCATCTCTAAAATGTGGATAATAAGGCATTTCATGGGGTGAGAATTAGATGACATAATGCATATAAAATGTTTACAGTTACGTTGGACACATATTAAGTGCTTAATAAAGAATAACGGCTGCTTTGATAATGAACATGGTGTTTAAGGATAACTGATGTGGTGATAGTGTGTAGGATTAGTTGGAGGAGGGATATAGTGGGACAGGGAGTCCAGTTACATGATGGCTTTAACAATCAAGGCACAAGAGTAGTGGTGATGAGGCTGGGAGAGAAGGGACCCATGAGGAATCAATCGCAGGAAGGAAGTTAGGAGGATGTGGAGACTGCCTGGGAATCTACCATAAAGAAGATGGAGAGCCAAAGATATCTGGGATTTGGGCTGGGCAGTGGAGAGAGTGATGGGCTGTTCAAAGTGTGAAAGTGGCATTGGCTAGGATTGTTAAATAACAATACACAGAGGAGGGTGGGCTGGGAGACAGCCCCTGGCTGGAACAGGAGTCACACTGGAGGAAGGACTGAGGAGAGTCAAGTAAAAGTTGCAGGATGGAAACAGACCAGAACAGAGGAGAATTGCACAGTGGCAAGACCTGTTGATCAGAAAGGAAACAGTACCAAAAATGAGCTGCCTCGTCAGCTCTGTAGAGTCCAAGAATTAAACCAGGCTGTTTTCTCCTTCCCTCCCCACTTCCCTCCTTTCCTTCCCTTACTTTCCTCCCTTTCTTCTTTCCATTCTTTCTTCCTTCCCTTTTTTCCCTCCTTTTCCCTTTCTTCCTTTCTTCCTGCCCTCCCTCCCTTCCTCTTTCCCACTCTTCCTTTCTTCCTTAAAGAGTGGACTAGATCCTATGCCCGATACTAGATGTATAAGGAAAATAAATGACACCTTTGCTTTGAAGAAGTTCACTATTGCAAGTGAGTTACAGAAAAGGCTGGGTGCAAATGTGAGGGGTAGGTTCAGTGAATGAGGCCCAGCTATTTTTGGATTAAGAGAAATAATTAGAGTTTTTTTTTCTTCTTCTTCTTGTAGATCTTTACACAAGTGATATGGTTTGGCTGTGTCCCCACCCAAATCTCACCTTGAATTGTAATAATCCCCACCTGTTAAGGGCAGGACCAGATGGAGACAATTGAGTCATGGGGGTGATTTCCCTCATACTGTTCTCGTGGTAGTGAATAACTCTCACGAGATCTGATGGTTTTATAAATGGGAGTTCCCCTGCGCAAACTCTCTTGCCTGCTGCCATATAAGGTGTGTCTTTGCTCCTCCTCCTCCTTCGCCTTCTGCCGTGATTGTGAGGCCTTCCCAACCATGTGAAATTGTGAGTCAATTAAATCTCTTTTCTTTATAAATTACTCAGTCTTTGATATGTCTTTATTAGCAACGTGAGAACGGACCAATGCAACAGGTAAGGAGATGTAGGTACATTGATTTACTTTTTATTCTGTAGATGATATGAGTATATTTTGCTCCAGGCCTGCTTGTTAAGGTAAGAAGTATGTAGCCTCTGATTGATTTTGATTTTCATTTCAGGAATGCTGGGTTAACTACGTTTGAAATGATCGTGATACGGTATAGAATTGTGTACACTTCTTGCTTGTTGAATTAAGTCACCCCAGCTTACTTAGTCTTTTCTGATGATGACCCATGAGGCTCCTTGCTCTCAGAGGGTGGTTGCTAGGCCTGCAGCAGCAGGACCACCTCGGAATTGGTGAGGAATGCTAATTCTCAGCCCCCATCCCCAAACCTGCTAAATCAGAAGTTCTGGGCTGGGGCCCAGGGATGTTTGTTTTTACACATAGTCCTCATGATTCTGAGGCAGGCTAAAGCTTACAAATTATTGCTTTATGTTCCTAGCATGGAGTCTTGCATTTAGTGCACAACCAGTACACATCTGTTGAATCCAATTAGTAATATTGAAGCCTCTTTTCCCCATCTACCCAAGAGATGGTAATAGGCTTCCAAGGTGAAATACACTGTCAAGTTCTCTTCGAAAGCTAGAGAAGCACTGACTTCTTGTCCTTTTCTTACTTGGCCTGATTTACCTCTTTTCATTCATCTCAACAGTTGTCATATGGAACTTGCCATTTTGTGTGAGGCTCAGGTTAGAGTCTGGGATGACAGCGTCCTGTGCTTATGATGCGATAGTGAATGGCCATGATGAAAGGGAGTCATGAAGAGCAATCTTTTAGTGACTGCCTCAGTTTCTAGGTTTTATACAGAGTCAGAGAAAGAGCAGCCTTTCTTAGTTTATCCTCACTTCTCGGGCATATAACAGCCTTCAATCCTGTTGATTAATGCTGCCTTCTTGGAACTTCTCTCTTCGCTTCCAACCTGACCTCTGCTATATGTCCTTTGCAAGCTGCTTCTCCTGTTCCTGACTCCTCCATGTAGATCTCTCTCACACTCACCCACTCTCTGTTCTCTCTGCTTTGGCGATTTCAACCACTTCTCTGGTTTCAACTAGTATTTCCGGGAGGAACTGATTCCAAATATGAAGGTCAGCACAGGCCTTCAGTGTCTGTGAGTACCACATTTCCTTCCTTTCTGCCCTCCCTCCTTTCCCCTTTCCATTCTTCCTTTCTTCCTTAAAGAGTGGGCTAGATCCTATGCCTGATACCAGATGTATAAAGTGAAATAAGTGACACCTTTGCTCTTAAGTTCACTATTAAAAGTGAATTAGAGCCTGTAATCCCAGCACTTTGGGAGGCCGAGGTGGGCAGATCACCTGAGGTCAGGTGTTGGAAACCAGCCTGGCCAACATGGCAAAACTCCATCTCTATTAAAAATACAAATATCAGCCAGGTGTGGTGGCGGGCACCTGTAATTCTAGCTATTCGGGGAGGCTGAGGCAGGAGAATTCACTTGAACCCAGGAGGCAAAGGTTGCAGGTTGCAGTGAGCCAAGATCATGCCACTGCACTTCAGCCTGGACAACAGAGTGAGACTCTGTCTCAAACAACAACAACAACAAACCAAAAGAGAATTAGAGAAAAAGCTAACTGTCCCCTGGACCTTCTGCCTGGACATGCTGTTGGTACCTTTAACTTACCCTGCCCTAACCAAACTCCTCAATTTCTTACCATCATCCTATTTCCTTCCAACCTCCCTGTTTCTGCTCAGGGTACCATTATCTTCCTAGTCACACCTGAAATTGTAGAACTTTTTTTTTTTTTTTTTTTTTAATAGGCAGGGTCAAGGAGAGGGCAAGATTAAGCAGGTGTAAGCCACTGAGGATTCTTCCCAGGTGGTTCTCTCTCAGGTACAGCCCTCTGTTTGCTCGTCCCTCTCCCCCTTTCTAGTTTAGCCTCTCATCTAGGCTGTTGCAAGAGGTTCCTAACTGTTTTTCTCTGTGTGTGAGAGACAGGAGATTGCGAGAGATTGCCCTTAGCTTTTCCTTTCTCATTTGAACATCCCCCACTCATTATTAAATACGTGGAGAAAATAATTTTGCTCTGCAGTTGTGTAATAAAGCTCTTTGTGGCAGCTTGTTCAGCGTGGGCTCGAGAGCATAAACAAATGGAGGTCATTTTGCCTTCTGGGGGATTATTTTTAATATCCAAGATTTTTCAGTGCCTGCTCATTTCCCCTGCTTCTTACTTCAGAAGCTCCTCACAGCTAAATCCATTGATGGCTTCTACGAAACCTAAATCCCACAAGAGAATGTGTAATTTATTAATAAGAGACCTTCAGATCGTCAATCAAAACACAGGTACTCATGTTTTAGACACATTCTTACCTGGCTTTGCATACCACGTAGAAACAGCAAATTAGATTTCTAAAAGGAGAGAGGAGTGCTAATAATGCTAGCATTTACTGACATTACAGGGTGACCTTTCAGAATGAGCAGAGGAAAGGAAGGAGAGTAATCAATTATCTTTTAATTATTTTATATTCATTGTTCTACAAATCCCAACAACTCTCATATACCAGATGAGGAAACTGGAACTTAGAGATGTTTAATGACTCACTCAAGGTCATATTTCTGCAAGAACTAGAGATTCTAACTTGAGCCTCTTTAATTCCCAAAGCTAATTTTCTCTTGATTACGCCAGCATTTCCCAAAATGACTCCATGGAACAAGACTTCTTTGGAATGATGATAGGGATTCTGTGTAAAAGGTCAATGAAGTTACAGAATGCTTCTAACACAGCTCTTTTGTTGTTGACTCTTATCCCCAGCTTCAGCCAGTGGCAACCATTGATTTCTTCTGTTCCATAGTTTTGCCTTTCCAGATGCCATATGAATGGAATCATGCAGTTTACAGCCTTTTGGTTTATCTCTCCTTCTTTCATTTAGCAAATGCACTTGAGATTCCCTATGTTGTGTGTATCAGTAGTTGGTTCCTTTCATTGCTAATGAGTATTCCACTGCACGGAGGCACTGCGGTTTGTTTATCCACTCACTGATTGAAGGACATCTCAGTTGTTTATAGTTTTGGGCTATTGTGAATAAAGCTGCTATAGACAATCACATACAGGTGTTAGATTGCTGGTTAGTTGGTTACCTTGAAACCTCAGCTCTCTAATGGGTTCATGAAAAATTGGGAATTTGCAATTGGTTTAGCTTTTGGTATTGTTATAAAGGAAAAAGCAATGCTCTTTTAAACTTTACCTGTCTCAAGCTGAAACTAATCCTAAGCTGGAATTCTATTTGTTCATTAAAAAGAAATGTAAGCAATGGTTTTGAATAGACCCATATGATTCCACAAACTGATGCAGTTTATTTCCAATATTGTAGATATTGTTTATCTGCACGTTAGAAATTTGATTGTGATTTTTTTCATCTGTGAACATGGAGGGTTAATCTCATGGGCTCCAAATTCCAATACCTTCTGCATGTATGTTCTTTAAAGGGAAGCTTGGCCAGGCACGGTGGCTCACACCTGTAATCCCAGCACTTTGGGAGGCTGAGTTGGGTGGATCACCTGAGGTCAGGAGTTCGAAACCAGCCTGACCAACATGGAGAAACCCCATCTCTACTAAAAATACAAAATTAGCCAGGCATGGTGGCGTATGCCTGTAGTCCCAGCTACTCGGGAGTCTGAGAATCGCTTGAACCTGGGAGGCAGAGGTTGCAGTGAGCCGAGATCGTGCCATTGCACTCCAGCCTGGGCAACAAGAGTGAAACTCAGTCTCAAAAAAATAACAAAAAAAGGGAAACTTGACATCTTCCAGCTACAGTGTCCTTTTGTTGATTCCATCTCTATGTAAGATTCCTTAGATCTAACCAAACTTAGTCTTAGATGAACTACTGTTCGTCTCACGTGTGCCTGTGCGGCGTGTGTGTGTGTGCGCGCGCGCGAGAGAATGAATGATGGAAACATAGGAGCTAGCATTTTCCTGTCTAAGCTCAGGAAAAGTGTCTATTTTTGGATGCCCATATCATTCAGCTGTACCTTCCTCCCTCCCTCATCTTTGCTGTTATCTTATGATTGCCTGATCACTGCAGCCTGTCCACTGGAGCCTTGGGGAGATAGTCCTGTTATAAATCCCAAATTTTGTCATCTAAACTCTAGCCTCTGAGAATTACTGGAGATAAAGCCCCCAAATGGTGCCTATACAGATACACGTTTTCAAACCTGACCTCAGCTCTTAGTCCTCACTTCAAAATTCTTGTATGCATCCCTAGGCTGCTCATTTTCCCGTTAAATTCGGAGAGTATTTCAAAATATTAATCCCCTTTTCAGGATATTCATTCTACTGTCCTGCTATTCAATTTAGCCAATGACCTCACTACCTAATGGACAGAGATATGGTCATCACGTGGGACTTCTCCCTGTCTTCCATGTAGTTTCTCACATCTTTTTTAACCTCTTCCTTTTGTTTTAGTCAAAGATATATTTATCCTCCAATCTAGGCTTAATCCTTCCCTCAAAACCCAGAAATGTCTAACATATAGAATCAACTATCAGTTGACAAAACCAGTTGAGATTTTGACTGGGAATTATTGAATTTATAGAGAGATTCACACTAATTATTAAATTAATATTTGCTGACATCCTTGGTAATATTTCTTGTTCGATGGTTAATTTTCTTCATAGGACTATAGTGACTTTAGCTTTTTAAAAATTGTATTTGCATCCCTTTTCTCTCCGTTTTATTATAATCTGGATTTTTATATTTACAGTGAGCTTCCTGTAGACAATATACAATTGGATCTTGTTTTTTTTATGTCGTTTGAAATTTAAATTGGATGTTTTAATATATTGACTATTTAATATACGCTGAATATTTAAATTGGAGAGTTTAGGACATTTATACTAATGTAATTTCTCATAGTTTGGTTTATATTTTATATCTTACTATTTTATTTATTTATTTATTTATTTTTTGAGACGGAGTCTCACTCTGTTGCCCAGGCTAGAGTATAGTGGTGCGATCTCAGCTCACTGCAAGCTCTGCCTCCCGGGTTTATGCCATTCTCCTGCCTCAGCCTCCTGAGTAGCTGGGACTACAGGTGCCTGCCACCATGCCCGGCTAATTTTTTGTATTTTTAGTAGAGACAGGGTTTTACCCTGTTAGCCAGGATGGTCTTGATCTCCTGACCTCGTGATCTGCCTGCCTCAGCCTCCCACAGTGCTGGGATTACAGGTGTGAGCCACCACGCCTGGCATATCTTACTATTTTCTATTCACTCTATCTGTTCTGTGTTCCATTTTCTTGCCTTCTTTTGGATTAATTCAGTATTGTACATTATTTCATCTCATCTTTACTCAATTTTTAGTGATTTGCCATTTTCATTTTTAAAATAATTGTTCTAGGGTTTACAATATGAAGCTTTAACTTATCACAATCTACTATTTCATGTGCAATTTAAGACCTTACAACATATATTTCCATTTCTTTCACTCTGTCCTGTGACTTGTACAAAGTTTAAATTAACATGTATGACATAAGGCCAGGCGTGGTGGCTCACACCTGTAGCACTTTGGGAGGCTGAGGCAGGTGGATCACCTGAGGCCAGGAGTTTGAGACCAGCTTGGCCAACATGGCAAAACCCTGTCTCTACTACAAATACAAAAATTAGCCGGGTGTAGTGGCACGCACCTGTAATCCCAGCTACTCAGGAGGCTGAGGCAGGAGAATCGCTTGAACCTGGGACGTGGAGGTTGCAGTGAGCTGAGATTGTGTCATTGCACTCCAGCCTGGGTGACAGAGTGAGACTCTATCTAAAAAAAAAAAAAAAAAAAAAATTATGACATAGTTCAGCATAATTTCCACTGTGTTATTTTGGATTGGCTCACTGTTGTGGACTCCAGGGATGCCAAGACATAGAACTGTCTGGAAGGTGCTTACTTGAGAATATGAAACATATTTATTTTTTAAAAAATACATGTATATATAGTTTCAGTAGTTTTTGGGGTATAAGTGGTTTTTGGTTACATGGATGAATTGTAGAGTTGTGAAGTCTGAGATTTTAGGGCACCCATCACCTGAGAAGTGTACATTATGCCCAATAGGCAGCTATTTATCCCTTAACTCCATTCTACCCTCCCCACTTTCTGAGTCTCTAATGTCCATTATACCACTCTGTATGCCTTTGCAAACCTATGTCTTAGCGCCCACTTATAAGTAAAACTGTATGGTATTTGGTTTTCTATTTTTGAGTTATTTCACTTTAACATAGTGGCTTCCATCTCCACGTTGCTGCAAAATGTTATTTCACTCTTTTTTTTTTATGGCTGAGTAGTACTCCATGGTGTATACACACACCACATATTCTTTGTCCACTCTTTGGTTGATGGGCACTTAGGTTGGTTCCGTATCTCTGCAACTGTGAATTGTACTGCAATCAACATATACATGCAGGTGTCTTTTTGATATACTGACTTCTTTTCCTTTGAGTAAATACCCAATAGTGGGATCACTGGGTATCAAATGGTAGATCTACTTTTAGTTCTTTAAGAAATCTCCATATTGCTTTACATAGAGGTTGTACTAATTTACATTCCCACCAGCAGTGTATAAATGTTCTTTTTTCACCAACATCTATTAATATTTTTTGACGTTTTATTAATTCTGGCTGGTGTAAGGTAGAATCTCATAGTGGTTTGCACTTCCCTGATGATTAGTGATGTTGAACATTCTTTCATATGTTTTTTGGTCATTTGTATATCATCTATCAATAAATGTCTATGTCATTTGCCCACTTTTTGGTGATATTGTTCTCTTGCTGATTTGTTTGAATTCCTTATAAATTCTAGATATTAGCCCTTTGTCAGATGCATAGTTTGCAAATACTTTCTCTAAAATATAGAACAAATTTAAATGGAAAGTAATTATAATAGGGCAAGAAAATATATGTAGTAAACACCTAATCACAAGAACAGACACTAAGGACAAAGTGAGCTCACGGTAGAACAGCATTGCTTTAAGTGGTCAGGAAAAGCTTCATCAAATGACTAGAATTCAAAAGAATGTATCCAAAGAATGATTTTATTAGTTGAGCAGGTATGAATATGATGGTGACACTGAGATATAGTAGAACCGATCAGATGGAAATGAGCTTGAATAGGATAAGAATTTCAGGCTGCAGACGGTAGAATATAAATTTGGAGCAATTGGCATAATTCTGCAAAATTAAGCACAGTATTTCTTGCAATATGCTATCCCATTATTCTGCAAATCTTGTTTCTATAGCTTTGTCCCTTTGCGTGGTAATGCTATTCTGTCTCAGTCTTTTAGATAACAGCAATTTGTTACACAGCTTTCCAAAAGCAGCACTGCTTTCATAAACCTTGTGTCTAATAACTGTTTGTTAATGAATTATTGAAGTGGGAAAGGCAGAGCTGGGAGGCAGAGAATTTAATAAGGGATGGAGAAAGCAATCATGAATCTGGTAGCAAATATCACTTTTGGCCTTGAGAGAACTTTACTTGAAAACAACAAATATTTTATAGTTTCATTCTCTCTTCTCTCAGTCCCTCTTCTCCACTACCTATTAGTTAGATTTGTCTCTCCTTTAAACACATTTTTGTTTGTTTGAGATGGGGTCTCACTCCATCGCCCAGGCTGGGGTGCAGTGACGTGATGACAGTCACAGCTCACTGTAGCTTCAACCTCCCCAGCTCAAGGGATCCTCCCACCTCAGCCTCTGGAATAGGCGAGACTACAGGTGCAAGCCACCACACTGGCTTTACGTATTTATTTTTTGTTGTAGACATGGGGTTTCGTCATGTTGCCCATGGTTTTGAACTCCTGGTTGCAAGTGATCCACCCACTTCAGCCTCCCGAAGTGTTGGGATTACAGGCATGAGCCATTGTGCCTGGCCTTAATACATTCCTAATTTATCTCTCGTGTTCCAGCTTGTATTGCTCTTAAACCTTAATTAACATGTGAGTGATCCACTTAGTGACCTCATGACATAGTTGTTGCCTGCCACTGGATATGGGGGTGGTTTATCTCCTCTCTGATGGAATCATCCTAGAGGCTGTGCAGGTGTTTCCCTTTTCCTTCACTATTTCATGGCACTTCCCAAAGGATAATTCTCACTGATACATGGAGATCATTCTTCAGTCCACAGTGTCTCCACATAGTCAGCAATATATAAAGAAACTTTCTGTATGATTACTAAGCTGGCCCTAAGACTTCCCCCGCCCCTTTCTAACCCTAGCAATGCACAGCTATCACCATGACCAATGCTACTTCCATATCCATTACCGCTACCACTGTTGGCTGTTATACTCAGCATGCTGCTAGACACAATCCTCCCATAACCCTGCATCACTGCCATCATTCTTCATGAGCTCCCTGATTATCTAATGGATTATGCAACTTGCCCAAGGTCAGTGATCAGTAAAGCCAGGAATTAAGCCTAGGTCTAATTCTTAAGCTAAAGTTCTTTCAACCATCACAAACAGCCTATCAAGTGCCCTGTGTTTAACAAGAATTCATTTTCCAAAGCTTACATTGGATACCTACAGGGCTGTGTCTGAAAACCCACTGTTAACATTCAGTGTGTACGTACAGATGTCTTTCTGACCCTCTTAATGTTTTTACTGTTTTTATTTTTATTTTTCTCCCCGCCCCTAGCCCCCAGTTAAATGTCCTATCCATGGTTTGGAGCGCCTGTGGCAGTTGGTGAACACTCCAGTGAGCATTGATCTTATTCAATAAATGCTTTTTAAGGGCTGTGTAACACATTCTCAATGTGAGGTCATTTCATAATAGGGAAAATTTGGCAATTCAGTAGTTTAATGTTCTTAGAAGTGGTGGCATATGGTGAGTCTAGTTTGAGTCTTGTCTTGGGGGAAGGGGGTTGATGATACATGATGGTACAGGGTGTAACTTATTTTAAACATAGTCACACTGAAACATTTACACACCAAAATAATTGCCAATAGTATCTGCTCTCAGGTTATGCCATATTTGTGTTTCTTATAAAACATAGAAAAAATCCCTGCTGTAACTGGTGGTTTTAATTATTTCATGCTTTGCCACTCTAGTTCCTACTTCATACTTCAAGTCAAATTCATTTTCTATAATTCCAAATCTCTTGTATTTAAATCTTGGCTATGTTTAGAATTTTTATCCCAGTTTCATCAAATGAGCAGACACTGTTGGTTGTCCCCCTTATTCCTTGAGGCAAGGTTGTAAGCTTGGCTTTATTCCAGCAACAAGGGGATGCATCTTGATGAGTTCTAGCCAATTATAGATCATCTCATTGCCCTTTAAAGTGTATAGTTTAAGTTTTGACATTTAATGCAATTTTGGCTAAAGAGACATGAGGGGAAGCCTGTTGAATGATTCTTGTAGAGCTTATTTTCATTGGTAAATATTTATGCTGGAGGAACTATTTTTCTTTTCTTCAAACCCTCAATATTTCTGTGACTATTGTGATGTATGCAACTTCTGTATTCATATTGCAATGATGAGAAACAAACCTAAGAAGGAAAGAAAACAGATTAAGGACGCAATGCTGGAAGGTGGAAAAATCCTGCATCCCTGGTCATGTTTTTGAGCTACTGAGTTAATAAATTCCAAAGCTGAACTGTAATGCTTATATGAAGTGATAATAGTACTAGGTGTACAACTTGTTATTTATGAGCTATCAAACTTTGAGAAGTGGTCAGTTTCTTTTTTTGTTTCTTTTTCCACAGAAGCACTTGTCAGAGATAGAAAGGCCAATAGATAAATGAGGAAGAAGCTCATTGAGCTGAAGGAGGTTGAAAAACTATTGTATAATTATTAGGATATGAATATCAGCAACCTTTTTTTTGTTTTCACTATGCTGAATTTCTAATGCATGCATTACTATTAGATGTGGTTTAATTATTTGGCCTTTACAATTCTCATTAGTATAGAAATCTTTAGTAGACAAACATGGTGATAAAGTTTTCTGCTGACCTCAAAGTCTTCCATGCAATGCTTCAGACTGCTAACCACATCAACTCGGCTATATCTGCTTTTGCAGAGGAGATTTTTGCAAGAGGCAAAGCTGAAGAGTTAGTTTATATAAACCTCTGTGGCAGAATCCTGCACTCAGACTTAAGTTATCTTGAAGAGAATAAACAAGAATGATACGTAGAAGGCTCATTGACTCACAGAAATTGATAATTTTCTAAATCTTTCAGTCATGTCAGTAAATGACAAACGTGAAATTAATAGCAATAGCTAAATAAACAATTGAAACCATTACAAGATGTGCTTTGTCCTTCGGCATGGAACATTCCAGCCAATTTTCTTGTTCTCCTCCAGTATTGCCTTCAGGATCTAACTTCTGAGAAAAATTAGAGAACCCAAGGTCTGTATCTCCCTCTTCTCTCTGAAACCACATCTATTTTGTTGCTCATTCTGTCAAATGCTGGAATTTGCTGACACATTGGAAAATATGATAAAAGTGCAAAACCTTGGATTTTTTTTTGTATTCAGAAGACTTGGTTTCTGGTCTCCATGTCATCATTGACTAGCTTTGTAATAATACAAACTTTACAGGTAGATTTGCTTTATCCATTTTGGAAATGATTTAGTCAAAGTCAGTTGAAGTGATTTTTGGATAAGCCACAACAACCATACTCTCTGGTAGTAATGAATCACTGACAGTTGACTATAAACTCAATTTTATCTTATCATATTATGCATACCTAACATTACTTGCTCACCGTGAATTGTGAAGGTCTTTGCCCTTCAACTAATAATACACATGCATAGCCAGTCAAGATATGGTCTGAATCCCTGGGGTCATGTGGTGCTCTTTGGCCCACATGGACACATAGCATTGTACTTGTTATCCCTAAACTTCCAACAGCTGTGCTTATTGACCTTGTTGCATATCAACTTGTTATGGATACCCATGCCAGAAACTGTGGAGATGGGTGCAAGATACTGAACCAATAAGCAAATGGTATTAATGGATCTGCTAATGATGCAGAACCATAGAGCTGATTACCTGCAAGCATATTATCTCTTGGTTAAATACTGGCTTTAAAGGTGGCACCAGTTCCAAGCTGCTCCGCTGCTTCCTCATGTGATTTACAACCAGTTGTCAAGTGATAATTTGATGAGATTAAATTATGTTTTTAGAGAAATAAGTCTGCATTGCCACACTTGAGAAATTTTATGTCACACCAATGTTCTGGGTATCTCACATCATAGTCATACCTGCATGTGCTGGATCTTTATTATTTATTGACAGAGCCTCTGTGGGTCCTCTTCAGACAGCTCATATACAAGGGTCTTAATGTCAAGGTCAGACCTATACAGTAGGATATGTGTTTTTAAGGATAATACAAAGATATTAAGAAAGGAAAGACTTAGAAGACCAATGAGGCTGGAGCAGAATAAGAGATGGAAAGGGAGAGCAAATATAACTCTTAATTTTTTTTTTCCTGCAGAAAGAGATAGGGAGGAATTTTCTTTTTAAGAGTTAGCAGATAATTGTGTTTTACACTTTTTTTCTTCTTATTTACCATGGTCCTGCTGTAAGGTTTGCGAGGTCAGATAAGTTCACGTGCTGAATCCAAGTATCTCTAGGTCAAGGAAACATGAAAATGTTCAAATTTTTGTGTCAGAATTCAGGGCTTTTTGTTGATGTTGTTCTATATCTGTATCTGCAGCTCTATTCTTGAACATTCAGTAATTGGTTAAAAATCCTGTAAAGATGAAGTAAGATAATAGATATGGAGAGAAGAGATTGTTTTCATTAGTATTGTTTAAGCCAATTAGTGTGTGACGGTTTGGCTGGACAGAGCTTCAGAGCTTCATAGAGAGGGTGTTATCAGAGGTGTTTTTTTTTTTTTTTTTTTTTGAGATGAATCTCACTCTTCCATCCAGGCTGGAGTGGAGTGCAGTGCGTGCAATCTCAGCTCACCGCAGCCTTCGCCTCCTCAGTTAGTGATTCTCCTGCCTCAGCCTCCCGGGTAGCTGGGATTACAGGCATGTGCCACCATGCCTGGCTACTTTCTGTATTTTTAGGAGAGACAGGGTTTTACCATGTTGGCCAGGCTGGTCTTGAACTCCTGAACTCAGATGATCCACCTGCCTCAGCCTCCCAAAGTGCCAGGATTACAGGCATGAGCCACCGAGCCTGGCCCAGAGGTGTCTTTATTGAGCCATGGAATGACAAAATAAGAATGGATGCTTTTCTGATTCTGATCTTTCCTCCTCTATTTAAAGGCAGGAACATTGAGGATGAAGAAGATGAAGTAATTTAAGACTATCTGAAAAACTAATGTCAGAGTCACAAGGACACTAAGGAGAGAAAACACCAAAGGGTACAGGTGTGTGGAGACTGGAGCTGGGCTCTGAGCTAAAAACATGCTTCTGCCACCCCTAACTATGTGCCTTTGAATAAGCTGCCTAGTTCCTCTGGGACTAATCTTCCTCATATTTAAAATAAAGGTGTTACCTATGCATGGTTTTGTTTTACCTACCCCATAAGGTGATTATGTATGATAATATATGTAAGGATTATAAGTATATATAAAGTAAATGTATACTTAGGCAATACCTAGTAAGTGCTCCATAAATGTTAGCTACTATTAACTATAATTACAGCAACTGGCATTTAATTTCATTGCTCAAATGTTGATGACAGTAAAGATGATGCAAGTTTATAAAGACTATGCAGCGTCATCTCTGACTGTGGGAAGAACATGATCTGATTCAGGAGTCAAGAAATGTTGCTCAAGAAGTTAAAGAGCAATGAAAGGAAGAAACATAAGTTGGTTATTTATAATAGGTGTTCATCAAGGTTAGACAAATCTGGGAATTTGGAATAGTGCACCTAGTAGAAATGCAACTGGCCTCTTCCCAGCCTTGAAAGAAGGGAGTTTCCCTGAAAGAAAGGAGTTTCTTTTAAGGCTGGAGGCTTTAGTAAAAAGTCCTATGAACCACAGGTGATTCAGTATAAACTTTGGAGCGAGGGTATCACAAAATGCAAACAAACATGGAAGCATCACAGGAAAAAGATGCAGATTTAACAACCTGCTGGGCAGAAGGAAGCTTATAATGGTACAAGTCACCTAATGGCATTTTTGTTTCCATAACTTCTTTTCTCTTCCTTTCCTCTAACCTCAGAGGAAGGGATGAGGATTAGCAGCTGGTATATGAGGGATAAAAGTGAAGGAGAAAGAAGGAAGTTACCTGCAATTCCTTTCTTAAAGGCAGATGCCTTGTCTTCAACAAGGCTTAGCTTGGAAAGAGTATGATGATGTCTTGTTTTTAATTAAAGTAGGTAATTAGGCTAGAGAATTTTATGTACTGAACTGAGTATTTGTGACTCAAACTCATGATCTTTGTATTGTAAAGTGTCCAGAGGAGACATGGAAGGGAAGAGCTAACTAAATTTTTATTCAGTGGTAAAGGAAAAACTATCATCACTGAATACCTTCAAAGGCACAGTGGGAGATATAGTAACTTTAAGATTTTTTTCATGAGTCTTCTCTCCTCAAAGAATCATTTAATATGTTTGTCCAAATTTGCTGTCAGCCACCAAATTATTCCAGCCAATTTTGTCACCTGAAGTCCTCAAGGTAAAACATCCTATCATTCTCTTATTTTCAGAATGATGGAAGGAAAGCATATCTACATATTTATTTATACCTACATATGTAGGTATACATTTATATACAAAGTATAATTCTCTAGAACTTTCTGCACTCACTTATGCAGCAATCTTTTATAGTATGTGACATATATTATTATTTTACTTTGGGTAAAAGAAACAGCCCAGAGAGTATTTCAGTTGGTCAACCAATACAGAAACAAGACAGAAATTTCTAACAGTTGAAAGAAAAACAAACCAGAGAGTGAACTTCTGGAGTTATAGACTAAAGACCTTAGTGAACTTGCTTTTCCTCTAAAACAACAAAAATATGGTCCAAACAACTAAAAACAAACATTACAGAAATCTGGCAATAACCAACACCACAGAACAGACTGGAAATCATGTATCCAAGGGAAACTACCAAAGATCAGTAAAATAGGGTCTGTAAAATGTTAACAATGGGCCGGGCGTGGTGGCTCACGCCTGTAATCCCAGCATTTTGGGAGGCCGAGGTGGGCGGATCACGAGGTCAGGAGATTGAGACCATCCTGGCTAACACGGTGAAACCCCATCTCTACTAAAAAATACAAAAAACTAGCCGGGCAAGGTGGCGGGCGCCTGTAGTCCCAGCTACTCGGGAGGCTGAGGCAGGAGAATGGTGTGAACCCGGGAGACAGAGCTTGCAGTGAGCTGAGATCCGGCCACTGCACTCCAGCCTGGGTGACAGGGCCAGACTCCGTCTCAAAAAAAAAAAAAAAAATTTTTTTTTAAACAATGAGTTCGTTTCTCTCCTCCTCTCCTCCTTCATACTCAGTTCAGCAGTGTGGTCACCAAACATTGACAACCATGCAGAAAATGGAAAGATTGATTGCTTTTGGAGCTTGGTTAAAAGTGGTGTTCTCAGAGTATGGTAACTATTTGACCCAGAACTTAGCTCTGTGTGTGTGTGTGTGTGTGTGTGTGTGTGTGTGTAGCAGGAAGCCTGCTCTAGGACATTATTTAAAACAATAGCAAACTCCTGGCAACATTTCAGCTGCCCAAGGCTGTGATATCAGTTGGGCAAACAAAAGCCTGTTTGGGTAATTTTAAAGAAAATCCTGGAGAACTGGACAACTACAGGAAACTTTAGAAAGCTCAGACATGTTCCTTGAGATCTAAAAGACTGTACATGAGCAAACCTGAGCAAATGCCTAGGAAAGACCCGGGAAAGGAAAAGGCACTCATGACTTACTGTCCTTTTGCAAGTAAGAAATAAGAGCTAAGGATACCTTGTAAACTGAAGTTTGAAGGGTTACCTTCTTACATGGTTCCCCTTGGCACAGTGACAGATTGAAGGCAAGGAATTTAAGGACCTCTTCTGACCAATCAGTTGGTGACCACTAAATTATACTAAACCAGATATGCCCCTTAGGAGGCTAGGCTTAAAAATAAAAGCAAGAACTTAACAAAAAGCTAGCAGACGCCACATACTTCAGGGAATAGAGTCTAGAAAAGTTACTAAACAAATGGCAACTGGAAAAACAACAGCAAAAGCCACAAAACTTTGGGATGAGTGGATGAATGTGATGCCACAGATGTTACAATGTGTTTTTAAAAATCTAATGTTCAATCACAAGTCCTTGTCTAGTAAGTTCCTGAGGAAACTCGGACATTAGATTTACTAGACAGAGTTTAAATCAGCTATGTTAAAACGCTCAAAGAACTACAGGAAACTGCGTCTAAAGAATTTTTTTAAAGTATGATGATACTTTTTGCCAAATAGAGAATATTATTAAAGAGCTAGATATTATAGAAAAGAGCCTAAATAGAAATTCTGGAGTTGAAAAGACCATAACAGAAAAGAAAAAATATATAACAGCAATAGTAGATTTGAGCTGGCAGAAGAAAGAAGTAGTAGACTTAAAGATGAAAAGTCATTCGAGATTATCCAATCCGAGGAACAAAAAGAATAAAGGAAAATGAACAGAGTCTTTTCCTTTATTCTTTTTGTTCCTCAGACTGGATAATCTCGAATGACTTTTCATCTTAGAGTCTGAGAGACCCGTGGGATACCATAAATATACACATAATGGAAATTTCAGGAGGATAAGAAAAAGAAAAGGCAGGAAAAAGTGAAGTAGTGCCTCCCAATTTTTCAAATTTGATGAGAAATGTTAATCTAAATATTTGAAAATTTCAATAAACTACAATTAGAATAAACTGAAAGGTATCTACACATAGACATATAATAGTTAAATTGATGAGGTCAAAAACAGAAATAAAATATTGAAAGCAAGAGAAAAATGACATATCATATGCTAGGCATCCTTAGAGTAATAACTGACTTTTCATAAGACAGAATAGAGGCTAAGGAAAATCTGATAAATTCTTAGCGTTAAAACAAAAAGATTGTCAATCGAGACTCCTGTATCCAGATAAGTTATTCTTTAAAAAGGAAGAAAAATTAATTGATTTTCCGGAAAATAGAGAATTTACTGCTAGTAGGCCTTCCCTAAAATTTTCTAAAGTACGTCCTTTGTGATACAGTGGACAATAACCGAAACTCACAAAAAGAAATAGCACTACTTCAGGACAAATGAAAGTCATTATGAAAGACAGTATAAATAAATATTTGTAACTATCCTGTTTTAAAAGGCAACTGTATAAAGCAATAATTATAAAAATATTTGTTACACACTCAACAATGTATAAGGACATAATTTGTATGACAATACTAGCACAAAGGAGGGAAGACAATTGAGCTACAGAGGAGCCAAATTTTAAAAGTGTTCAAATTAAGTTGGAATTATTTCACCAGGTTGTTAAAAATTAAGATGTTAATAGTAATCCCCAGAACAACTGAGAAAATAAATTTTAAAAGTATATAAGAATTGACAAGAGTATTGAAATGGGGGCACACTAGAAAATATCCATTAAACACACAAAACAGACAAATTAAGGAACAGCGAAACAAAGAAGACATAGAAAAAACAGCGAACAAAGTCTTTATCAGTAATTATATTATGTAAATTGATTAAACACACCAGTCAAAAGTAGACTCTCAGAATGAATTTAATAAAGAACATCATGATCCAACTATATACTGTCTACAAGCAATACACTTAAGGGCCAAAGTTATAGCTTGGAAAAAGACATAAAATGATTAAAGACTTAAAAAGCATGGAAAAAGGCACACCATATAAACAGTATCCAAATCAGAATTTCGGTGGCTATACTAATAGCAGTAATCACAGAGCTTAAAACAAAAGTGTTATTAGAGGTGAAAAGGACATTTTATGAAAAGAATATTAGTCCTTCAGAAAGATGTTATGATTATAAACAAAGACACCTTTAAAAAGTTCCCCAAATACAGGAAGCAAAAATTGACAGAATTGAAGGGAGACAGAGAATTTAGCAATAATATTTGGAGAATTTAATACACCATATTCAGTAATGAGTAGATCAGACAGAAGGTCAACATTGAAATAAAAGATTTGAACAAATAGACTTAATAGACATCTGTAGAACAGTTGTCTCTAAATCATACAAAATATGTTGTCCAACCAAAATAGAATTAAATAGACATCAATAAAAAATTTGAGAAATTCACAAATATGCGGAAATTAAGTTACTCTTAAATAGCCAATGGGTCAAAGAAGAAATTGCTATGGAAATGAGAATATACTTTAAGACATGAAAACAAAAATACGGCATCCCAACATATATGGAGCACAGCTAAGGCAGTGTTTAGAAGGAAGTATGGAATTGTAAACAAATGAAGGGGTAAAATAAGTAATTTTGACATCAGTTTAAGTTAAAGGCATTTAAAAACAGCAGTTACATAAAGATCATTCTGACCTTTGCGCTGTTTCTTGAAAGCAGAAGACAAAATTCCTATGTGAAATACTCTCTGAAGATTAGAAGGAAAAGTAACATCTTTATACTCAAGATAGGAAGTCAATATTGAGAGAATTCTGCATAGACCTTGTTAAAATTTATCTTTTAAGCCTTAGTTGCTTATTCACAATTAACTATTGTTTGTTCAATCTAGTACATAAGTAGCTGACTATAACTGCTCCTTTGGGTATTCATTATGAGGGTTCTCATATCATGTAAAACTTGTATTATGCTTTTCTCCTGTTAACCCATCTTATTTAATTCTTGGATCCAGCCAGGACCCTAAGGGGATAGAAATGGAGCTTTTTCACCACTATAGATTAAATATATTAAAAAATATATTAAATATATTAACTAATATATTAAATATATTATATATTTATATGATTATATAATCATATAATTATATTAAATATATTAAGAAAGACCTCTAGATAATTCATCTTAAGATATTTTTTGAGAAACTAGAACAACAAAAACTAACCCAAAGCAAGCAGAAAGAATAAATAAGAGCAGAAATAAATGAAACGGAGAATAAAAAAGCAATAGAGAAAATCAACAAAATTAAAAGTTCTTTGTAAAGATCAACAAAATTGACAAACCTTTATACTGAACAAGAAAAAAAACAAGTTTTTATTAAGTCAGAAATTGAAAGAGAAGACATCACTGACCTTGCAAAAATAAAAAGAATTGTAAAGGAATATTGTGAACTGTATGCCAATAAATTAAATTTAGATGAAAAAATAAATTCCTAGAAAGACACAAACTACTGAAACTCACTCAAAAATAAATAAAAGAACTAAGTAGACCTATAAAAAGCAAAAATTTGAGTTAATAATTAAAAACACTTCTAGCAAAGAGAAGCTCAGAGCCAGATGTCTTCACTTGTGAATTCTAAAAAATGTTTGAAGAACTAATACCAATTCTTCACAAACCCTTCCAAAGAGTAAGAGGAGGTAACACTTTCCAACTCATGCTATGAATCCAGCATTACCTTTTTGCCAAAACCAGACAAAGGCATTATATGAAAACTATTTACCAATATCCTTTATGAATGAAGGTGCAAATATCCTCGAGATAAATGAGTAAACAAAATCTAGTAACATTTATAAATGATCATACACCATGACTAATTGAGATTTATCTCAAGAATGCAAGGTTAGTTTAACATTTTAAGATCAATAAATATACCAAATTAATAGAATAAAGGACAAAAAAAACCCCACATTTATTTTAATAGATGAAGAAAAAGCGTTTGACAAAATCCAATACTTTCATGATAAAAACATTCAATACTAGGAATAGAAGGAAACTTCAACTCAGTGATGGACATCTGTGAAAAACCCACAGTTAGCACCATTCTTAATAGCAAAAGAAAGAATGACTTTCTCCTAAGATCAGAAACAATACAAGAATGCTGCTCTTGCTGTTTCTACTAAACATTGTACTGGAGGTTCTAGCCAGGGCAATTTGGCAAGAAAAGGACATAAATGACATTCAAATTGGAAAGGGAAAAAGCACAACTGTATTTGCAGATGATTTTGTATATACTTTCATATATAAATATAAGAAAACTAAACAATTTAAACTGATAAACAAGTTCATCAATGTAGCAAGATACAAGCTCAATATATAAAAATCAATGTATTTTTATTCACTGGCAAAAAACAATTTTAAAATAAAATTGAAAAAGCAATTCCATTTATAAAGCATCAAAAAAAGAAAGTACTTAGGAATAAATTTGTGTAAACAAAAAATAAATTTCCCTAAACAAAAATGAGATTTGTACACTGAACACTACAAACATTGTTGAAAGTAAGATCTAAGTACATAGAAGGATATCTGTTCTTGGATTTGAAAACTTAACATTGTTAACATGGCAATGCTTCCCATTTCGATATACAGATTCAATATAACCCTATCAAAATCCCACTTTCCTCTAGACATTGATAAGCTGATCCAAAAATGTATATGGTAATGCGATGCACCTGGCATAGTCAAAACAATCTTGAAAAAGTTGGAGAACTCACACTTTGCTGTTTTAAAACATACTGCAGTTGGTCCTCTTATACCCTTGGGTTCTACATATGCAGATTCAGTCAACCACAAACCAAAAATAATTGAAAAAAATAATAAATAACACAAAACACAATATAGCAACTAGTTACACAGCATTTACATTGTATTAGGTACAAGAGGGGAGCAAGAATAAGATATGACTGCTATGAGGATTTTTGGATTGTTGAAAATGACCTAAAATTAGAATGTGGTCATGGTTGCATAATTCTGTAAATAGAATAAAACATTTTGAACTGTGCAGCTTAAGTGGATTTTATGGTATGTGAACTATATATCTCAATAAAGCTGTAAAAAAATGACCTAGAATCCCAATTTCTACTCTATGCTGAATTTTTGAGAATTTAAAAGACATCTAGTGTCACATAGGTGGGAGGTGGCAGATTAAGGATGGAAACTAAATCTAACCCTGGAATTTGGGTTTCTAACCTTTCCTAGCTCTTCACCAGACAATACATCTTACTTGACTGAGATATCCATCTCATTTAGAGGTGTGAAGCCCTGGGTGGTTTAGAAGTAGCCATTACTATCACATAGAAAGCTAAGATTGAAAGATATAATTGATGTAATTATAATCAGGTCTGCTTAAGAAAAGACTAGATATTCATTTCCCCTACTGATAAGATTTAGATTCTGTTTCACATTTATTTTGTACATTGACAGTGATGGTTTTATGCAAAAATTAAGATTCTGTAAAAAACTTCCTCTAATGTTAGGGTGTGTGCATGTGCAGGGTGTGAAGTGTAGGTTTACATGTATTTTTTAAACCCTTATACATTCAGTAGAGTGTTACTTACATATTTAGAGAAACATCAGTGGATCCTCTTGCTTGTACAAGCAAGACCGCTTGTACATGCTTAGTATTTGAGGTTCTCTAGTAGAGTAACAGCCACTTCATCCCTATTGCCCATGACTCCTCTTCCTATAGCACATGTTATAGCCAAACTGCCTGCGGATGGCTCCTTTGTCACATCTTCAGCTCTGAAGACCAGAAGGGAACTTTGGGAAATATTTCATTAAGGATAGGGTCATAGTGAAGGAGACAGAGGAGTAGCCCTTAGTCACTGTAAGGTCACAAGGAAGTGCTGAGTCAGTACTTACTACTCAGAGAAGTGCTGAGCACAGTAAGTACTTCTAACTTACTATTGCAGTTAATTAGAATATGTGTGCCTACCATATCCTCATCTTGGCAGTGTAAAAGAAAAAAACACCAGCAAAACAAGGGTAGGCAAGTAATTTCTTGTGGAAAAATAATGTAATTTGGAGATCAATGGGTGACTTCCAAGAAAGTCATTTCGGTAGAAATAGCCAGATTGTAATGGGTGGTGAGCATTGGAGACAATACATGAATTTGACTGTGAAAGGAAATGAACTCCAAAACTGTCAGAGGGACAAAGTATTCCCTGAAGAACTTACAAACACAAACTGTGTTTAAGCAAAATAAAACGAAGAAATGAAAAATAGGAATTCAGATACCGGTTACAGCCTGTTTGGAGGCTATGTTAACAAGGCCATGGTCAAGGGTTCGGTTGTCATCCAGGACAGTTAGTCTTACATAATGAATCCTTTGTTTATTGGTCGCAGCTGCACCTCTGACCTTGAGCAGCCATTTAATAATTGCGTAGTTTTGACACATGGGAAGTCAGGCAGGCAAGAGCTGTGAATGTTCAGATGCAGATTCTTCTCAATATATGAAAAGGAAACTTAGATCCACACTCTACAGAACTAGTAAAAGTGGCATGCTGTAGAAATCCCACTGGACTTGGATTTGGAAAACCTGGATTGCATGTTTTATCTCTGTCACTGTTCCCCTAATACTATCAGGACAAAATACTCCATGTTCTGCTTGCAGAATACTGCTGAAAGTAGTATAAAAATCCTCATTAAGACAATCTACCCTGTCAATGAAAGGAAATTTACTGCACCATCATAGCATGGCAGGAAAGAAGCATGAGATTGGTTCATTCATTTGTTTATTCATTTAACAAATGTTTATTGAGTGTCTATTATCTCTCAGGCACTAAACTAGGTAAGGGAGGTGCAATTGTTGAGAAGATAAAGTCCTAGGAAAAAACAAAGAGAAAACAAGTAAATAAGCCCTGTTTTTTTAAGGACTGTGATTAAGTAGATAATGTATTTGAATAGCTGGGGGTGGCCTCTGTAGAGAGAGTGGCCATGAAAAAACCTTTCTCTTGATTTGAGTTCCTCCAGGAAGAGGCTCTGAGCTAAGAATTTAGGCACAAGTGGTTTATTTGGAAGGTAATCCCAGGAGTCCCCAGAAGAGCAGAGGGTGAGAAAAGGAAGGGAAAGAGCCCAGCAAAGTGCTTCATTAACCCTCCAATCACTTAGGCAACTGTAGCTGACTTCCCCTGGGGAACTCTTGGAGGTGGTGTTGAACATGGACCTCTGAGTTATTCCACCTGAGGTGGGTGGGAGCTGGGATATTGATAAAGCAATCATGGTCACTTATTACTTGAAAGTTACTGTGAGAGGAGGGCATTTCTTGACATTTCCTGCCTACCAAACATGTGGCCAGGGGAGATTCAGCAGCCAGAGAAAAGCTCTCAGCTGGAAAAAAACAAACAAAAAAACAAAAATGTAGGTGCCAGGAATCGGAAGGCAGGTCTTCATGGTAAGAGGGACCTATGGAGTCTGCCCCAGTTTCTGAATGACACTTGGGTAGAGAGAGAGAAGGAATGAAAACGATGCCACCACATGCAGAGGTAGAAGCTGTGCATTTCTGGAAATAGGAACTTCAAGAAGAAAGGTGAAGAAGTAGGAAAGGATGTATGTGTTTGAAACTGAAAAACAGGCCAGCGAAGTACTGGGGTTAGCAGAAAGTAGTATGTGATGAAACAAGTAGGAGGGTCTCGATCAGATGTGGCTTTAAAGAGAGCAGAGAAATGGGATAGAAGTCATTCCAAGGGCAAAAGTCCTAGTTAAAGAATTTAGGAAAGGGAAATGATGTGGCCTGATTTACTGACTCCTAGAGACTGAAAATTAGAAAGGGGGCAAGAGTGGATAAAGGTGGTGACAGGCAAAAATACATGAATGGATTTGACATTTGGAAAAAGAAAATTGGCTGGGCGCAGTGGCTCATACTTGTAATCCCAGCACTTTGGGAGGACGAGGCAGGCAGATCACTTGAAGTGTAGAATTCAAGACCAGCCTGGCCAACATGGTGAAATCCTGTCTCTACCAAAAATACAAAAATTAGCTAGGTGTGGTGGTGCGCACCTGTAGTTCCAGCTACTTGGGAAGCGAGGTGGGAGAATTGCTTGAATCTTGGAGACAGAGGTTTCAGTGAGCTGAGATTGTGCTACTATACTCCAGCCTAGGTGACAGAGTGAAACCCTGTCTCAAAAGAAAATAGGAAAAAAAAACTCATGGGACATGATTTGACAAGAGGGCAAAAGAAATGAAGGACATAAGGCTGACTTAGACATTTGGTTTGAGCAACCAGGTAGATTAGATGGTGGTACCCTTTCTTGAGGTAGGGAAGACTGGAGTAGGAAGAATTTGGGAGAGGCCAAAAATAGATTTGTTTGTGATGTCTGTTAAACATCCAGCTGGGGGTGTTAAGTGGGCAGATGAGTCTAGAGTTGAAGGCAAAAATGCATTTGACATGTGAATTTGGGAGTCACCAACGTATAATTGACCTTTAAAATTATGAGGTTAGATTAGCTTACCTAGGAAGAGAATAAGAGATTAAAAAAGAGATTGTGCACTAATACTCAAGAACCATCAGCATTTAATGGTCAGCTGGAGAAGGAGAAACTGGCAAAAGAAACAGAAAGGGAAAATCTGTGAAAGAAAAACATGAATGTGCTGTCATGAACACTATTTGTCAATGCATTTTGGAGGCAAGTGATGACTCATAAGAAAAAACATCGTAGCTGACTTGTGCCAAAAAAAAAAAAAATTTATTGAACTGTGCAACTGAAAAATTCAAGATTATACAGCTTCAGGCATAGCTAGAGCTAAGTACTCAAATGACATCATGTATAATTTTGGGGCTCCACTTTTTCCCACTTTCCCCTTTATGCTTACACAGACTTTCCACAGTGGATTCTTCTGATTTACAAATTCCAACGGTAAGATAATTTATCTTAAAGCACACCCCCTAAATCAATGACTGTGGTCAGGAAGTGTGAGAGAAACAGAATAGCACCATGATTAAAGGTATGGGCTTCAACTCAGCTCTACTGTTCATTAGCTGAGTGAAGCTGGACTAGTCAAGGATTCTGTGGTTCTGTTTCATTGTTGCTACAATATGGCTAATTATAGTACCTACTTCATAAAATTATTATGACTATTAAATGAATTATTATTTCCAGAATGTTTAGAACAGTGCCTTGGATATAGTCAGCACTCTGTGCTATTACTATTCGATTGAACAGGTCTGGAGTAGAAGGTCACTACTATCTGAAATGATATGACCAAGAGAAGGAGGAGGGTACAAAACTAGAGTATTGTCAACAGAAGTGAAAGTAGATCTTGGTGAAAGAACTTCAATAGACATTCACTGCAGAAGCAGGAAACAGTAGAATGTTCCATGAGGCAGGACAGAGTGAAGTGAATCATATTCTGCTGAAGATGCAAGTGAGATGAGAACAGAGAGGAGTCCATTGGACCTAGAAACAGGAGATCACTGACCACAGAAGGTGAATGAGAAGTGAGGATGAAGAGGGAGCTAGCAGAGATGACTGTTAAAGTTTTTCTGTGATCACGGATGTAAAGATGGAAACAGTGAACACTGGGGACTCCAATAGGGGGATGGAGAGCAGGGGGCAAGAGCTGAAAAACTGCCTGTTGGGTACCAAGTTCACCATTTGGGTGATGGGATAAATAGAAGCTCAAACATCAGCACCACACAATATACCCATGTAAAAAACCTGCACATGTATGCCCTGAATACGTTTTTAAAAAAGTTTTTCTGTGATAAGAGGAATTGAGCAGACACTGATAGGAGATGTGAGAGTTAATGTTTTGTTTTCTTGTGTTTGCTGAGTATGTATGTAAAGAGAATGGCCCAACAGAGATGGAGAAACTGATGACATAGGGTATAAAGAAGGGAAAAATGAAGAGGCTGGGTCTTGGAGAAAGCAAGAGGGGATGAGACCCAGATGTCAGGCAGAAGAAATTGTGTGCAGTGAGAACAGCACACTTCCTCCATTGGAATAATGGAGAAGGCAGAGAAGATGAAGATGGATGCAGGTGAAGATGAAACATGCTTTTGTTGAGAGAAATACGAGGCAGTTTTCCTTCATTGCCTTCTTTTACAGTGGTGTAAAAAGTGAGGTCATTATCTGAGAATGTATATCTGAGTGTATAATGCTGGGGAATGCTGGAAGGTCTGAAAAGAGGGAGGTTTTGATAAAATCTTAGCAGGGCTGTGTGGGATAGTAGGATGTCATGGGATAGTCCCTTTCTCTGCTCGTGGGTGAGCACTGCTGAGGCTGGGGGCTCATTTAAGCTTTGGTCACCCACTACAGTGGAGTCCTGGTATTTGTCAGGCAACCTCATTATATGAGATAAGTTATAAATTTTTCTGATCTTATACTTCTGATTTCTAAATTTCATTTTAATCACTCAAGTGACGTGTAGATATTTCGAATTATTGGCCTACCTCCAAGAAGCCTTGCACTGATACTGAGAGTTGAGCACTGTCACCTTTCCACCACCTGCACCAAGTACAGCGACAGAAGCTTTTCCTTAACTCTGCCAGATGCCCAGGCTCAGTTTCCCCTGTGGACTTTTAGATGTTTGGGTAATGTGAAAGGTGATTGTTTTCTTTATCTGAGCAGGGTATGAGCAGTGTCTGGGCTCACTTGGTCACTTCTGGATTTTTGTGGAAGGAAAACCCTCATCAGATTCTGTTGGGAGGGGTGAGGGTGGCTCCTGGGAAGAGAAGATGGACAGTTTTCATTCTCACAATGGCTGAGATGTTTGAGATGGATGCCTCAGGTGCCCAGGTTCTGAGACCATGCCCTGAGGTCCCTTAAGGTGTCCATTTGCACAATTCCTCCTTGTTTCTATATATAAAACATGATCAGATTTGATCTTCATTACCCCTAAATGTTTCTCATATTTTTTCCTTCCTGTGTCACTTTGGAAGAATCTTTTTCTATTTTCTGGATAAAAATCCCTCATTCTCCTAAATTTTATGTTTTATCTCAGACGTATGCGACTAGATAGTGGTCCCTAAGGGATTCATCATTTAGTAAAAGTGTCTAAGCAGGCACCTGTAGTGTATGCATAATTTTACAATTAAATGTGTATTCACATTTGCATATATATTGCAAACAATATATTTGCATATGTGCCTGTTTATGTATTTGTGTATATGCATAATTCATACATAATATACATGTACTACTCTATTGATAGTTTAGGTTCTTCATAAAACATATATAGAAATATAAATTTAAATAAAATATAAAAGATGAAATGAAAAAAGTAACATTTATTTAAATATATTTAATTTATTAACAGCAATACAACCTTTTTGCTCTTACTAAAACATCAGTAATCATTATTATTAATAATAACATGTTTAGTGAGAGTAAGGTGAAAAAATACTGTTTTTGGAACTAAGGCTTTTGAGCCCCAAAAGTAGTTTTCAATAAACCCAATTCCCTTTTTTTTTTTTTTTTTTCCTTGAATAGGCCCAGACTAGTACTGGAACATGTTTAACTTGGCCTTGGACAGACTTCACCTTGAAGCCATAATCAATAATTTCTAAAACTGCTGAGGATAGTGGGAAAAAGCAGAATATTTGTAAATTGGGCATGAGCGGTCTAATTTCAAGTTTGTGATTTTTTTTGGCTTGCCTGTACCTTTACTATGCCATTTTCTCATTGCCCAAAGTTAATTATTTCATGAGGTAAAGGAGTCTCCTATGAGACTTTTCAGGTAAAATATGTTGCTTTCCATGTTTCTACCCTTTTATTGAGGTTATAATTACAAAGTTCAGGGAAGGATGAAAAGGAAAAAAGAATCTTTATCATCCTTCTCTTCATCCCCCCCACCTTTTTTTTTGTTTGTTTGTTTGTTAAAAGAAGGCAGTATCAAGCCATTGATAGATTGAGATTAAGATGATTGGTGACTGCCTTTTTTTTCTTTTAGATCATTAATCATGCTGGAGTAGGGCAACGTGGGAATGTCCCATGCTGTGAAACTGATCTTTACCTATATCCTGTCTCCATCTATAGTTAATGGAACACCATTGAGGAATGGGCTATGAGTAAAGGACTTTTAAATTAAATTTAATTTTTTTATAACAATAAACAAGCTTAGTGAGTGCAGTCTCCTTCAAGGGAGACCCCTTCGAAAGCAATGCATTTATTTGAACAATACTGTCATTGCTCAAAATAATGTCTGTAAGTTCTATTTTTCAATTCCTCTTAGAATTCTTCACAAGCCACCTAGTGAAAATTAGTGCTCATGTATTCAAAGTCAACCCTAATTAAAAAAAAAAAAAAATCAGAATTGCTAAGCTTGATGGCATACATTATTCAGAAAACTCAACTTTGGATGAATTCAGGCTGTTTCTGAAACTCCTGAGGATTTTCACAAGAACATAGGACAAGCTCTGAGCACAATTCCACATGGGACAGCCGAGCATAGTGGCTTGGACATGGGACTTTAGAGTTAGGAGGAAGGGATTACGGTTCATTTTAGGACGAAATACTTGACACATATGCAAGCTCTAAGATTCTGGCAATTATTAGGTTCCCCTACAAAGTCTATGGAACAAATGGCGACAAAAATAAGGTCACGTATACTCATTTTCTTTTCCTTTCCCTTCCCTCCCCACCTTAGTGCCACTCCCCAGAGGCTTCTGTGCTTTTCCTGTCAGTTACGCCACACACTTTCTACTGGACTCCGGCCACTGGAGTCATTGAGCTTCCCACCACTCAGAGTCCAGAAGTGCTTGGGAGTTGATGATCCTCCAGGTGGCCATAGGTGGGGGAGTGTGGATGACCAGCTTCTTTTCCTTGATCAAATGTAAACCTTGCTCAGCAGGGACTTGACCTGAAACCAAACTCTTCCCTGTCCTGCCTGCCCTTCCCCCCCAGGGGTTTCTCCTTAGGCGCTGGTTCTTCATGAATCACGTACTTAAAAACCCTTCTCCCAGGGTCTGATTCTGCACACACCATCCTCCCAGGATTGACATTTTTGTTTAAATCAGTATTGATGTTCAATTATTGTTAACGTGTAAATATTCCTGCAGAGACAACACAAATACTGTTTTTCTTTATTAGATTAGAAGTTTTTTTCTAATACTTTCTTTTAATTCTGTCATATTCCATTATCATAGCCTCAGTATTTTTCAAATGTATCATTTTGTTGGTCACACTATTTGAGCTCCTTTTACTGCATTTCCCGGGCCAGTCTTTGTCCTTAGCCTGATTTTTTTTTTTTTTTTAGGATTTTTCCTATGCTCTGCTCTTGGCCTAAAGGCCTTTTCCCCAGATCTTTACTTTTTTTTTTTTTGAGAGTTCAGCTAAATGTAAAATTCCCTAGACAGGTTTCTCTGACAATCCTAGTTAAGTAGATGACCCATCCTTAAAACATCTCCGTTACTTCCCTATCTGTTCTGTTTGTTTTTGCATGATTCTCTTTATAGCACATAGCTCAATTTGAAATCACCTTACTTGATTTGTGGGTTTTGTTGTTTTGTTTTTGCCTGTATCCATCTCAACCTCTACCAGTGAGTGAGGGTTTGCTTTTGGCTTTTCATCACTCTTTCTCAAATATCTGGGACAATGACTGGTATGAAGAAGGTATGGAAAACCTATTTGCTAAATGAATGAATGAACTGAAAGTGTAATGAAAAGTGAGATCAGGCAGGAAACAGCTTCAAGCTGCCTAAAGGCACTGAAACGGAGCGAACAAATGAAAGTAGCCAATACTACTGTAGTCCCCTTTATCTGAGGGGGATGCCTTCCAAGACCCCCAGTGGATCCTAAAACCACAGATAGTACTGATCGAACCCGATAGCTGTCAGTCAGAGCACATTTCTGTTCATGTGTTCCACCCACAAATACATTGCCGTTTCCATCATAACTAAGCACTCAATCATGCCCTGTGGCCATAATTTTTGCAGCTTAAGATGCAACAGCAAAACTAGCACAGTTGTTTTTCCTTCTTCACAATTTCACAGATAGAAGATTCGTTCTTGCTATACATCTTAGCAACCTCAGTGTATGATGTTTTTTCTTATTAAGTTGAAAACTCATCTTTCCACTTGAAGGAGGCACTTTAGGGCTGCCCTTTGGCATATCTGAATTGCCAGCATCACTTCTTTGCACTTTGGGTCCGTGATTCAATAAGACAAGGATGACTTGAACACAAGCATTCTGATACTGCAACAGTGGATCACTGAGAAGCTGCTAAGTGACTAACAGCACGTAGCATAGATGGTGTAGATATGCTGGACAAAGCGATGGTTCCTGGCCTAGGCAAGGTGGTGAGAGAGTTCATCATGCTACTCAATAGCATGTGATTTAAAGCTTATGAATTGTTTGTTTCTGGAATTTTCTATTTCATATTTTTGGACCACAGTTGACCACGGGCAGCTGAAACTGTGGATAGTGAAACTGGATAAGGAGTGACTACTGTATTCCAGGGTAATTTATAAAATACAAATCTGCCTAAAGTTCTTCACTGGCGGGACTTTCTCTTAGGGCAAAGTCCGAACTCCTTTATGCAGCCCACAAGGTTCCTAGGATGAGGACCCTGTCTACTTCTCCTGCCTGATGACCAACCATTCTCCCTTAGTTTCCTTCCTCCAACTCTTCTGGTCATTTTTCAACAACTCACATGTGGCCATGATCATTGTTTCTTGGTGGCTTCATGCATCCCATCCTTTGGTCCAGAACACTCTCCGTGTTCTTTCTGCCAAGCTCTTTTCCTGGACTTGCTTCAGGCCTCAAATTAAATGTCCCTTCTTCAGGGAGGGTTTTGTGATTCCCCAGACTAGCTTAAGCCCTCCCCCCTCCCATTCTGTAATAAGCTGTCACAACACTAGCATTTCCTTTGTATTCAGTATGTTTGGCTCTATTTTTCTCTCTGAGCTTTGCTCAGTGGGAATCTTATTACCAAGGAAGTTACTCCGTGCATAATTATTTCTATTTTTCTCTCTGGAGTTTCATTAGGTATAGTCTGAAGATAGCCTAGATTAAGGTCATGTGAGATTTTTATTTTTAAAACATTAGATTCTTGAGCCATACCTCCAGAACTGCTGTATCAGAAACTCTTGAAGTGGAAACAATGAAATTGTATCTATAGCTGGCTCTCCAGCTTCTGCTTTGCAAGTTGGAGAACCACTACCCTAGTAATATCTGGTATACTAGAGTCTATATATACCTTACTCCATCATTAAAGTCTTTCATGGTGCCTGCTTATGCCAATAAATATGGAAAAAATAAGTCCCTTGGCCATAATACCTACATCATAGAGAAGAAGAGACAGAGTCTGGGTCTAAGTATGGGTGAGTGATAGGACTTGGATATACGAAAAGAGGGTCAGATATAATACATGGTTCTCAATAAAAGAATCTGTGAGGGCTCTTCATTTGTAAGAGACGGGAACCAAACAGGCTTCAGCCAGAGAAGAATTTGCTGGATGATGTAGTTAAAGTATTTAGGTATGTGTTTGGCTTTAGGCATGAATGGATGCAGAGGCTCAAAGGCTGTTACCTATCAGATTCAGTCACTTCCCTTTCTTGCTTGTTATTAAATCCCTATTTCTTATTTGATGAAGGCTTTACTCTGATGGTGCAATTGTTACTAGCAGCTTTTTCTTGTATAGATTAACATCATTCAGCTCAGTGATCTTAGCAGATGAAGAATGCCTTCTTCTTTTTTTTTTTTTTTTTTTGAGATGGAATCTCAGTGTGTAACCCACACTAGAGTGCAATGGTGCGATCTTGGCTCACTGCAACCTCCGCCTCCCGGGTTCGAGTGATTCTCCTGCCTCAGCCTCCCGAATAGCTGGAATTACAGGCATGTACCACCATGCCTGGCTAATTTTGTACTTTTAGTAGAGACGGGGTTTTACCATATTGGTCAGGCTTGTCTCGAACTCCTGACCTCAGGTGATCTGCACACCTTGGCCTCCCAAAGAATGCCTCTTAAGGATTAACTCCAATGCAAGTCCTGATACAGAGTTTATTTGACCAATGTAGTCATCCGATCATTCCTAAGTCAAACACTGGGGCAGTCTAGGGGGTGGAATTAATTGACCACACCTGAAAAATGTACTCATTCCTTTAATGGTGGAGAGTAGAAGGTAGTAGAGTCAGATCTAACCGATCCATATGGATTGAAAGGAGGGCTGGGTTTTCACAGGAAAATTGAGAATATACCAAATATCTATTATTGAAAATTCATCCTATCAACCACTACTTATGATTCCTATGCCATATGCCAGACTGGCTCATGCACTAAGCATATAGCAAGACAGTGCAAATCACACTCTAAGCCTGTGTTCTTTTAGAGCTTATCTGCCAGGAAGGCAGATAATTCAATTACAATTACAGTAAAATTGGGTGAATGTTATAACAGAAGGAACACAGAGGATTACAGAGAGCTCTTATTTAGGCTACAGATTCAAGTAAGGTGCCCTGGAAAGAGCGAACTTGGGGCAGACTCCTTAAGATTGATTAGGAATTAGTCGGAATTAGAGGGTAGGAGGGTTCTAGGCAGAGAAACTATTCTATAGAGGAGAGATCATACCATGTCTGAAGGTCTGAAATAAGTGCAGCATGAAGTAGAGAATGGTCCTTTTTGCTTTTTCTCTTTTTTTTTTTTTTTTTTTGAGATGGAGTCTCACTCTGTTGCCCAGGCTGGAGTGCAGTGGCGTGATCTTGGTTCACTGCAACCTCTGCCTCCCGGATTCAAGAGATTCTCCTGCCTCAGCTTCCTGAGCAGCTGGAAATACAGGTGCCCGCCATCATGCCTGGCTAATTTTTGTATTTTTAGTAGAGATGGTGTTTCACCATATTGGCCAGGCTGGTCTCAAACTCCTGACCTCAGGTGACCTGCCCGCCTTGGCCTCCCAAAGTGCTGGAATTACAAACATGAGCAACCACATCTGGCCAATGGTCCTCTATCCCTGGTCTGAACCCCTACTAAGTAGCCTTCGTGTGGTTCCAGCTTTCCCCCACAGTCCTGGCTTATGGGTTCTGGTAATACTATCTCTGCTCTGTGCCCCTGCAGTTCTAGGTGTGCTCATAACTTCTAGCTGTGGCTAAATGTCTGGGTTGCTTAACTATTCTTCTTTTGGCTTTTCAGTTCTTCCATGACTGTGTAACCAGTTCTCTGCATTAAATGGCCACTGTTTGAAATACCTGGAGTGGTTTTCTACTTTTTTAATAGGACTATAGCAATTTAAAACCATGTGTGGTTACCTTATTTCACTGTTGGTTTGGGGACAAAAGCCTATTAACCTGGATTCAAGACACAAGAAGAAGAATCTGTCTCTAGTTTGTCTAGTTTTCATGTCTGGTTTTTCAAAATTTCTTAATTGATGTGCTAGAGTTCTTTATATATTGATATCCTGATACCAATTTTTTGTCTATTGTATATGTAGCAAATATTTTTCAGGATCTGTTGACTCCTTTTTTATTCATTTTTTGATGTCTAAAATTTTAAAAATACTTAAGTAAAATCATATCTAGTTACTTTATGTAATTAAATCTAAAAAAACACAAATAATATACTCATATTTTTCCAATAATTTATGCATTTATTTAATGTTGAATCATTTATACATCTAGAACATACTGTTATACTGAATCAGATAGAGACCTAGTTTATGTTCTCCACAACCCTTGCCAAAGGGTTAGTTAGAATTATTTGTCACCCTTACATATTGTTAAGAGTTGACAAGAGTGATAATAACTCTTATTCTTATTCTACTACTGTACATTTAAGCCAAATTTCTTTATCCGAGTTCCTTAAGGTTTGCATTATAGTATGTTTTTGTGTTCTTGACATTTAACAATAGAAGAACATTTTTTTGAATGTTTTCCATATCTTTCAAAAAACTGGCCAAATATATCGTATAGAAATCATATTAGATACTAAGACACACAGGAGATAAGTATTTTCTTGAATTTAATTTAAAATGTTTACTTATCTAATTATATTTACGGCAGATTGACTGGAATGAATTCTCCTCTCAGAATATAAAAACCATGTTGCACAATATACTATTTGGCCAAAAACGTGCACATATTTAGCTCTATGTTATTTGGCATCTAAAAAGCCTTTCCCTTTAGGAGCTTAAAAAGCACGTATTCCTTCTGTTTCCTTAAGAAAGACTTGGTTCAGGTTATCCTAGTTGTCATGATTGCTCTTCAACTTTCCCCCTCAGATGAAATGAATTTGGAGGACACAAATAATGAGAGTAATTAAGTTCCTTAGGATACCAGTTTCACCATAAAGCATAGTATGAAAGCTCAGAGGTAGATGTTTTTATAAATCTAAGTAGAAGTTTGTTTAGGCTTGCCTTTTAGATAAATAATTCAATGTAAAGAAGTATGGGAGTAATTCTTGAGCTCAGTATCATTCAGGTCCATTTAACAACTTTATATCTCTAGAATGCATTAATTCATTCAATCAACAAATCAATAAATTTTATGCTAAAAATATCAAGTGCTAGAGATTCATGAGTGAACAAGATATACATGGTCCCTGTCTCCAAGAAATTCCAGTCTGCTGAAAGAAATGGTCTGTTATTAATGTGATGGGGGTAATTAGAATTTTTAATTTAGCACACATGGGGAGCACATTTTATCTCGTTTGGGTAGGTCAGGGAATACATCTCAGAAGAATTCTAACTGGAAATCTAAAAAACACAATAAAGGGCCGGGTGCGGTGGCTCACGCCTGTAATCCCAGCACTTTGGGAGGCTGAGGCGGTTGGATCACGAGGTCAGGAGGCCGAGACCATCCTGGCTAACACGGTGAAACCCCGGCTCTACTAAAAATACAGAAAACTAGCCGGGCGAGGTGGCGGGCGCCTGTAGTCCCAGCTACTCGGGAGGCTGAGGCATGAGAATGGTGTGAACCCGGGAGGCGGAGGTTGCAGTGAGCAGAGATCCGACCACTACACTCCAGCCTGGGAGACAGAGCGAGACTCTGTCTCAAAAAAACAAAACAAAACAAAACACACACAATAATGAGGGGGAAATATATGTTCTAAGGCAAAGAAACAGCATAAAACAAAGGCCTTAGGAAGAAAGCCTATGGGGGGCAGTAAGAGAACTTCAAATAGAGATAATGACTTGAAGACAGAGGATGATGGGGCTGAAAAGATGACCATAAACTCCAGTAAGTCAAATATTTGTCCCTAGGCCAGTAGGTAGGGCCATAACCATAGGGTAGAACACAATCAGATTTGCTTTTTGCTGACTTCAGCTGATGAATGAATTGAAAAGGGAAGGCAAGAAGGGAGGCAGGAAGACCAGTTAAGAGGCACAACTGGGGTTGTATTATACCCAAATGAAAAGTAGACAGATTCAAGGGAGTTTAAAGAAATAGAATATGCAGGACTTGATGACACATTGGACGTGAGGAAAAGGGAAGCGCGCAGGCTGACTTTAGGTTTCAGTGCTATGAAAGATCGAATATAATGTAATTAACTAATATGACAACCCCAGAAGAAATAACAGATTTGGGGGAAGAGGTGCTGAATTCAGTTTTGCGCAGGTTTAATCCAAGGTACCTATGGGATATCCAAGATACAGAGTAAAGATTAGGGTACTGGATCTAGAACTCAAAGACTGAGGTGTGGATTTTTGATTCAGCAGTTTATAAATAGAGAATGATATGAAAATCATAGATTTTTAATTGTACATCTGATTGTCCACTAAGGCGGGAAGGTACAATTACTGAGCAAATAGAACTAAGCCTTGCCACCATTTGACTCATTATGCAGTACAGGTAGGGCCAGTAGTGTTTGCACATGAACAATTTCACCTATGAATTTTAAATTTTATTTTAAAAAATGTATATTGGGGCTAGGCATGGTGGCTCACACCTGTAATCCCAGAACTTTGGGAGGCCAAGGCGGGCGGATCACCTGAGGCCAGCCTGGCCAACATGGTGAAAACCCATCTCTACTTAAAAATAAAAAATTAGCCAGGCGTGGTGGTGGGTACCTGTAATCCCAGCTACTCAGGAGGCTGAGGCAGGAGAATCACTTGAACTGGGGAGACGGAGGTTGCAGTCAGCTGAGATCGAACCACTGCACTCCAGACTGGGTGACAGAGCAAGACTATGTCTCAAAAAAAAATTATATCGGATATTGACAAGTTATGATTGTATATATGGGGTAAAAGGGATTGTATATATTTATGGGGTAAAAATGATGCTATAATATATGTATACCATGTGTTGTCTAATTGAAACACTGCATCCTTTGATTGACATCTCCCCATTTCCCTCACTCCCAGCCTCTGTTAACCACAATTCTGCTTTCGAATGCCTTAGATTCCACATGTAAGTAAGAACATGCAATGTTTGTCTTTCCATGCCTGGTTTATTTCACTTGGCACAATGTCCTCCAGTTTCACCTATGTTGTTGGAAATGGCATAATTTCTCTTTTGTTAAGGCTGAATAGTAGTCCATGGTATATATACAACATTTTCTTTATCTGATTATGAGACATTTAGGTTGGTTCCTTAACTTGCCTATTGTGAATCATGCTGTAATGAACACGAAAGGGCAGACTTCTCTTTGACATATTGATTTCAAATTCTCTGGATATACACTGGGAAGTGGGGGGATTGCTGGTTCATATGGTAATTCTGTTATTATTTTTTGAGGACAGTTTGTACTGTTTTGCATAATACTGTGTTAATTTACATTTCCACCAACAGTGTACAAGGGTTCCCTTTTCTCCACATCCTCACCAAAACTTGTTATCTTTCATCTTTTTAATAATAGTCATTTCGACAGATGTGAGGTGATATCTCACTGTAGTTTTAATTTGCATTTTCCTAATGATAGGAATGTTGAGCATCTTTTCAGATATCTGTTGGCTATTTGTAAGTCTTGTTTAGAGACTATCTTTTTCATTTCTGGCAGAGTACTCCAAACATCTTTTCTTATGTCTTTTCTCATTTTTTTTAAGTTGGGTTATTTATTTTCTTGCTATTAAGTTGAGTTTCTTACGTATTTTGGATATTAACTCCTTATCAGATGTATGGTTTACAAATACTTTCTCCCATTCTATAGGTTGCCTCTTCACTCTATTGTTTTCTTTGCTGTGTGGATGTTACTGAGTTTGATATAATTCCATTTGTCTATTTTTGGTTTTGTTGCCTGAGATTTTGGGGTCAAACACAAAAAAATAATTGTCTAACGTTGTATAGTTTTCTTTCTGTTTTCTTCTATTAGTTTTACGGTTTCAGATCTTATGTTTAAGTCTTTAATCCATTTTGAGTTGATTTTTGTACAGATGCTTCTTTACCTATGATGGGGTTATTATATCTCAAACCCATCATAAATTGAAAATATTGTAAGTAAAAAATGCATTCATTACACCTATTCTAGTAAACATCAAAACTTAGCCTAGCCTTCCTTAAACATGCTCAGGAGGCTGGGTGCGATGGCTTATGCCTGTGATCCCAGCACTTTGAGAGGCCAAGGCAGGCGAATTACCTGAGGTCAGGACTTCTGAGAGCAGCCTCGCCAATGTGGTAAAACCCAATCTCTACTAAAAATACAAAAATGTACCCAGGCATAGTGGCACACACCTGTAATCCCAGCTACTTGGGAGGCTGAGGCAGGAGAATCACCTGAACCCAGGAGGCAGAGGTTGTAGTGAGCCGAGATTGCACCATTGCACTCTAGCCTGGATAACAGAGCAAGACTCCATCTTGAAAAACAAAAAAAAACATGCTCAAGATACTTATATTAACCTACACTTGAGCAAAACTGTCTAACAGAAAGCCTGTTTTATAGGTAAAGTGTTGAATATCTCATGTGATTTGTTGGATACTACATTGGAAATGAAAATAGGACTGGCTTGCTGTTGCCCAGCACTGCAAGAGAGTATCATGCTGCATATCACTAGCCTGGGAAAAGATCAAAATTCAAAGTATGATTTCTACGTGCTTTTGCACTATCACAAAGTCAAAAAAATAAATCAAAATCAAACCAATGTAAGTCAGGGACCATGTGTATATGGTGTGAGATAAAGTTCTAATTTCATTCTTCATGTTGCTGTTCAGTTTTTCTGACACTGTTTATTGAAGATCCTTTCAATAAATGACTTTTTCTCACTGTGTATTCTTGGCATCTTTGTGGAAAAGCAATTGACCTTAAATATGTGGGTTGATTTTTGAGATCTTTATTTTGTTCCACTGGTCAGTATATCTATGTTTATGCCAGTATCATTCTGTTTTAACTATGATAGCTCTGTAATATAATTTGAAGTTATTGTCTGTGCATTCTTAGAAGTGCCATATTTTAGCCACATCTGCATATATTTAAATTTGAATATATTCTCAAGGAAAAAAATTTTTTTGAAAATCTGTTTTGTTCAGTGATATACCCAAGACACGGAAGACTCTTTGACACATAGTAGACACTTAACAAATATTTGATGACTCAATGAATAAAATTCTATACAAAAAACAGCACAAAATAGTATCCAGGTTCTTAATAAATTCAGTTGATGACTGCTTCTTTTATTACATTTTTAAAATGTCTAAAATTCATATCTAAAAGGTACAAATCTTAAACAAAAAAGTCTCAGAACCTAAGGCACAGAGCCCTAAGTTCTAATTATTGCACCAGGTTTTACACTGGCCAAGAATACCCTCAGCCTCTCTTCTCATGTTGAGATTCCTATGAAAAGAGAGAATAGATTATGTTGTTTTCCCACTAGCTCATGTGAGGTTTCCACTGTGTTTTTCCATGTAGCCAACTTTCCAGATTTTATCCTTTGTAATCTTTGCTTCCACTTCTCCTTCCTTGTCTTCAGTGAAAACTGTTCTTTTCCATACAAATTTCAGATTGTGACTTTTACATAAGATATTCCCATTCAGATGTCTTTTCTCAGCCTGTTGTAGCCTCCTGCCCTTTGTTTGAAAAGAGTGAAACATCATGAACTTTACTTTTTGACCTTTGAGCATTCATAGGGGAGACAGGAGAGAGGCGGTACAGAGGCCTGGGAGAATGCCTGCCTATAAGCGGCTGTCATGGTTTGAGCCTCTAAAAGGGCAAGCCTGTTGCTAAGGAAACTGCTGCTCTAGGAGGGCTAAACACACAGTAAAATAGCAGGAAAGGAAGGCACAAATAAGTCAGATGCTTGGGGGAGGGGGTGGCAGGAGGCAACCTAAGAACTTTAAACCTTTATTGCTAGGAACATATCGAAGGCTCTAGTGAGGAGAAAATCAAGTGTCTATATCCCTTCCTAGAATATAGCTGAAATTTAAAGGAAGCCTAGACTTCATGTGTATGTCATTTTGCTTAGCACACAAGCAGAAAAACAGTGTCTGTCAATACTTCATTAATATTTAGAAAGTATATAGCAATTTTCCAAATTTAATCATGTTCATTTGTAATATTCAGTATCATAAGAACACATTCGTAATACTCAATCATCTGATTTTGTAGTCAACGCTTAACGTAGCAGTATTCCATTTTGTAAATATATAAAAATTTGTCCTAAAAAATGACCTATTGGGTACTGTGCTCACTTCCTCCGTAACAGGATCATTCATACTCAAAATCTTAGCATCACACAATATATCCATGTGAAAAGACCTGCGTATGTACCTCATGAGTCTAGAAAAGTTGAAATTGTAAAAAAAAAAAACAAACCATTCATCTGTGGACATCTAGATTGTTCTACTTTTTCAATAAAGCTGCTTATAGACATTTATGTTTAAGTATTTTTGTGGACATATGTTTTCATTACTCTTGCATAATTATCTAGAAGTTGACATGCTGGCTGATATGGAAAGTGTATGTTTAACTTTATAAGAAATAGCTAAACTGTTTCCCAAAGTTGTTATACTGTTTTACAGCCTAACCTGCAATGAATAAGAATTTTAGTTACTTCACGTTCTCCTCAGTGCTGAGTACTGTGATTTGAAAATTTTACCCATTTTGTTGGGGGTGTGGTATGGTTAGGCTTTGTGTTCCCACCCACATCTCATCTTGAATTGTAATACCCATAATCTCCATATGTCAAGGGAGAGAGACCAGGTGAAGATAGTTGAATCATGGGACCAGTTTTCTCCATGCTGTTGTCATGATAGTGCGTTCTCATGAGATACAGTATGATGGTTTTATAAAGGGCTCTTCCTTTCACTTGGTACTTCTCCTTCCTCTTACCTTGTGAAGAAGGTGCCTTGTTTCCCCTTCGCCTTCCACCATGATTATAAGTTTTCTGAGGCCCTCCCAGCCATTGGTGAACTGTGAGTCAATTAAACCTCTTTCCTTTCTAAATTACCCAGCCTCAGGCAGTTCTTTATAGTGGTATGAAAACGAGTTAATACAGAGTGTAATATTACATTATGGTTTTAATTTGAATTTTCATGATGTCTAATGATTTTCCTGTGGTTATTGGCAATTTACATATTTTCTTTTGTGAGTTATCTGTTCAAATCTTTGCTCATTTTTAAATTGGGGTTTTGACTTTGGGGGGCCAAGATGGCCCATTAGAAGCAGTGACAATTGGAGGCTCCCATCAAGAAGAATCATAACAGCATGCAAGTCCTGCACCGGCAACTGAGGTATCCAGGTTCTGTCATCAGAACTGACTAGGCATCTGGCATGACCCATGGAGAAGTGAAGAAGAGCAGTGTGGTGCGGCAGCCCACCTGAAAGCCATGCCGGGCAGGGGATCCCACAACCCCCAGCCAGGGGAGGTGGTGAGTGAGCGTGCTACCCAGCCTGTGAAAGCATGCTTTTTCCATTGAACTGTGCAACCCACGGATCAGAATATCCCACTCACAAGACCATGCCACAGGGGCCTAGGATCCCAGCGACTGAGCTATGCAGATTCTCAGTAGCCACCAAGCTAGAATAGTTTTAAACCTTCAGAGCTCCCAGGGGGAGGGGCAACCAGCACCAGAGCTGCAGCTGCCTGAGCTCTAAGCTGTTTGAGCTCCTTGGGGGAGGGGTGACAGCTAACACTGGGACCCATAGCTGCCTAACAAACTGAGTTCCCAGGGTCAGGGAAGGGCAGCAGCCATCTCTATAGCTTCAGGCTGTGCTTTTTTCCTGCTGGAACTAGAAAGGCTGGACAGCATGGTCACAAGAGGTATCCCCCACAGCCCAACACACCGGCTGTGGGAGACTGTGGAGAGTGCCTCTTCAGGCCTGGACCTGACCCATCCCTTCTTCACTGGGTGGGGCTTCCTGCAGGAATTCCAATAACTCCAGCCAGGGGCTCAGGGAAAGAACTCTGATCTCTCTGGGCCTGAGCCGCTAGGGGTAGGGGCAGGCACAGTCTCCATGGACCAGCAGACTTAGTCTTACCTCCAGCTAGTTCTGAGGAATCCAGGCAGCCCGGATGAGTGGGTTTCCCCCCAGCAAAGCATATCCCCTTCACCAAAGGACAAAGTGCTTTGTTACATGGGTCCTGCTCCCTGTGCCACCCAACTGAATGAGATCTTCCAACTGGTTGTCAGATACCCTATATAGGAGCATTTCTACTGACATCAGGTGGGTGCCCCTCGAGGTCAGAGATCCCAGCGAAAGAAGCAGGCATCCATCTTTGCTGTTCTCTAGCCTCCTTGAGTGACATCTCCAGGTGCAGGAGTAAACCAGATGAATAGGGAGTGAGGTGAACCCCCAGCAAACCACAGCAGTCCTACAGAGAAGGACCTGACCATTGCATTGCAAGGAAAACAAAAAAAGCAACAACAAACAGCATCAAGATAAAGGCCCCACCAAAAAAAAAAAAACCCATTCCAAGTGTCAGCAGCCTCAAAGATCAATACTAGACAAACTCATGAAGATGCGAATCAATGAAAAAATGCTGAAAACCCACAAGGCCAGAGTGCCTCCTCTTCTCCAGATGATTGCAACACCTCTCCGGCAAGGGCATAGAACCAGAGGGAGAATGAGATGGATGAATTGGTAGAAGTAGGCTTCAGAAGGTGGGTAATAACAAATGCTGCTGAGCTAAAGGAGCATGTTCTAACCCATTGCAAAGAAACTAAGAACCTTGATAAAATGTTACAGGAGCTGCTAATTAGAATAACTAACTTAGAGAGGAACGTAAATTACCTGATGGAGCTGAAAAACATAGCATGACCAAGCAGAAGAAAGGATATCAGAGTTTGAAGACCATTTTGCTGAAATAAGACATGCAGATAAGATTAGAAAAAAAAGAAAAGGAACAAACAAAACCTCTGAGAAATATGGTAGTATGTAAAAAGACCAAACCTATGACTGATTGGAGCACCTGAAAGAGACAGGAAGAATAGAACTAAGGTGGAAAACACACTTGAGGATATTATCCAGGAGAACTTCCCCAACCTAGCAAGACAGGCCAACATTCAAATTCAGGAAATACAGAGAATGCCACTACGATGCTCCATGAGAATATCAACCCCAAGACCCATAATCATCAGGGTCTCCAAGGTCAAAATGAAGGAAAAAATGTTAAGGGCAGCCAGAGAGAAAGGCCAGGTCACCTACAAAGTGAAGCCCATCAGACTAACAGCAGACCTCTCAGCAGAAACCCTACAAGCCAAAAGACAGTGGGGGGCCAATATTCTACAATCTTAAAATAATTTTCAAACCAGAATTTCATATCCAGCCAAACTAAGCTTCATAAGTGAAGAAGAAATAAAATCCTTTCAAGACAAGCAAATGCTGAGGGATTTCATCACCACCGGGCCTGCCTTGCAAGAGATCCTGAAGGAAGCACAAAATATGGAAAGGAAAAACTGGTACCAGCCACTGCAAAAACACTCCAAAATATAAAGACCAATGACACTATGAAGAAACTGAATCAACTAGTGGGCCAAATAACTGGATAGCATCATGATGACAGGATCACATTCACATACGACAATATTAACCTTAAATGTAAATGGGCTAAATGTCCCAAGTAAAAGACACAGATTAGCAAATTGGCTATCAGTGTGCTGTAATCAGACCCATCTCATGTGCAAATACATATATAGGCTCAAAATAAACAGATGGAGGAAAATTCACCAATGGAAAGGAAAAAACAAAAAAACAAAAAAAACCAAAGATCAAAAAAGACAAAGAAGGGCATTACATAATGGTAAAGGGATCAACTCAACAAGAAGAGCTAACTATCCTAAATATATATGTACCCAGTACAGGAGCATCCAGATTCATAAAACAAGTTATTAGGGACCTACAAAGAGACTTAGAGTCCCTCACAATAATAGTGGGAGACTTTAACTGCACTGCCAATATTAGATCAATGAGACAGAAAATTAACAAGGATATTCAGGAGTTGAACTCAGCTCTGGATCAAGTGGACCTAATAGATATTTACAGAGCTCTCTACCCCAAATCAACAGAATATACATTCTTCTTAGTGCCACATGACACTTATTCTAAAATTGATCACATAAGTGGAAGGAAAACACTCCTCAGCAAATACAAAAGAACTGAAATCATAACAGTTTTTCAGACCACAGTGCAATCAAATTAGAAGTCACGATTAAGAAACTCAAAACCACACAACTACGTGGAAATTGAACAACATGTTCCTGAATGACTCCTGGGTAAATAATGAAATTAAGACATAAATCAAGAAGTTATTTGAAACCAATGAGAACAATGAGACAATGTACCAGAATCTCTGGGACATAGCTAAAGCAGTGTTAAGAGGGAAATTTATAGCATTAAATGCTCACATCAGAATGCCAGAAAGATCTCAAATTGACACCCTAATATCACAATTAAAACAGCTAGAGGAGCAAGAGTAAACACATGCAAAAGCTAGCAGAAGATAAGAAATAACTAAGAGCAGAACTGAAGGAGATAGAGATAGGAAAACCCTTCAAAAAATCAATGAATCCAGGAGCTGCTTTTTGGAAAAATTAACAACATAGATTACTAGCTAGACTAATAGAGAATAATTCAAATAGACACAATAGAAAATGATAAAGAGGATATCACCACTGACCCCACAAAATAAAGAACTTTATACAAATAAACTAGAAAACCTAGAAGAAAGGAATAAATTCCTGGACACATACACCCTCTCGAGACTAAACCAGTAAGAAGTTGAATCCCTGAATAGACCAATAACAAGTTCCAAAATTGAGGCAATAATTAATAGCTTGCCAACCAAAAAACACCCATGAACAGATGGATTCACAGCCGAATTCTTCCAAAGATACAAAGAGAGCTGGTACCATTCCTTCTGAAACTATTCCAAGCAATTAAAAAGGAGGGACTCCTCCCTAACTCATTTTATGAGGCCAAACATCATCCCAATACCAAAACCTGGCAGAGACATAGCAACAAAAAAACTTCAGGCCAATATCCCTGATGAATGACAATGCAAAAATCCTCAACAAAATATTGGCAAACTGAATCCAGCAGCACATCAAAAAGCTTATACACAGTTATCAAGTCAGCTTCAACCCTGGGATGCAAGGCTGGTTTAACATAGGCAAATCAATACACGTAGTCCATCACATAAACAGAACCAATGATAAAAATCACATGATCATCTCAATAGATGCAGAAAAGGCCTTTGATAAAATTCAACACCCCTTCATGTTAAAAGCTCTCAATAAACTAGGTATTTATGGAACATATCTCAAAATAACAGCCATTTATGACAAACCAATAGCCGATATCATAATGGGCAAAAGTTTGAAGCATTCCCTTTGGAAACCAGCACAAGACAAGGATATGTTCTCTCTCACCACTCCTATTCACTATAGTATTGGAATTTCTGGCCAGGGCAATCAGGCAAGAGAAAGAAAGGATATTCAAGTAGAAAGAAAGAAGTCAAATTGTGTCTCTTTGCAGATGACATGATTATTTAGAAAACCCCATCATCTCAGCCCAAAAACTCCTTAAGCGGATATGCAACTTCAACAAAATCTTAGTATACAAAATTAGTGTGCAAAAACCACAACTTCTATACACCAACAAGTGACAAGCAGACAGCCAAATCATGAGTGAACCCCCATTCACAATTGCTACAAAGAGAATAACATACATAGGAATAGAACTTAAAAGGGGACGTGAAAGATCTCTTCAAGGAGAACTACAAACCACTGGTCAAGGAAATAAGAGAGGACACAAACAAATGGAAAGACATTCCATGCTCATGGATAGCAAGAATCAATATCATGAGAATGGCCATACTGCCCAAAGTAATTTATAGATTCAGTGCTATTCCCATCAAATTACCATTGACATTCTTCATAGAATTAGAAAAAAACAGTTTAAATATCATATGGAACCAAAAAAGAGCCCATACAGCCAAGATAATCCTAAGCAAAAGGAACAAAAATGGAGGCATCATGCCACTTGACTTCAAACTACACTACAAGGCTACAGTAATCAAAACAGCACGGTACTGGTACCAAAACAGACGTATAGACCAATGGAACAGAATAGAGACCTCAGAAATAACACCACACGTCTACAACCATATGATCTTTGAAAAACCAGGAAAAAGAAATGAGGAAAGGATTCCCTATTTAATAAATGGTGCTGGGAAAACTGGTTAGCCATATGAAGAAAACTGAAACTGGACCCCTTCCTTACATCTTATACAAAAATTAACTCAAGATGGATTAAAGACTTAAATGTAAAACCCCAAACCATCAAAACCCTAGAAGAAAACCTAGGCAATACCATTCAGGACATAGGCATGGCTAAAGACTTCATGACAAAAACACCAAAGGCAATGGCAACAATGACCAAAATTGACAAATGGGATCTAATTAAAGAGCTTCTTCACAGCAAAATAAACTATCATCAGAGTGAACAGGCAACCTACAGAATGGAAGAAAATTTTTGCAAGCTACCTGTTTGACAAAGATCTAATATCCAGAATCTACAAGGAACTTAAACAAATTTACAAGAAAACAACAACCCCATCACAAAGTAGGCAAAGGATATGAACAGACACTTCTCAAAAGAAGACATTTATGCTGCCAACAAACATATGAAATCTCAACATCACTGATAAATTAGAGAAATGCAAGTCAAAACCACAATGAGATAGCATTTCATGCCAGTCAGAATGGTGATTATTAAAAAGTCAAGAAACAATAGATGCTGGTGAGGCTGTGGAGAAATAGGAATGCTTTTACACTGTTGGTGGGAATAAAAATTGGTTCAACCATTGTGGAAAACAGTGTGGAAATTCCTCAAGGATCTAGAACCAGAAATACCATTTGGCCCAGCAATCCCATTTCCTGGGTCAGAGGAAAATAAATCATTCTACTGTAAAGACACATGCACCCGTATGTTCATTGCAGCACTATTTACAGTTGCAAAAACATGGAACCAACTCAAATGCTGATCAATGATAGACTAAATAAAGAAAATGTGGTACATATACACCAATAAATACTATGCAGCCATAAAAAGGAATGAGATCATGTCCTTTGCAGTGACATGGATGGAGCTGGAAGCCATCATCCTCAGCTAACTAACACAGGAACAGAAAACCAAACACCGCATGTTCTCACTCACAAGTGGGAGTTGAACAATGAGAACACGGGGACACAAGGAGAGGAACAACACACACTGGGGCCAGTTGAGGGGTGGGGGACAAGGGGAGGGAGAACCTTAGGACAAATAGCTAATGCACGTGGGACTTAGATGACGAGTTGATAGGTGCAGGAAACCATGATGGCACACATATACCTGTGTAACAAACCTACATGTTCTGCACTTGTATCCTGGAACTTAAAGTAGAATAAAAATAAAAAATAAATAAAATAAAATTGAGGTTTTGTCTTTATTTTTTCTGAGTTGTAAGAATTCTATGTATTTTCTGGTTAAAAGTTCTTTGTCAGACATACGCATTAACAAATTTTACACCAACTTCTGGCTTGTGTGTATTTTCTTTAACAATACCTTTGAGAAAGTGGATGTTTTAAATTTTGATAAACACATTTAATTTTTTTTATAATGTGGGCTTTTGTATCCTATCTAAAAATCTTTGTCTACTTCCAATGTTGCAAACAATTTTTTATCTGTTTTCTCCTAGAAGTTTTGCAATTTTAGCCTTTACATCTAACTCTATGATCCATCTTAAGGTAATTTGTACACATGGAGTAAAGGAAGGGTCAAAGTTACTTATGCATTTTTTTTCACGTAGATATTTAGTTGTTCTAGCACCATTTGTTAAAAACACTCTTTTTTCCACATTAAATACCTTGGAATTTTTTTTGGCCATAAATAAGCAAATACACATGGATCTATTTCTGTATTTTCTATTTTCTTGATTTATGTTTATTCATTTCTAATGTCACATTGTCTTCACTACTTAACTTTATAAGTATTGAAATCAGGTAGTATGATTCCTTTATCTTTGTTCTTTTTCAAAATTAATTTGGATATTCCAGGTTTTTTGGATGTGCAAGTAAACTTAGAATCTATTTATTTTTAATTTTTGTGGGTACATAGCAGTTGTATATATATTTACTGGGTACATGAGATGTTTTGATACAGGTGTGCAATGTGTAATAATCACTTCATGGGCAAGAGGGTATCCACCCCTCAAGCATTTATCTTTTGAGTTACAAACAAACCAATTATAGTTTTATTATTCAAAATTTATCTAAAATATATGACTTATTTAAAATACAATTAAGTTATTGACTATATTCACCTGTTGTGCTATCAAGTAGTATATCTTATTCTTTCTATTTTTTTGGTACTCATTCAATTTATTAGTATCTTCAAAAAGCTTTCTGGAAATTTTATTGAGATTATTAATCTGAGTAGTTTTGACATCTCAAAATACTGTGTCCTAATGAAACCATGAGCATATTATAGCCTTCCATTTATATAGGTCTTCTTTAATTTCTCATAAATATCTTAGAGTTTTCAGTGAACTGATTTGGTACACATTTCGTTAAATTTCCTATAATTTATTTGTTTTCCTACTGTTTTAAATGGTGTTGCTTTATATTTTAATTTCCAAAACTATTCTCTGTTAGTATAGAGTTAGTATATACTGTTACTATATAGTAAGAGAGTTTCCTTGATCTTACATTCCTAAGCCTTGCTGAATTGTTAGTTCTAGTAGCACTTTTTATGGATTCTTTAGGATTTTCTATGTACAACTAAGTCTTCTACAAATAAAGACATTTTTACTTCTTCCCTTACCATCTTATGTTTTAGATACCTTTCTTGTCTTATTGCACCATTTCATGCTCTTAGTATATTACAGACTATGAATAGTGAGAGTTAACATCCCTTTATTGTGTAAGGTCTTAGGACAAAAATCATCTTTTTATGTTGTAGAGTTTTTGCATGTGTCTTTGATTAAGGTGAACAAGTTCATTTCTGCTGCTGTTATTCTAAAAGTTTAACTATGATTACGTGTTAATTTCTGTTGCATGCCTTTTTTGCTATTTTAAAATGGCTATACGTGTTTTTATTTTATCAGTATAATGAATTGATTTTTTGAATGTTAACCAATTTAATATTCAGTCCACTCACATTGTATTATCATGCTTCTATTTCTGGATTCAATTAGCTATAATTTTGATAAATATTTTTATGTTTGTGAAAAATATTGGTCTATAGTTTTTTTGGATTGTCTATTGATTAAGTTGTCTGTTTTTATTTGACTTTTTTTTAAAAATCAGGATAATGCCTCATAAAATGCCTCAGGGAGTGTTTTCTTCTCCACTGTTTTCTAAGAGAGTTTATGTAGGAATATATTGATATTAAATTTTCCTCTTAAATATTTGATGTAATTCAACAGTTAAGATATTAGAGTCTGGATTTTTTATTATAAAGGTGTTTTAAGTTACCAATTCATTTTAATACATGAAAACGTATTTATATTTTCTGTTTCTTATATCAATTAATTTATCTACTTTACCTTAGTTATACAATTAAATAGCAAAAAATTCATAATATTATTTAAAAAATATCTATAAGGTCTATATTGAATTTTTTTCATTTGTGATACTTTTAGCTCCTGACATCTGTTTTTTCAGTTTCAGTCTACGTAGAAGTTTCTCAATTACAGCTGACCCTTGAACAATGCAGGAGTTTTTATGGTTGTTATTTGGTATATTTTTCTCAATTCTTTTGCTTTGAAAATATCCAAGACTTTAGGTGTAAGAAACCTTTTTTTGCAGGTAACTAGTACTTGAATCTTGTTTAAAAATTCACTGACATTCTCTGTATTTTAATCAATATATTTTAGACTATTCACATTTAAAGTGATTAGTAACACAGTTCAATTAATGTCCACCATGTTTTAATGGTTTTCTGTTAATTGCATTTACTTCTTAGATTTCCTCTTTTTCTGCCTTCTCTGCTATTATTTTATATGATTTCATTTTATCTCTTTTATTAGCTTATTTATCCTTAAAAATAATTTTTAGTGAGCATTTCCCTCTGTTTTATAATATATTTTAAACTAATTTAGATCCATTTTTAGGAAATACTATACTGTTTGACATGTAGTATAGGTAGCTTAGAACAGAGTTATCACAATCTCTTTCTCCCATCCTTTGTGATATTATTTTCACTTATTTATCTGTATGTTTTAATAACCTAGTACATTGTTACAGTTCTTTAAATAGTTATGTTTTAGATCAATTTACAATAAGAAAAGTAAAAATTTTATTTTACCTTTATTTCTTCTTTTATTTGGACCCAATATCTAGTCCATATAATTTTTCTTCTACCTCAAAAACTTGTTTTAACATTTCTTACAAGGTCCTTGTGCAAGAAATGATTTATCTCAGATATTATTTGTCTGAAAAAAATATTTTTCCTTCACTTCTGATGATATTACTCAACATTTTGAGTAATTTTGCTAGATCTAGAAGTTTAGGTTGCTGGCTGTAAAAATATTTTAAATATTTTACCCATTGTTTTTCTTCCTTGCATGTTTCTGATGAAAAATCTACTACAATTTTTTCTTTGTTCTATAGGTAAGTTACTTGGAGAATAGAACTTCATAATGGGGAAGGGACTGGGTATATTTTACAGTGATTACTCTTCCCTTCTCTTTGTGAGAGCCATAAGGAGATCTTTCTGGTAGTGTTCCTGAAACTAAAGCACATGAATGTGGAAGGTGTTCTAACACTGCATTCCCTAGGAATTTCTAAATTGTAACACTAACTCACATGCAAACTCCAGCAACTTGTCAATTTAAGGGTTGATAGCTCCAGCATCTTCCACCATGTGTAAGAGCACATCAGATGTGCCTGTCGTTTTTGAAATTGAGGTGGTGGTTTGTCCTGCAACCTCAGGTCTCTAATGGGTTCAAGAAAAGTAGTTGCTTTTCATTGAGTGCAACATGTTCTTATTGTAAAGACAGCAGTGGTGACTTCTAAGGGCTCTACTTGTTGATGTTGATTCACTGGCTGTCATAGTGAGTCAATGCTTCTGCTGCTATTCACAAGCTTGGGGGATCGTGAATTGCTCCTCTTTCTTGAGTGTCCCATATAATTTTTATTGTTGTACTTTTCCTATTATTTCTAAGATAATCTCTCTAACTTTTCTTTTAACCCATAAATGCAATTTCTGCCATGATTAGCTTTTAATTGTCCTGATTATACTTTTGAAATAAAGTGTTCTTAGTTTTTGTTAAATTTCCAAATAAGTTTCCTGATCTCATAATCTTTCACTTCAATTGTCTCCATCTGTTTAAAATTTTAATCCTTTCTTGAATTTCTTTACAAAAAATAAAGTTGTATTACATGTTATCTTTTTAAAAAACAACTATATAATAAAAGAAATACTAGTTCTAATTTTTCAGAGTGGTCTTTTAGTTAAAAATGCAACATTTTTTATTATGCTTGTCTCATCCTGACAAAGGAGGGTCAAAGCTAGTCTAAGTGCTTATTGAGAGAGTTCTGTCAGAGAGTATGTGATTCATTATTGGAATCTGTTACGTCTAAACTATTTTTTTTGTTTTTAATTTGCTGGAATATAGGTTCAACTGATTATAGAGTAGAAAAGAAGCTTTAATTAGCAATATTCAAGAATGAATCTTTATCTCTGGGATGACGTATTTCTTTAATGTATTTGTAATGACAACTTTGTTTAAATGCCAGGAGTGCTGCTGTTAGGAGATAGCCATGCCACCCACCTATCATATTTCACAAGCAGCCCATCCCATACCTACAGGAAGCTAGATGTGTCCTAAGAGTAGGAATTTTGCTTAGTCAAAACTCTAGTTTCTCTGACACTTCTTTAGGACCTTAGAAATACCAACATTTACCAAAAACAACCATCCCATACATTTATCAGTCTAAATTTAGAAAAGCAAAGATGTTATGCTGGCATTTTATTTCATTTATTTTCCCAGTGGATGTTAAATCCTAACTTATGATTAATCTGAGATTGACCAAGGGAGTAATGTCAGGAAAATGGTGGGGTAAGAGATACCATCCTTTATTCCCTCACACACAAAAAACAATTACACATCTGTCGGCCAATGAAAATAGCCTTGGGAGGGTTCAAGTAAAAACCTGTAGTGGAGAAAAAAGCAGAATAACTGCACAGAAATGATTTTTGGGAAGATTGGCATACCTGAAACACCTGGCAATGGCTAGGAACAAAGAAGAAAGATGGGGGCTATGATTATCAACCATGCAGTGAGTGCCACCATGGTCTCTAGTGGCCTTCTCTGCCAGGGACACTGGAAGCTTTCACTGAGGTAATCAACAGCCATCACTGCTGCAACATAGTGGATAGGGAGATGCTACTGTGCCTCTACTCCAAGAAAAATCCACTGTTGGGCCACCACCAAGCCCCAACCCAGCGTGTGCCTAGGATATCATGGCTTTTCCACATGTGTCTATGTTCCACACCCCAGTTCTGTGGCCGCATACATGTACTTATGCCTCAGACAATGAAGCCACTACTGCTGTGGGATAACACTGCTCCTGCTCCAGGTTCTTTTTTTTTTTTTTTTTTTTTTGAGACTGAGTCTCACTGTCACCCAGGCTTGAGTGCAGTGGCATGATCTTGGCTCACAGCAACCTCTGCCTCCCAGGTTCAAGTGATTCTCCTGCCTCAGCCTCCTGAGTAGCTGGGATTACAAGTGTGTGCCACCACACCCAGCTAATTTTGTATTTTTAGTAGACATGGGGCTTCACTGTATTGACCAGGCTGGTCTCAAACTTCTGACCTCAGGTGATCTGCCCATCTCGGCCTCCCCAAGTGCTGGGATTACAGGTGTGAGCCACCATGCCTAGCCTGTTCCAGGCTCTTGAGTCATGACTGCTATGTACATGCCTGTGCTATAGACCCTGGCTCTGCCACTGCTATGTAAGCACCTATGTCTTGAGCATCTTAGCCACATCCACAGTAAGCTAGACTGCACCGCAGGCCCTGGAGCCATAGTATCTTTGCATGCAACTGCAGTCCAGGCCCTAGCTCTCTTCTTATTTCATGAATGCCCATGTCTCAGATATTAGAGCCACTGCCACAGTGAGCTACCCTGAGCCCTGGACCCTACAGCCACATCACAGACATTAGAGCCACCAACACAGTGAGCTAGCCTGCATCCTAAACCCTAAATCAACTGTCACTCTGCATGTGCTTGCTCCCCAGATTCTGGCTCTGTTGCTACTATATGAGGCCTTATACTACAAACACAGGAGCGATTGCTGCAGCAAATGTCTGTGCCTTAGTCCCCAGAGCAGCAATAACCTTACATATACTCCATGCTGGAGCCTGGCTCTGCAACTGGTCCATAAATACCCACACTTCTCACTGCTATCAGTGTGGCAATGGAAGTGCCTGGAACCCAGGCCCTTGTGCTACTACTGCCCCAAATCCTGTAGCCACAGTTTTTTCACACATGCCCATGGTCCAGACCCAGGCTCTGGCCACTACACAGGCACCACAGATCAGACACTAGTGCCACCCCAACTGCCAAGGTTACCCACACGTCAGATCTGGTGCTAAGAGAGGGGTTCCCTGAGCCACAACTTCCCCATGGAAGAAAGAGATCAGGAGAACTTCAGCAGTCTTCACCACCAAAAACCCCAACAGCTCTCCCTACTAATGCAGACACTCATGATTTTGGCTACTCATGACCCCTGCAAATCTTTGCTGACATCAATCTCAGATGACAGAGCTGTGTGAAGGCTATATCACTGCACATTTATTCAAGCTGAAAATCACTGCACCTCACTCAGTCAGCCGCTCCACATCCACCCTTGGATGAACATTTTTACCCACTAATACAGGCCTATAAAGTCTAGAAGACATCTATATTCTAGAAAATCAAAGATCATTATATAATGATAAAAAGATATATTCATCAAGAGGACTTAACAATCATAAACGACAGTTATTAAGTTGTTTTGATGTTGGAAATGTATAATGCATCCAACATCAGAACACCAAAATATATACAACAAATACTGATAAATGTGAAGGAGGAGATGGACAGCAACACAATAGTAGGGATATCAGTACCACACTTTCAACAATGGACAGATTATCCAGATGAAAATCAATAAGGAAACATTGGACTTGAACTATACCTTGGATGAAATCTAACAGGTATATACAGAACATTTCATCCAACAGCAGCAGAAGATACATTCTTTTTGAGGGCACACAGAAGTTCTCCAGGATAGATTATATATTAAGCCATAAACAAGTAAAAATTTAAAGAAAACCAAATCATATTAATTATCTTTTTCACCTACAATGATATGAATCTAGAAATCAATAACAGCAGGAAAACAGGAAAATCTATAAATACAGTAAGTACTTATTTAACAGCATTGATAGGTTCTTGGAAACTATAACTTTAAGTGAAATGGCTTAACCTGTGCCACAGGAACTTCTATTTATATCAATTAGCCCATGGTAAAATTGGTTTTGTTATACAGGTCATTTCAATTAAATTCATGATTTCCAAGAACCAATCAACAATGTTAAGTGTGGACTTACTGTACATGGAAATTAAACACATTCTGAACAACAAATGGGTCAGGGAAAACATCAAGGGAAATTTAAAAATATGAGGCAAATGAAAATGGAAAAACACAATGTTATTAACCTCATGTGATGCCAGAAAAGTAGTTCTGAGAGGGGAGTTTGTAGTCATAAATTCATACATGAAAAAAAGATCTTACATAAACAACCTAATGTTACACCTCTAAGTACTAGAAAAAACAATCTAAGCCCAAACTTAGAAGAAGGAAGAAAATAGCAAAGAGCAGAAATAAATAAGAGTCTAGAGTAACAATGAAAAGATCCAGAAAATTAAGAATTGGTTTTTAGAAAAGTAAAATTGACAAACCTTTTGCTAGACCTAAGAGAAAAATACTCAGATAAAATCAGAAACGGAAGGAGGCATTACAACTGATATTACATTTATACAAAGGATCATAAGAGATCACTATAAACAATTATATGACAACAAAGTAGACAATCTAGAAGAAATAAATTTTAGAAACATACAAACTACCAAGACTGAATCAGGAAGTAGTAGAAAATCTGAACAGACTATTAGTGAGTAAGGAGGTTGAATGCCATTAAAAAAAAATTCCCAACAAAGAAAAATACAAGACCAAATGGCTTCACTGGTGAATTCTACCAACGATTTATAGAACTAATACCGATTCTACTCAAAATATTCTAAAACATTGAAGAGGAGAAAATATTTCCAAACCCATTCTACGAGAACACAACAAAAAACTACAGGTCAATATCTCTGATAAGCAGATGCAAAATTCCTTAGCAAAATACTAACAAACCAACTCCACCAGTACATTAAAATTATCATACACAATGATCAAGTGAGATGTATACCTGAAGAATCGTTCAACATATGCTAATCAACAAATGTGATACATCACGTTAATGTAATGAAGGACAAAAATCATGCCCATCATAGGTATAGAAACAACATTTGACAAAATCTAACATCCTTTTATGACAAACTCCCAACAAATTAAGTATAAAAAGAATGTGCTTCAACACAGTAAAAGCTATATATTGCAAGCTTACAGCTAACATCATACTTGTATTATTCTGTGCATGCTCCTATAACAAAATATCTGAGACTGGATAATTTATAAACGATAACAATTTATTTTCTCACAGTTCCGGAGGCCGGGAAGATCAAGACTAAATCACTAGTACTTGGTGTCTGGTGAGGGCCTTCTTGCTGTGCCCTCACATGGCAGATGAGGCAAATCCTGTGTCCTCACGTGGCAGAAGGAGGAAGAACAAAAAGGGCTGAACCCTTGTGAACCCTCTTTTATAAGGGCACTAATCATGAGGGATGAGTCGTCATGAACTAATCAACTTCTAAAGGCCCCACCTCTTACTATTGTGCTTTGAAGATTAAGTTTCAGCATAAATTTTAGAGGGAACACAAACATTCAAATTGTAACATATTCAATGGTAAAAAGTGAAAGCTTTTCCTGTAACATCAAGAGCAAGACAAGGATGCCCACTCTTGCGACTTCTATTCAACATAGTTCGGGAAGTCCTGGCAAGAAAAAGAAAAAGCATCCAAAGAGGTAATGATTATTCGAAGTGAAGTAACTCAGGAATGGAAAACCAAACTCATCCTATGTTTTCATATGTGGGAAGCAAAGCTATGTGGATGCAAAGCTATAAGAATGACACAATGAACTTTGGGGACTCAGGAAAGGGTGGGAAAGGGGGTATAAAAGACTACAAATTAGGTTCAGTGTATACTGCTTGGGTGATGGGTGCACCAAAATCTCATAAGTCACCACTGAAGAACTTACTCATGTAAACAAATACCCACCTGTTCCCCCCAAAACTCATAGAAATAAAATTTAAAAAGAAAGAGGGAAAATGGTTTCTGTTTGCAGATGGCATGATCTTATATATAGAAAACCTTGAAGACTCTACCAAAAATTAGAAGTAATATAGTTGCAGGGTATAAAATCAATATACAAAAATCAGTTTTCTGTCTATACATTGACAATAAACTTTTCAAAAAAGAAATTCAGAAGACAATCTCATTTAAAATAGCACCAGAAAGAATAAAACACTTCATGTGGCGAAGGATCTGTACACTAAAATCTGTAAAACACTGATGGAAGAAATTGAAGACACAAATAAACGGAAAGAGATGCTATGTTCATGGATCTGAAAATCAACATTGTCAAAATATTCATATTACCCAAAGCAATCTACAGATTAAATGCAATCTCTATTAAAATTCTAATGGCAGTTTTCACAGAATTAGAATAAACAATCCTAAAATCAGTATGGAACCACAAATGACCCTGAATGGCCAAAGCAATTTGAGCAAGAAGAACAAAATGGGAGACATTACACTTCTACCCATGCACATATGGTCAACTAATCTTTGACAAAACTGTCAAGGATATACAATGAGGAAAGGAGACTCTTCAATAATGGCGCTGGGAAAACTGGATATCCACCTGCAAAGTAATGAAATTGGATATGATACATGAAAACCAACTCAAAATGAACTAAAGATTTAAATATAAGACCTGAGACCATAAAACTCATAGAAGAAAATGTAAGGAAAAACTTCATTACATTGGTCTTAGCAATTGTTTTGGATATGACACCAAAATACACAGACAACAAAAAGATAAACAAATGGGACTACATAAACTCAAAATTCTATGCAGAGCAATGTAAACAATCAAAATGAAAAGGCAACCCATGGAATGGAGAAAACATTTGTGAGCCATTTATCTGATAAGGGTTAATAACCCAATTAAAAAATGGGCAGAGGACCTGAAAAGATATATATTTTTTTTCTCAAGGAAGACTTACAAATGGCAAACAGGTATATGAAAAGGTGCTCAGCATCACTAATCCTCAGTGTTCTTCAAATTGTTTGATTTCAAATGCAAACCAAAACTACAATGAGATACTATCTCACACCTATTGGGATGGCCAGTATGAAACAGTCAAAAGAAAAAAAGTGTTCTCTAGACTGGAGAAAAATGGAACCCTTATACATTATTGCTGGGAATGTAAATGGGTACAACCATTATGTAAAATGGCACGGAGTTTCCTAAAATAATTACAAATAGAACTATATGATCCAGCAATCACACTTCTGGGTATATACTCAAAGTTAGCAAAATAACTATCTCAAAGAGATAGCCACAGCTCTGTGCTCATTGCAGCATTTTTTACAATGTTCACAATAGCCAAAATTGAAACAACGAAAGTGTCAGTTGATGAATGAACAAAGAAATTGTCATATATATAGCAAAATATATTATATACATATAAATATAATATTATTTAGCTTTAACCCTTCTCCCATTTGCCTTGAGAATACTTGTCAGCCATGCTTGTGGCTGCAGCGTTTACCCTGAGATAACTTTGCCAGGAAATATCTTGCTTTTATGATTATTTTTCCATCATTCTGGTAAATCAACTTTGGGAACAAAAGACATTCTATTTATAACATTCTGTTTTTAGTAGCGGTATTTCCATTTACAAAATATAGTAATTCTTGATTGCTAAAAATGTCAAATCCTAGAAAACATAGCAGTCCTACACGTGATGTTAACATCATTCTCGAACAGTTGTTGGCCAGAGATTCATTGGATAAATTAAGGTTTTCCAAAGTATATGATTCTGGTGAGTCAGACAATTTTGATGTTAATTTTGTTTAGAAATAGCTTGGAGAACAGTTTTTGTATTTTATTTTCACATTGAAAATCAGATTTGCTTCAGCCTCAAAAAGTGTGTTTATGTAAAATTAAATGAGCACTGGCAGTGAGCTGCACTTTTTTTTTTTTTCTACATGGGAACAGGATTAAAAGGAAATTCTGCCATTTATGACAACATCAATGAACCAGGAAGACATTATGCCAAGTAAAGTTAAAGTAAGACCCAGAAGAATAATGCATAATCTTAATTACATGTGGAATATGTAAAAGTCAACCTCATAGAAACAAATACTAGAAGGGTGATTATCAGGGGACAAAGGGATGGGAGAAATCGGTCAAAGGGTAAAAATAGGAGCTGTAAGGTGAGTAAATTCTGACCTAGTGTATAGCATGGTGACTATAATTGATAATATATACTCAAAATTCACTAAGAGTAGATAAGTATATGGATATGTTAACTAGCCTGATAATTTCACAATATATACATATATTAAAATATCATATTGTATACCTTGAATATACACACATTATATTGGTCAATTATACCTCAGTAGAGCTGAAAAAATATTGAGTAATTTTTAAAAACCTGAGATTGGCCAACTCTCCATTTCTCTGCTCTGATTTGGTCTATACGTCTCATTTTCTGTAATCATATAGATTTCTCTTTGTTTCCGTTTGCCTACTCTAGTGGAAATTCGGACGTGGGCAGGTGAAAGGGTAGGTTTTAATTCCATTTCAGATTTCCAACTTGATTCTTAAAACTCCTCTCCTTTTTTGTCAGTTTCTAGGCTAGATCTCAGGACATCTCAGGTTATTTAACGTATATCATTATTTCAATTTATTTAAACATCTTAGAGATTAACAGATCAGCCCCATCAATGTTAGTTGGATTAATCTAACTAAAGCAATGAGTTTCAGTTTATATCTACCTGCTTTCTGACTTGCAAATTAGAGTGTGTCTTGCAAAAAGTTATCTGCTCTGAGACCATTATACACACAAAGATAATTTATAGGCAAAACCTGAATATTGGATAATCATCAAAAAAAATGTAACCATATAGAGTGTTTACTTTGTGTTAGAATTTATAGTAGTTTTTTACATGTACTGCACCTTAAAATGAAATCTTTTATAGGGATATAGTTCTGAAATTTCACATTTTACGATTGCAAAAGCTCTGAAGTTTGGAGAATGCATTACAATACAAATACGCTGAGCAATTGTCAGCCTAGAAAACTTGCTGTCAGAGAAAATTAGAAATAGCTTCACACTACCAAATTAAGAAAACAATTTGGCAATACATTTTGGGCACTTGCCCAATGTTTAATATCACTTGAGGGAGTGCCTACTTCTAATGAAAAATAAATTTGTAGAGTGAAAGAACATTTTTATTTGTTCCTTTACCAAAAGTAAAAATATGAATAAAGAATATGGCTGCAGTACTGCAGTTTTAAATGAATATAAAAGATCTTCTCTCATGTTAATACACTCCATGATTTGAAGAAGAGTACCCTTATTTTATTCCTGTCTAACCTACCCAAGACCTATCCAAGGCTCTGGGTAAGAATAAGGAAACTGAAGACTATTTTCAACTACACTAGAGTAACTAAGAACATACAATGCCTGTAGAGTCAGGGAAATCTCTAAGCATATCTTTCTGAGCCTTAGTTCTTCACTTGAAAGATGAAGAAAATAGTATCTATGCCGTAGGAGTGTTGTGAAGATTAAGTGAGATAATTTATGCAAAACATCTAGTATTTTGCCTCTTATGGAGTAGGAACTCAATGAATGATGGATTTTTAAAAAATCATTGTTTATTAGTATTAGTTCTCTGAGTCTATTCCCTTTTCTTTAGTGCCCAAGAAAAGGTACTAAAAGAAGAAAGTGAAGGAAAGAGGGAGACTAGATATTATAGCTTTAGAGTGATGATAAAGCAGAGAATCCCAGAACTGTGTCTCTGTTTAGTAATTTTCTGTTCCTAATAAAACAAAGCAAGGCAAAAGAGAAGAAAAGCTTTGTAGAATTTTAGAATAACAATCAATAAAGTTATGTTATAATCAACCCAATAAACACATATCGTTTCTGTGATTCAAAATGGAAAGGGTATCTCAAATTTAACTCCCATAACTTTAGAAATTTTAGTGACCAGAGTTGTTTTGTTGTCATATTTGTGGTGGATCTATGTCTATCTGGATGCCCAGATAATGCATTTGTGGCAGCATGGTTCTTTCTGAGGTTCACACCCTTTCCTTGAGCACGTACCAGCATAAGGTGCAGACTAAGGAAAAAAAAAAAAAAAACAGCTTTTGTGAAACTGGACATTAAACTCAATACATTGCATTCTTCCCATTTTCCCCATTTTTTTGGATCAGAGTTGTGGTTTGGATTAAGTTCAGAGGGAGAAGTTTTTCAGGCGTCAAATAGTTTATATGATTTCAAGAATTTGTAAGCCCATGAGTTGTTGGCTGAGGTCTTGTCTTTGCCCTTCCTTTCTTGGAAAGTCCAAGTCCTTTCAACGTGGCCAGAGAGTCTAGCTTCCCTTTGCTGCTGCGTCTCTCACCATCTTCCCTTGCCCTCTGTGACTCGGCACTTCTCAACTTCTGTCATTTCTTTAAACCTGTGGTATCCGCTCCTGCATCCATTTCTTCACATGTGGCTTTCTCTCTGTGGGGAAAACACTTCTACGTCCTCTTTGCTTTTCCTTGTCTGCTTATCCTTCAGGTCTCAGCTCACAAGTCACTTTCTCCAGGAAGCTCTCTCTGACCTTTTAAGTTAGTGTTAGGTCCCCTTCTTTGTGCGCGCACATGTGTGTTAGCAAACATAACAGATTGGGCTGCAATTGGATGGTGGGCTGCTCACTGTTCTTGTATTCCCATAATAGTAGAAACCATGCTCATTTCGTGTCTTCAGTGCCAAATATAGTGCCTGGCACATAGGAGAAGCTCAATAGATATTTGTTAAATCAATACATTTGAACTGTATTTTAAAGAACAAAAAGGAGGAGTTTGGGAAAGCACTGCTGGCCCAATTATAACATAGCTTTTATTTGCCCCTTAGCTATTCCTAGTTCCTTCTTGCCACATCTTTATAATCTCCTTTTCTGGAATCTGGGTAAAATATTAAGTAAAATATTAAGCATCTTCACAACAAAGCCTGTTTAATGGTAATGGGGACTTCAGTTTATAGTGTATGTAATAAGTCAGAATAGCTTAGATGTTAAGTCCCAGATTTGGAGTGAAGCAAACCTGTGTTTAAATCCACCCTTACAGGTGGTGGCTCTCAACAATGTACATTGACCTATGCAAGATTATTTTCATCTATAAAATAGGAATAAAAATGTCTAAGACAAATGATTTGATGACAATTCCATTAGATATTTTATGTGCAATTAGTTTATTGAACATTGTGGGCTCAGTAGGGTGTGAGTAAGAAGCAACCTAACTTTTTTTTTTCATTGTTTCTTTAAAGTTGTCTTGTTGACTCCTTCCTTCCTCCTGGGTAAAATATCAAGCAGATAACCATGGGTTTTCTGATCGTTCTTAAGTGTGAATAGATAGTCTCATTTTCAGGTACTAAAGAGTCTAGTCCATTGTGATTTCACAACAGTTTCTCACTTAGTTCTGAGTCTTTCCTGCTTGAGATATCCCAGCTTGGGATAACTTCAGGTTAGGAAAACCATGATGGGGCAAAGAGGTTATAGTGACCTTCCTTAATATTTTCTCATGTTACTCCTCCCCCTGTCATTCACTGAGCTGCCCCTGTTCTTACAGGGAAGAGCCTGGGAACGGGAAGAGAGGGAAGGACACAAAAGTTCTTTTGGCCAGCATAGTTTTTACCCAGTATTGGCATGTTTCTAATGGGACAGAGGCAGATGCAAGCTATTTCTTTCTTGAGTTCTTGTTTGTCTCTCAGAGGATCTCGTTTCTGGGGATCTTCCTCCCGCTGTTCCCTGATGGAAGTGATATTTTATGGCTGGCCGCTTAACACTCTCCTCAGTCCGTTTCTATCTACTCCAAACAACTTTCTTGGGAGTGCCTTACCCCTCGAAGCCCAACTTTTGGACAGGGTTCCTTGCAAGTTGACTCATGTCTGACTTCATTCCCCAATGCTACGTTTCTTTTTGTCCTGGAATCTCTAAAAATTCTCAAAGTGTAAGGTATTCATCTCTTTCCAGTAAGTGGAGCCAGACACGAAGACCTTGTTTTACATAATAGAGTATGGGGAATTATTTTCCCTTTTGATACAGCATTTGTATTACACTTATATTATGACCTTCACTCTAACCATATCTCTTCTGTCAGGTCAGGATGCTCTAAGCAGCTTCTGGCCTTTAGTTTTTTGTTTTGTTTTGTTTTGTTTTGTTTTGGGGGGGGCGGTGGGAAGAGGGGCATAAGTCGGGTATCAGATCCAATATCCCCCAAACTTCAGAGGATACCCATCAGATTTCTGAAACCCAGGTTACTAGTTTGGAGGGTGGAAGAGGGAAGATATGGTACCTTGAAATGCTCTTGCTAAAGAAATGCTAATGCACCAGTGTCTCCTCAGCATTAGGCAGATGTCCTTGGTTGTTTATGCCCTCAACGTGGCCCAGTGTTTGCTAACCCGATTTACTAGACCACCTGCTAGATGTTCTGGTATCTCTTTGGAATATTGGGTACTCATCACCCTTTGATTTCAGGTTTGGGTTACCAGCCAAAATTAACATGATGGGAAAACATCCCATTTGACATTCTGTTGTACATTTAAAATTTACATATAATATAGTTAATTAATAACTGGTTGTAGTAATTAGCTTGTTATTAAAGCAAAGCAGAGGTGTCAGCATCAATTCTATCATTCTGAGTCATTCTCGCTTTTAAGAACGGTGGGAAGATTTAAGAGCTGGATGTTAAATAAAATAAAAGATGAAAGACGACTACGTCTATCTATGCCAGAATCACCACCTGGTCATTTCCCACCCCTGTTACAGGAAGAGATAGCAAGGAAGAATTTCCCTTTACTGAAGTATGTTGGGATTTTGTATCACATGTTATTTCTTTGATCTGAAATCTCTGTCCATCTCTCCTTTTGCCCATTTGTTTAAAAAATTCATTTATTTTCTTTTTAAGACATAGGAAATGTTTCAACATATTTGGAAACCTTTTCCACTTTATCTTTCAGAGGAGATCTTCCTTTGTATTCAGATAGCACTCCATATAGGTCTTTATTTTGAGGTTTAGTATATTTATTATATTCACATATTTATGAAATTCTTAAGAATAAGAACCATGCCTTATTGCACAAGTTTGAATATGCAAAAATGCTTAAACTGTAATGTAACATTGGAAATTTTATGGTTAGACTAAAATATATGAGAAATATCAATTTGGTGTCTCTACTTCCTTTTTTATCATGAAACATTTCATCCACTGTTCATTTATGTTTTGCCCATTCCAACCTTAAAAGCCATTCCAGGCAGGCAGGGTCAGGATATGAAGACCTTGCTTTATGAACAATGGATAGAGTAGGAGGAGTTATTTTCTATTTTGATACAAGATTTGTAATAGAGTTTATTTATGGAATAAGATTCAATAGATTGACGGAAATCATAAATTTAACATTTAAAATAAACGGGAATGCTGCTGTTTACAAAAGTACTGATATTTGTTACTTCAGTTCTTACTACCCTATGAGGTAGGGGGGTTATTGTACTTATTATAAAACTGAAGCCCAGAGAGTTTAATAACTTGCCCAACCTCACATAAGAAAGAAATAATTCATAGATTCATTATTCAAACCAATTCTAACTGAGGGTTCCATGTTCTTTTCATTATACAAATGCTCGATTTGTAAGTTATACAATTAAAACAGAAAGACATACACATGATTTTTAACTGATACAAATCTATTACATAAATCTATTTTTAGGTACCATTACCACGTCATTAATATTCAGTGCAAAAAATTATGCTGAAATTTTTAAAAATTTATACTAGATTTTCCTATTTATATAGCACCTAGTACTTTAAAAAGTGCTTTAATTTTCTTGCAGGATTCTCACAATAATTCAAACTCGGAGGCTTACTCTTCCTTTATTATCTTATCAACTCATAAATATCCTAAAAATAGACATAAATTCAATCATTTTGTGACATTCTATAATGCAGAAACTTGGTTACAAGGTTCTGAGAAAGTGAAACTATAAATTACAATGCCATTTATAGCTTTGAAGCAAGAGAATCTTTAATGGTAAAGCTACCATTCATCCATTTATTTACTGATTAATTGTTCTTCTATCATAGTCCAAGAACATGGCTTAGACCTATAGAGAATATGAGCATTAATAAAGTTTATCCTTTGCCGTCAAGTATTTAATTTGAGATTGAATATGTATGTGACATAGACATACATAATGCAAATATTTAGTAGGAAAAAGACTGAAGGAATAGTTTAAAAAGTTCAGTGGAAAGAGAATAGTACCACTTCAGAGAATAAGGGAGATTTTAGAGAAGAGACAGTTAAATAGGATCCTGAATAATATAAGCAAATAAAAAAGAAAGAAAAGAATCTCCTAGAGTCAGTGAATAGTAAGATCAAAGACAAAAATAGAAAGGCACAGGTTGAGTTTTGGAAATAATTGGTTGGACTATAAAATATATGACAAGAAGCAGAGGGAGATAGGTCTAGAAAGATATTTGAGGCCAGACAGTGAAAGGCCTGGAATATCAAGTGAAGAAATGGATTTTAATCGGTGCTGATGGGAAGCTACTGAAGGATTTTGATTAGGAGAATGTGACAAGTTGGGAGATGGATTCTGTAATCATTTTCACATTTGGAAAGTGGAAGAAGCATCAGTTAGAGTGATTATAGTTGTATATTTGAAAATTGCCTGAGGCCAGGAGTTTAAGACCAGCCCAGCCAGTATAGCAAAACCCTATCTCTACTAAAAATACAAAAACTTAGCCAGGCTTGGTGATGCATGCCTGTAAGCTACTTGGGAGGCTGAGGCAGGAGAATGGCGTGAACCTGGGAGGCGGAGATTGCAGTGAGACAAGATTGCACCACTGTACTCCAGCCTGGGCGACACAGTGAGACTCTGTGTCCAAAAAAAAAAAAAAAAAAAAATGCATTCTTCTTAAAATGCTTCCACAGTTCCCATTGTCTTCAGGGAAAATTAAAACTTTTCAATATGCCTGAGAAGATACCATGTTTTTTCATTTTTCCTTCTCCACCTCCCCTCACTGATTGTAACATGAGGTGCTCTCACTCCTGATACTTTCCCCACCAGGAAAATGCGGCTTCTGTCATACCTGACTGGCTTCAAGAATATGTGTAAATGTTATTAGTTCAGGGAAATTGTTTTCTTCTATAAAACAATAAAATCTACCTGTTATATGTCCCCATAGCACCATGAACTTCTCCTGCTCTGATTGTTATTCCATTTTATCGTAATTAGTTGTTTAATTGTGTATCTTTCCAGTTAAACCTCGTGCTCTATGGAGGTACAAACATGTGTCTTGTTAAATCATGTGGACACGTGTACCTGGGTCATGAAGGTTTCTCTCAAATAGATGTGTGTACATATGTGTATCACGTATAGAAAAAAATCCTGGAGTACCAGCAAAGCGGTACATGCTGTTTTATAACTGAGAATGAAAATGTTCACAGCAAATAAATATTTTAAGTTACTTGGTAGGTTTTTCCTTTTATAAATTAGAATGACCACGATTTTTGGTGAGGTGAGTCAAACTTTGCTTCTGTTCATGATGTTAATATTTTGCTCTTGAGAACTGTTATTTCTCTGAGAGTTGGAGGATGGAAAATGTGCTTTCTTTCTCCTCTCTGAGTCTACATGTATGTGGCTTCTCCTTATCATCATCATCATCATCATCATGGCAGTTCTCATTTACTGGACCCTGGCAATATGCCAGTTCTCTTGATAGGCATTTTATGCATGTTATTTCATTTAATCTAAACAACAAGAGATATTCCCTATTTTATGTAACATTTATGAAGAAATGTCAAATTAGAGAGATTAAGTAGCTTGCTCAAGATTACAAAAAATGTTGCTCTTATAGAAGTAATGAATAGAGCAGTGGTTTCTAGAGACTGGGAAGGGTTCGTGGGGTGAGGGAATAGTGGCAGATTGGTTATCAGATACAAACCTACACAGCTAAATAGGAGGAACAAGTTTTAGTGTTCTGTAGCTCTATAGGGTGAACTATAATTAACAATTTGTGTATTTTCAAATAGCTGCAAGAGCAGAGTTTGAATGTTCCCAACACACATAATAAGTTTGAGGTGATAGATATGCTAATTACCTGATCATTACACATTGTATAAATGTATCAAAATATCACATTGTACCCCACAAATATTTACAATTATTATGTATCAACTAAAAATAATAAAAGCAAAATAAAAAAAAAGATTACACAGCTAATGAGTAACAAAGCTGCAATGGAAACCCAAATCCTATGATTGCTCAAACTGCTCTTAAACACGCCGGGTCATGGTTTTCCTCAATTATTTCTAAGCCCACCTCCACAAATCTAGTTAGTGTCAATATTGCCCTAGATGGAATGTCCATGACATGCTTTAACATGTCTATTAAACTTCAGAGTTTAAAAATCACTTTTACATAATTCATTTCATTTAGTAACAATTTGGTAAAATTGCCGTGATTGATGGTCCAACTCACATTCTACAGATAAGAAAATCATAGGTCAGAAGTTGAGAGACTTGTTGAGGGTCAAACAGTAATTAACACATCCATGTTACTAGGCAAATTTGTTTTCTCCACTATATTGTGTTACCTCCATGTGTACTTATGTAAATTCATTTGCATACAGTTTAATGGATGAAAAATTATAGTGAGAAGTGTTAGCTTCACGAGCATTGTCCTTTTGACTCCAACAAAACAACAAAACTGATTAATTTATCTCTTATTTTCCTAGGTCTGTATATGAGGCAGAGGCTTCTGTTTCATTCCTTACCTAATATCAATATTCCAGTTATCTTAATAAGGCTCAGATTTTTGCTGGGTGGGGAAGGGAGCCAGCATGCCATCTAAAAATTTTATGTCGAATCTTCTTTTCTAGACATGGTGAGCCTTGTAAACAGTTCACAAAAACTAGAAAAATGGGAAGAATATTGTTTTGTTTAATGTCTCACTCACATGGACTTTAACAGTGCTAATGGCCATATGTAGATGACGAGCTACATGTGCGAGCTACATGTGTCTTCTGATTTTGTAACAAAGTGAGGCTCAGAGAGGGCAAAAGACTTGCTGTAGGTCACCCAGCTTGTAGGGCAACTGAGGCTCAGATTATTAACCCTAAATCCAATCTAATTGTGTTTTCTCTCTGTCTCTCTTCTTAATTTTCAGTGAGAATTTTTGGCATTTTTATTTATTTTTATTCATTAATTTATTTTTGAGACCAAGGCTCACTCTGTCGCCCAGGCTGGAGTGCAGTGGCGTGATCTCTGCTCACTGCAGCCTCTGCCTCCTGGGTCACGTGATTCTCTTGCCTCAGCCTCTTGAGTAGCAGAGATTACAGGTGCCTGACAGCACACCCAACTAATTTTTGTATTTTTTTTTTTTTTTTTTTTTTTTTTTTTTTTTTTTTTTTTTTTT